>NC_053489.1:91373963-91681714 GCF_905171775.1 Rana temporaria | reverse complement strand
TCCATTTGGAGGAGTCTTCCCCTGGTGCTGGCACCAGTCAGGCCTCCATCAGGGGTAGCCCCTCCCACTCATCCCCCAACAGGGCTTCCCCCCCAAGGGTCTCCCCTTCTTCTAGGCCCCAAGCCTCATCTGGACCCAAGAAGGCGACCCGGAAGACAAGGGGGGTGGCAGACGTTCTGCCCGAAAACATCCGGAGGGATCAGGCCCGCCAGACCCGCCATCTGGGTGAGGTGGTGAGGAGAAAGGGCCACATGTCAGACATCATGGCCTCCATAAAGGAGTCTGTGCAGGATCTGGCATGCAACTCATATGTTCTGGTCACCTGCATGGCTGATATGCAGACCACCACAGCAGGCGTGGGTGAAGATGTCCGCGACCTCACCGAGGCTGTCGGGGCCAACACGGCAGCCATCCAGGCGGGGGTGAGGCTGCATGAGGACACCAATGTGGTCCTCACCCCCATCGCCCTGGTGTTGGGGGGCAGGCCGCCAGGTGTGCTGAGACCAGGGGATGCTTCTCCTGATGTCCCCCCCAATGGGTCTCCCCTGAGGAGCCGGGGCCGTGGCAGGTGTGGGGCACGGCAGCGCCGGTAATTTTTTATTTTTTTTACTCAGGTTATGAGTTTTTTATGTTTTGTTTCTATTTTGACTCAGGTTATGAGTATTTTTAGTTTTTTTTAGCCCAGGCAGGCTACAGTGTGAATGATGTTTGAATGTGGGGGTGACATTCCTGCCGGAAAAGGGGTATCACCCTCGGTTGTGGTGGAGAAGGGAACCCCAGGATCAGGGAGAAGTGATCCCCAGGTCCGTGTGAATGGTGTATGAATATCCAGCAACATAATTGGAGCCTTGTCGTGGCGTTGCTGCTCACAAGTCCAGAATGGGCTTGGGCTAATCCAATTTGATGAGGATGTGGGGTGTGTGCTAGGGACCACAGTGGTGTGCATGCATGCATTCTGCTTGTGCCATGATTAATGTGTGTGTTTAATGTGCAAAGATGCCTACTGCGAGGCATCTCCTGACTGCTCTTCCCTTAGAAGACGGGGTAGCCTCGGTTAGGGGGGGATTGTCTTGTTCGGGGGTCAGGTCATCACATATGTCAATCTCCAAGCCCTTATTCACGGCGAAGTTGTGTAGCATGCAACATGCAGCGATGATCTGGCACACAAAGTTTGGGGAATACAACAGGGTACCCCCAGACTTATCCAGGCATCAGAAACGGGACTTCAGGAGGCCAAATGTGCGTTCCACCACTCCACGGGTGCGTGCGTGTGCATCATTGTATCTTTGCTCTCCTGGGGTTTCCGGATTCCGTTATGGAGTCATGAGATGGGGCCCAAGTGCATATGCAGAGTCACCTGCAAGGGAAAAGACAGAAGGATGTTAGTCATGCATGTGCCCCTTGTGATGTCTGCATCATGGGGGCGGACAGTCATGCCTGACACCCATGTCACTCACCAACCAGCCAGCTGTCCCCATACACGTTCTGTTCAAATTCTGTTGGGATGGGGCTTTGACGGTATATGTAGCTTTCATGGCTTGACCCTGGGTGTTTGGCACGGACGTGCCATATGAGGCATTGGGCATCGACTATCACCTGTACGTTGATGGAATGCCAGTGCTTCCGATTGCGGTATATGTGCTCTGTGTCATGGGGGGGCCGTAGTGCCACATGTGTGCAATCAATGGCCCCCACGGTGCGTGGGAATCCTGCAATTCTGTAGAAATCCGCCATTGCCTTCACCCGCAGATGCTCCTGGGTGGGTCTGATGAAGCGGTGGGACATGCGTCTGAGAATTGCGGGGACAACCTGGTGCACACATCTGCTAATGGAGGATTGTGCCATCCCAGCCACAACTCCACTTGTACGCTGGAACGAACCACCGGCAAGGAAATGGAGTGGCTCCACTGCATGTGAGCGGCGTTACACCTCCGAATCCCCCATGCCAAAGACGTTTATGTGCGGTCGGTATATCCTCCTCCGTGCCCTCCTCCTTCTACGCGCATCTAAAGCCAGTAGTATAGCTATGACCATGGATGCCCCTGGCATGTTGGCATACAGATTGTTGTCCTGCAAGTGTGGCTGCTCAGCTCGTCCCTAACTGTGCTGCTGAAGCTGACCTGCACACGTCTGGTGCAAAGTTAAAGCTGCTTTTATGAGGGGTAACTTTAGACCGAGCGTACAGCTTACGCGCACCACGCGTAGCCTGCGCCGGACAAACGTACTTTCGTGGATCGCCGTATCTCCCTCATTTGCATATCTGCATAGCAAAACAATGGTGCGTCCAGCATATTTTTGCGCCCACGATGCGCCGGTGTAGAAAAATAACGTTGGTCGGAAAAAACTATTTTTCTGGGGTAACTCGTTTTGTGGACACGGCGCATAGTTACACTGGCGCATAGTTACACTTACGCCACGCATCTCGAGATACGCCATCGTAAGTGCTTTGTGGATCTGCCCCTATATGTTATTTATTTATCCTGGACAGCACAGATAAAGCAGCTCAATTTCCAGCTGGCACTGTCTGATTGAAAATTTCAACATTTCAGTCCACATTCAATCTCAACAATATAGTGAGAAGAGCTCAGCTTTGCATTGTGAAATGTGTGGGTTGGTTCCTTAAAAAGGGTGACAAAAGCCAGAAGTCGCATACTACAAGGGAACCCTGGATCAAAGTGCGTCCCTGTGTGCAAAACAGGCCAGCCCTGTGCAGAGCCTCTTTTGTACATGAAGTGGAAGTAAACTCCCATGTATGATTTTTACTAATAGGTAAGCCTGTAATAAGTCTTACCTATATGTACTGTAAATATCTCCTAAACATGCACCGGTGTCATACCCATGCCGTTCCTTCTTAGCCGTCCTGTAAACAGCGACTCCAGCGCGCATGCTTGACCATTCATATCACCAAAGTCCGCAAACTCTTACAGAAGACCAGGTGAAAATGGAAGCGTCTTCATCAGTGAAAGCACGTCGCTGGAGGGCTTCGTTTTCAGGTAAGTCTGTCATAATTAGGGTTGCACCGATACCGTATTTTTTTCAGCGAGTACACGTACCGATACTTTCATTCAAGTACTGATACAGAGTACCGATATGTGCACTGTGATTCGTGTCCCAATCGCATGCGGTTTACCCCACTGCTCCTGTGTGTGAGTGTATGTGTATAGAAAGGGATTAAAGCACCATCTATTGGCCAGTTTTAAGGTCAGGGCCGCTGGAGGTGCTCACAGGGCTGGAAGAGAAGTTACAGGAACCTGTGGGTATAGGGTGAAAGTGATGTCAGCTTGGGAGAGGACCACCTCTACATCTCCTCCAGCCCTGTGAGCACCTCCAGCAACCCTGATTTGCTACCATCCGCGGGACCGGGACACCTATGTAGGTTATTTGGCATGTGGCCAGATATGTACTGTGAGTTCTAAAAAAAAAATGAAACTGCCCACTAGATGGCGCTTTATTCCCTTTCTATACACACACACACAGGAGCAGTGGGGGAAGTTACATGCGATTCAGACAGGAATCGCACCACATTCCTGTTCAAATTGCATGCGTTTCTTTGCAGTGCGATTTGCACCAATTTATTTTCTATTGATGCAAATCGCAGCGCAAAGTATCCATCTCAGTATCAGGAGCATTTGGCCGAGTACTCAAATTCTTGGTATCGGTACATTATGACTTAAACTGCCCAGGGCGCAATTTTTTATTTATTTTTTGATGATGCTTTAAAGCAATTTTTTTCCTACACATCCATCAGCATTAAAGTTATTGTAAAGGCTTTATTTAAAAAAAAATAACAAACAGGTTTATACTTACCTTCTCTGTGCAATGGAATTGCACAGGGCGGCCCGAACCTTCTCTTCTCAGGTCCCCCGCTAGATATCCTGGCTTTCCCCCTCCATTGAGTTCCCCCACAGCAAAATACTATTTATGGGGGTGTCCTGTTGAATACTGCCTACCATTGAAAAATGTTTCAGGTGGATCTGCGCATGCGCAGTACCAAACGTCACTCCAGATGATATGTTAATCAGCTGGCATGACATCAAAGAAAAAGAGAAAAGAGCTGCAGATGTGTACGGCGCTGGATCGAACGAGGACTCAGGTAAGTGTAAGTCAGCGTCCCCTCGATACTGATGCCTAAGCATTTTTACCTGGTAACCAGGGTTTAGGCTTTATAACCACTTTAAAGCAAACATTTATAATATCGCAGCTTACCAATTCTTAGATGTGATGACTGCATTTGCGTTCTTTTTGAGCATTTCTTTCTTCTATTTTGATCTGGTGATCTGGCCAGTAAGTCTGTTTTTTTTTTTTAACAGAAAAGCTTTCTTGCAGCTACAGGGATGAACCAGGTCATTTAACACTGGCAGGGTGCTTAAAATTATCAGCTTTTATTTATTCATGTAAACCTTTAGCTGGAGTTCAGTTTCAATTTGTTAGAGTATCTAAATCTGCTAGTACATTTTTTAGATAAAGGGGTGTTTAATCATGGGAAGTAAATCCCAACTGCTACATACTAAGACAGGTGTCCCCAACCTCTGGGCCTGCTGGGAACTAGGCCTTGCGGCGGGGGTTGGCAGCCGGTAGAGAGAACCAGCACATCTTGAACTGCCACCCTCTGACCACTAGAGGCTGCTCCTGACAGTTCTTGGCAGTGCTACAAGAGGGAAGTCTGCGGCGGCTCCATCTGTTTTTACACCGACTCCAGTTTAGGTATCCCACTTGCAGCAGGTCACCACCTCATCGGTCCCACACTCCAGACCCAGGATCATGCACATCTTGTAGGAATCCCGCCTCCAGCAGTTCACTATCCAATTCATCCCACACTCCAGACCCCGGATCCTGCACATCTTGTAGGAATCCGCCCTCCAGAAATTCACTATCCAATTCATCCCACACTCCAGACCCCGGATCCTGCACATCTTGTAGGAATCCCGCCTGCAGAAATTCACTATCTAATTCATCCCACACTCCGGACCCCGGATCCTGCACATCTTGTAGGAATCCCGCCTGCAGAAATTCACTATCTAATTCATCCCACACTCCAGACCCCGAATCCTGCACATCTTGTAGGAATCCCGCCTGCAGAAATTCACTATCTAATTCATCCCACACTCCAGACCCCGGATCCTGCACATCTTGTAGGAATCCTGCCTCCAACAATTCACTATCTATCTTATCCCACACTCCAGACCCCGGATCCTGCACATCTTGTAGGAATCCCACCTGCAGAAATTCACTATCTAATTCATCCCACACTCCAGACCCCGAATCCTGCACATCTTGTAGGAATCCCGCCTGCAGAAATTCACTATCTAATTCATCCCACACTCCAGACCCCGGATCCTGCACATCTTGTAGGAATCCCGCCTGCAGAAATTCACTATCTAATTCATCCCACACTCCAGACTCCGGATCCTGCACATCTTGTAGGAATCCCGCCTCCAGAAATTCACAATCCAATTCATCCCACACTCCAGACCCCGGATCCTGCACATCTTGTAGGAATCCCACCTGCAGAAATTCACTATCTAATTCATCCCACACTCCAGACCCCGGATCCTGCACATCTTGTAGGAATCCCGCTTCCAGAAATTCACAATCCAATTCATCCCACACTCCAGACCCCGGATCCTGCACATCTTGTAGGAATCCCACCTGCAGAAATTCACTATTTAATTCATCCCACACTCCAGACCCCGGATCCTGCACATCTTGTAGGAATTCCGCCTCCAGAAATTCACAATCTAATTCATCCCACACTCCAGACCCCGGATCCTGCACATCTTGTAGGAATCCCGCCTCCAGAAATTCACAATCCAATTCATCCCACACTCCAGACCCCGGATCCTGCACATCTTGTAGGAATCCCGCCTCCAGAAATTCACTATCTAATTCATCCCACACTCCAGACCCCGGATCCTGCACATCTTGTAGGAATCCCGCCTCCAGCAGTTCACTATCCAATTCATCCCAGACTCCAGACCCCGGATCCTGCACATCTTGTAGGAATCTGCCCTCCAGAAATTCACTATCCAATTCATCCCACACTCCAGACCTCGGATCCTGCACATCTTGTAGGAATCCCGCCTCCAACAATTCACTGTCCAATTCATCCCACACTCCAGACCCCGGATCCTGCACATCTTGTAGGAATCCGCCCTCCAGAAATTCACTATCCAATTCATCCCACACTCCAGACCCCGGATCCTGCACATCTTGTAGGAATCCGCCCTCCAGAAATTCACTATCCAATTCATCCCACACTCCAGACCCCGGATCCTGCACATCTTGTAGGAATCCGCCCTCCAGAAATTCACTATCCAATTCATCCCACACTCCAGACCTCGGATCCTGCACATCTTGTAGGAATCCCGCCTCCAACAATTCACTGTCCAATTCATCCCACACTCCAGACCCCGGATCCTGCCCATCTTCCCTACAGTGACATGCCTTTGCTCACATTATGCTTGTGAGTGTATTTGTACCTGTTTATTTCACATTAAAACTAACTACTACACTATACTGCTTCCTGGTGCCCCTATCTTTCCCCTCTCTTTTGCAGGCACTGGGTTCCCAGCCTGGACAAGGAACTAACCTTTAGCAGTCAGTCAGTAGTTAGCTGATAATTTTTTTGCCCACACCTCCGGGTGCATTGATATCACTCTTTTATGTGTTTATTTTATACTCTCTTTTATACTCTCTTTTATATGTTGGTCTTGCCCTAAAATCTGCCCAGTTTGGGAGTAAGTGGCAAAGCTGATCTCTTTGATACAGGAGGAAGCAATTAGACCTAAAACATAGACATTTTTATTCCACTGTATGAAGGAAGCAATATATCAATATAGGGGAGGACTATGACTCCACATTTATTAAACGCAGATAAATCTCTGATCCCATTATATTGGGAATAGCGATCTATACCTACTATTTCCCAATGGGCATGAAGGGTCGATGAGCTCCGTCTAATGGAAGAATTAACATGTAGGAATAAAGTACTGAGCAGGAAATATCTTAAGACATCAGCAAACTGGTTCGAATTTAAGACTATTGTACTATGTTATATAATGAAATAATCTCAGACTCCTGAGTATAGTGAGTTATGACATCCCAGTTAACATTAATTATCTTTCAAAACCTTTGTTAGCTCTATTTATCTATTTGTCACAGGTTTCTTCCATCTCCTAAATTATTTTTTTCTCTCTCTCTCTCTCTGTTTTTTCTGTTTTTCTATTCCTCTTATAAAAATTTAAACCAATTAAGGATCGAAAGGATTTGCCTCCTTAATGACCAGGTAATTTTTTGCGATAAGGCACTGCGTCCATTTAACTGACAATTGCGTGGTCATGCAATGTTGTACCCAAACAACATTTATGTTTTTTTCCCACAAATTTTATTTACTTATTTGTTTAGGCTGATATATATTCTTCTACATATTGTCATATATTGATTGGTTTGCTCAAAAGTTATTGCATCTACAAACAACGGGATATACGGGTTATGGCGGTGATCTGTGATTTTTTAGCAGGACTGCGACATTGTGGCGAACAAATCTGACCCTTTTTGGGGACCAGTGACATTATTACATTGATCAGTGCTATAAAAATGCACTGATCAATGTAAAAATGACACTGGCAGGGAAGGGCTTAACACTAGGGGGAAATCAAGGGGTTAAGTGTGTTCCCTCAGCATGTTCTAACTGTAGGGGGGATTGGCTGCCAGGGACATGACAGAGATCACTGTTCCCAATCACTTGGAACAGTAGATTTCTGTCATATGCCCTGTCAGAATGGGGAATTGCCTTGTTTACAAGGGCCTGCCTGATTGCATACAAATTGAAACTCTTAAAGCGGTTGTATACCCTCAGATTTTTTTACCCCTGTAAGGCAAAAGGCATAATGAGCTAGTATGCTCAGTATGCTGCATACTGGCTCATTATGAAATACTTACCTTAGGACGAGGCATCGGTAACTCACCTGGTCCACGACAAGGTAGCTGACATGTTGCCTCGGCATGTCTTCTGGGTATCGCGGCTCCATCACTGTGAGTGGCTGGAGCCGTGATGTCGTCACTCCCGCGCTTGCGCGCTGGAGACTTCTTTCCGGCAAGGCCCGGCGTCTGCCGGGCTTTCAGACAAAAATCCCCTGTGCGCATGCGCCGCTGCAGTCAGTGGCTCATTGCGAGGGAAATATCTCCTAAACCATACAGGTTTATAGGAGATATTATAGGCTTACCTGTAGGTAAAAGTAAAAAATCTGACTATACAACCGCTTTAAGGTCTGCTGAAAATCTAATAGTGTGTATGGGGCCTAACAGTATCTGATTTTTAATCAGCCAGTCTTGTTGGTTGAAGGCTAGACAGTAGATATGTGCATTCCCGTTCGTACGAATGTTATTTTCATACGAAAATGTTCATTTTCGTACCCGCAGAATAATGTTTACATACGAAAAAATTAAAGCACCAAAATACGAAAACGACGGGATTACGAATGAGCCGCATAACGAACAACCGCAAATACGAACGAACGATCAGACGAAAATACAACAAAACAAAAAATATGACCACATACGGGAAAGATAAAAACACTTAATTTCAAGAGAGCAAAATTTCCAAGGATGAGGGCTGCTCTCCAGGACTTATGCCGCGTACACAAATAAACGACATTTTTAAAAACGTCATTTAAAATGACAGTGTGTGGGGAAAACGTTGTTTTATGCCTTCTGAAAAACAACCAAAAAAAAATTCGAGCATGCTTCAATTTTTTATGTAGTTTTTCAAAACGTCGTTTTTTGTGTCATAAAAAATCACCGTGTGTAGCTAAAACGACATTTAAAACAATGTTTTTAAACCCGCGCATGCTCAGAAGCAAGTTATGAAGCGAGCTTGAATGGAACAGAGTGCCGCCGTACGTGCCGAACGTAACCGCGCTTTGCTAGAGCATTTTGAAAAAACTATGGTGTATAGGCAACGTCGTTTTTTAAAATGAAGTTTAAAAAACTTTGTTTTTTTTTCATGAGAAAAAATGAAGTTTTTTTTTCATTACAAAAAACGACCGTGTGTACGCGGCATTAGACTGGGAGAGAATATTGGCATCAATGGGCACAGAACAGAAATGGGAATTCCTCAAAAAGACTGTTTGTGAACTCTCTGCAAAATATATTCCCATGGGCAGAGGGCCAGATTCAGAAAGAGATACGACGGTTTATCTCCTGATATGCCGTCGTATCTCTGAGTTCTGCTGGTCGTATCTATGCGACTGATTCAGAGAATCAGTTACGCATAGATATTCCTAAGATCCGACAGGTGTAAGTGTCTTACACCGTCGGATCTTAGGCTGCAATTCCAGGCCGGCCGCTAGGTGGCGCTTCCGTATTATTACGCGACGAATATGCAAATGAGGAGTTACGCCAATTCAGAAACGAACGACCGCCCGGTGCTTTTTTTACGTCGTTTGCGTTTGGCTTTTTCCGGCGTATAGTTACCCCTGGGTCTATGAGGCGCAGCCAATGTTAAGTATGGCCGTTGTTCCCGCGCCAAGTTTTGAAATTTTTACGTTGTTTGCGTAAGTCGTTCGCGAATACGGATGGACGTAATTTACGTTCACGACAAAAGCAATGATGTCCTTGCGACGTCATTTAGAGCAATGCACACTGGATGATTTTACGGACGGCGCATGCGCCGTTTAAGTAAAACGTAAAAAACGCGGGGTCAAGGGAAATTTAAATAACACGCCCCCTACATCCCCATTTGAATTACGCGGCCTTACGCTACAACACATACGCTACGCCGCTCTAACTAAGGGCGCAAGTTCTTTGTGAATAAAGAACTTGCGCCCAAAGTTAGAGTGGCGTAACGTATCAGAGATACGTTACGCAGGCCGGACAGATACGCCAATGTATCTGAATCCGGCCCAATAAGTTTAAAAGGCTAAAAATAAAACCTATGTGGCTCACGGCCAAAGTTAGAAAAGCTATAAACTATAAGAAAAGGGCTTTTAAAAAATATAAAAATGAAGGAACACTAGTGTTGTTTAAATGTTACAAAAAATATAACAGGATATGCAAAAAGGAAATCAAGGATGCAAAAACTCAAAATGAACGACAGATTGCAAAAGATAGTAGGACAAACCCCAAGAAATTCTTCAAATATATTAATAGTAAAAAGGTGAAGTCCGAGCATGTAGGACCTTTACAAAGTAATCTAGAGTGGGTGACTGGGGACAAAGAGAAGGCTAATTTATTAAATACTTTCTTCAGCTCTGTGTATACAAAGGAGCATGGGGGAGGGGCTCATGTCCATAATGGGGGTTTTAGTGACAAAGCCCCAAATGATAAACAATGATTTAAAAGTGATATGGTCCAGAAATATTTAGACAGAATAAAGGTGGATAAAGCACCTGGACCTGATGGCATCCACCCACGGATCCTAGGTGAGTTGAGCTCTGTCATTTCAAAGCCATTGTATCTAATTTTTAGGGACTCATTAATGACAGGAATAGTACCACTGGATTGGCGCAGGGCCAATGTGGTGCCCATATTCTAAAAGGCGAACAAAGGGCCAAGTCCACAGACATGCAGCCTAACTTAACTTTTCAGAGTTAAGT
The DNA here is from genome assembly GCF_905171775.1 of Rana temporaria. Lineage (NCBI taxonomy): Eukaryota > Metazoa > Chordata > Amphibia > Anura > Ranidae > Rana > Rana temporaria. Next base: position 91,671,119 of record NC_053489.1, on the reverse strand, counting down.
TACACTGCCGCAATTTTCCGAAGTAAAGTACCGATCCTCAAAGCACTTACCCGGAAAATTGCGGCAGCGCAACTTAACTCCGTCCATCGTAAGGCGTTCCTAGTTTAAATGGGCGATTCCCATTTAAATTAGGCGCGCTCCCGCCCCGGACGTACTGCGCATGCGTGTGACGTCATTTTTCCCGACGTGCAGCGCGCGAACGTAATTTATGCCGGGCTTTGTGGATTGCGATGGGACAATAAAGTTGCGACGGGTGAAAAAAAATTTACGCGCCGGGAAAAAAAATTCAAATGTAAAAAAAAATCGCAGAATCGAAAAAAAGGTCTGGTTTTACATGGTGTACTAACTTTACACATTGTAAAACCAGCCCTAATTTTACGCGTGCAAATCGTAACTTACGCAGAAAACACAAAGCTTAAAAGCTTTGTGGATCTGCTTAAGTCCTCATTTGCATACGCTAGGTGGCATTTCGACTCGAAATGCCCCCAGCGGCGGATGCGGTACTGCATCTTAAGATCTGACAGTGTAAGTGTCTTACAGATGTCAGATCTTCTGCCTAACTTTTGAAAAATCCTTTTGAGGATCAGATCCAAACATAGGCACAGAGATACGCAGGCTGAACAGCAGTTCCGCCTGCGTATCTCTTTTGTGGATTTGGCCCAAAGTCTTTACCAAGTAACTATAGACCTGTTAGTTTAACTTCTATAGTTGGGAAGATACTGGAACGTTTAATAAAAGACCACATGGATGAGTTCTTGCTGGAAAAAAACTATTTAAGCAGCAGACAACATGGATTCATGAAAGACAGAAGTTGTCAGACAAACCTGATTTCCTTTTATGAAGAGGTAAGTAAAACCCTGGACAGATGGGTTGTCGGTGGACGTGGTATACTTGGATTTTGCAAAAGCGTTCGATACAGTTCCCCACACACGGCTCATGTGTAAGGTAAGGTCTACAGGATTGGATATATCAGTTTGTAAATGGATAGAAAACTGTCTAAATGACAGAATTCAGAGAGTCGTGGTTAACGACTCTTACTCTGAATGGTCTGAGGTTATCAGTGGTGTACCCCAAGATTCAGTGTTGGGACCCTTACTTTTTAATATCTTTATAAATGATATTGGGTCTGAGATCAAAAGTAACATTTCTGTCATTGCAGATGACACCAAGCTATGCAGTGGAATAACGTCCTTGCAGGATGTCTCCAATTTACAAGCCGACCTCAATGCTCTGTCTAATTGGGCGACTGAGTGGCAGATGAGGTTTAATGTTGATAAATGTAAAGTTATGCACTTGGGGGCTAAGAATATGCATGCATCATACATACTAGGGGGAGTACAACTGGGGGGATCTGTAGTGGAGAAGGATCTGGGGGTTTTAGTTGATCATAAGCTCAATAATGGCATGTAATGTCAAGCTGCGGTTTCCAAAGCGAGCAAAGTCCTTTCTTGTATTAAGAGAGGTATGGACTCCAGAGACAGAGATATCATTTTGCCCCTGTACAAATCATTAGTAAGACCTCATCTGGAATATGCAGTTCAGTTTCAGGCTCTAGTTCTCCAGATATATAAACTTTACATTTGTTGTTAATTGGCTTTTATTTTAATATTTGGCTGCTGTGGCCACTAATATCCATGACATTTTGGGAGTCAGAATCGGAGAATGGGATTTTGGTTGGCCAACAGTGACCCTATTGCATATACAATATCCTTGCCACGTGAAGTATAATTGTAAAGATTTATTAACAAAGTATCAGAGACTGGCAATACAGAAAAAGGTACAGTGGAACCTTGGTTTACGAGTAACGCGGTTAATAAGCGTTTGGAATGACGAGCAACTTTAAAAAAAAAAAATTCTGACTCGGTTTGCGAGTGTTGTCTTGCAAAGCAAGCAGAATTCAAGCTAATGGGGTGTGCAGTATCGCATTTATCCAGAGGTGCGGGGGCTCCATTGACACTCGGAATGTTTCAGAGCCGTTCAAAAGTACTCGGAATCACTCGGAAATACTCTGTTTCTGAGGCTTTTCGAGATCAGCTGAGCTGTCCCCGAGCATTTCCGAGGCTCTCTGGCGCCCCCCACCTCTGAACACATGCGGTATTGCATGACATAGAAGTCAATGCGGAACGAAGTTACGAAGTATCTTTGTTTCCTTTGACTTCTATGGCGAAACTCTCTTTGATATGTGAGTGCTTTGGATTACCAGCATTCTCCTGGAACGGATTATGTTCGTAATCCAAGGTTCCACTATACTTAAGACAAGTATACTATGCAATAAAAGACGTATGCCCTGTACACAGGACCGGTTTTCCCGTCGGAATAAACTCAGACGGTCTTTCCGACGGCATTCCACTCAAGCTGTCTTGCATACACACCGTCACACCAAATTCAGACTGTCAAGAACGGGTGATGTACAACACTACGACGAGCCGAGAAAAATGAACACGGACACGGGACGGAAACAGCATTGCTCAAAATATGGGATGACGCCCTCGAGGTCGCAGACAGGAGAATCTTGTCTCCTGGTTCTGTTGGACCTAAGCGCAGCTTTTGACACGGTAGACCACAAACTATTACTGACTCGGCTGGCTGAAGTAGCCAGAGTCGCAGAAGGTGATTTATCATGGTTCTCCTCCTTTCTGGAAAACCGATCACAAACAGTGAAACTGGGACCTTTCACTTCTGAAAAACGCACGGTGTCATGCGGAGTCCCCCAGGGATACCCCCTGTCACCGGTGCTGTTCAATATCTATCTTCGCCCTCTCTTTGAAATCATCAGTAGCCAAAAACTACTTTATCACTCATATGCAGACGACACGCAACTGTATTTTCGCATCTGCAACAAAAAGGATCACCACCTCAATCTAGAGACATGCCTCTCTTTGATAGAGAACTGGATGACACAGAGTTATCTTAAACTCAACAGTTCCAAAACAGAACTTCTTCTGTTTCATGCCAGTCGTAAGAATCAACTGGCAACAACCTGGACACCTCCGCCCATTCTGGGCCAAATCATCACCCCTAGCTCCAAAGTCAAAAGTCTCAGGCCTCGTACACACGGCCGAGGAACTCGACGTGCCAAACACATCGAGTTCCTCGGCCAGTTCAGCACTGAAGCCGCCGAGGAGCTCGGCGGGGCGAGAGCTCCCATAGAACAACGAGGAAATAGAGAACATGTTCTCTATTTCCTCTCCGAGCTCCTCGATGGCTTCCTCGGCCAAAAGTGTACACATGGCCGGGTTTCTCGGCAGAATTCAGCCAGAAACTCGGTCGGAAGCTGAATTCTGCCGAGGAAACTGGTCGTGTGTACGGGGCCTCAGGCTCATCTTCGACACCTACATGACAATGGACGCACAAATAGGGTCAGTAGTCAGCGGATCCCACCATCTGCTGCGCCTACTTCGCAGACTTATTCCATTTATTCCTAAAGAAGACTTAGCAGTCGTGGTGGGAACAATTATCAACTCCAGACTGGACTATGCAAATGCCCTTTACCTCGGACTCCCAAAGTACCTAATCTCTCGTCTGCAAGTCGTTCAGAACACGGCCGCCAGACTTTTGACTGGGAAAAAAACGTGGGAATCAATCTCACCCTCGTTGAGATCCCTTCATTGGTTGCCAGTAAAAGACAGAATTGCTTTTAACCACTTCCAGACCTTAGGTGTTTTTCAGATTCGGTGTTTGCAAGACTAAAACAGTTTTTTCTGCTAGAAAATTACTTAAAACCCCCAAACATTATATATATATTTTTTTCTAACACCCTAGAGAATAAAATAGTGGTCATTCCAATACTTTTTGTCACACCGTATTTGCGCAGCGGTCTTACAAGCGCACTTTTTTTCAAAAAAATTCACTTTTTTTAATTAAAAAATAAGACAACAATAAATTTGGCCCAATTTTTTTATATATTTTGAAAGATAATGTTACGCAGAGTAAAATGATGCCCAACATGTCACGCTTAAAAATTGCGCCCACTCGTGGCATGGCGTCAAACTTTTACCCTTAAAAATCTCGATAGGCGATGTTTAAAACATTTTAGAGATTGCATTTTTTGAGCTACAGAGTAGCTCTAGGGCTATAATTATTGCTCTCGCTCTAACGATCGCGGCGATGCCTCACTTGTGTGATTTGAACACCGTTTTCATATGCAGGCGCTACTCGCGTATGTGTTCGCTTCTGCGCGCGAGTTCGTCGGGACGGGGCGCTTTAAAAAATTTTTTTTTTTTGTTTTCTTATTTATTTTTATTTATTTTATTACTTTTTACACTGAAAAAAAAAAAATAATCACTTTTATTCCTATTACAAGGAATGTAAACCCTTGTAATAGAAAAAAGCATGACAGGTCCTCTTAAATATGAGATCTGGGGTCAAAAAGACCTCAGGTCTCATATTTGGGCTTAAATGCAAAAAAAAAAAAAAAATGTCATTTTTTCAAATGACCAAAAAAATTTTTTGTCTCTTTAAGAGGCTGGGCGGGACTGACGTTTTGACGTCACTTCCGCCCAGCCGAGCTATGGGGACGGGCGAAGGAGATTTTTCCTTCAGTCTCGTCCCCGCTCACCAGCCGACAGCATCCGATCGCCTCCGCCGCTACCGACGGCTCCGGTAAGCGGCGGAGGGCGCGGGAGAGCGGCGGGAGGGGGGGGCCCTCTTCCGCCACCGATAACGGTGATCTCGCGGTGAATCCGCCGCGGAGACCGCCATTATCGGATTCCAGACCGCGCACACTAAAAATGGATACCTCGGTTGTGACAGCAGCTGCTGCCGTTACCAAGATATCCATCTTTAAAAATAGGACGTACATCGTCGTGCGCAGGTCTGGAAGTGGTTAAAGCACTCTGTCTGACGCATAAGTGCATCCATAGGAAGGCTCCGCAATATCTATGCGAAAAACTAAAAGCTCACAACCCCAATCGCGTTCTGCGATCCACCAACCAAAATCTTCTCCAGATACCCAAAGCCAAATTCAAGTCCAAAGGAGAAAGAAGATTTGCGCTCCAAGTTCCCAGACTATGGAACGCTTTACCAACCAGCATTCGGTTGGAGGAAAACCACCTGACCTTCAGAAGAAAGATCAAAACTCATCTCTTTTGATGTCAAGAGAGACAGGAACAACAAGCGCCCAGAGGCAATTTAGTTTGCATGTGCCGCGCTATATACTTTTTTCATTTATTCATTCATTCATTCAATGCTTCTGAGCATGCGTCAACTTGATTCTGAGCATGCATGGTTTTTAGTCCGTCGGAATTGCATCCAGACGAACGGAATTCCAAAATTCCAAAAATTGAAAAAATGTTCCGTCTGAATTTCTGACGTAAAAAGTCAGATGGGGCATACACACGGACGGAATATCCGATGAAAAGCTTCCGTTTGACTTTGTTCGTCGGAAATTCCGCTCGTGTGTACAAGGCATAATACATAAATTCCTCACCTGGATTATCCAATAGGCAGTCAATACATCAATATAAAACATACTCCTAATAACTTTTCAGATATGTTTCAGTTTTATTATTAATGTGGGCCAAAAATGTACATAAATGCTTTTGAAATATATTACTGCTAACACGTAGATGCTTTGTAATAAGTACAAGTACCTTTGATATCCTCTGATCAATGTCTGTGCACCTGGAAAGCCTCAGGATCATTGGTATTTATTCAGAGGCCCTTGGCTCGGAATTAAGATCTATTAGCCTTCATTGACCATTTAATTTCTAGAGTTTTGCATTAACTTTTCATCCACGTTGCTTTTATCCGCAAAGATATTCCATTTAATAATCTAGTCAGCATGGTAATACTAAAAACCCTTTTATATAGTATTGAATAATGATATGTGTGTTATGCTGATTTATTGCATTTATTACCTAGGGATCTGTTTATAAAGGATTTGCACATTTGCTGGATTTTTGTTCTTTTGTATTTTATGGCATTTGGCCGCCATTTCAAAGAGGACTTGCTCTATTTATCATGCTCCTGCTGATAGGCAAATCTTGATTTTATATGCAATGGTTGAATCTTGTTTATTTAGTCTCTGAGTTAGGTTGCATGTGACTGCTGATGAGCAAATCTTATTAAATGTACTGAGTAAATCTTCTCTGAAAATGATGGACAAATAAGGTGAATCCTTTTTAAGGTGAAAATAATGGGTAAATCTTTTTTTAAAATGATCACGTATTTAGTAAATTACACACATGTTTGGCAAATATTCGCTTTGTAAATCGCGCAGTTCATTGAAGCCTTTATAAATACACTATGGGCCAGATTCACGTAGCTCAGCGGATCTATAGATCCGCTCGATCTACGTGAATTAAGATCCGCTCCCGCAAGTTTAGGAGGCAAGTGGCTAATTCACAAACCACTTACCTCCAAACTTGCGACGGCGGATCCTTAATCCCCCAGCGGAATTCAAATTCCGCGGCTAGGGGAGTGTCATATTTAAATCAGGCGCGTTCCCGCGCCGATTTAAATGCGCATGCGTCGTCCGTGGAATTTCCCGGCGTGCATTGCTCCCACTGACGTCACTAGGACGTCAGTGGTTGCGACGTGAGCGGGACTTGCGACGCGCGTGTTCGTGAATCGGCGTACGCAAACGACGTAGGAAAATTCAAATTCGATGCGGGAACGCCGGCTATACTTAACATTGGCTGCGCCTGATAAAAGAAGGGGTAAGTATACGACGGAAAACCGCTACGGAAACGACGTAAGAACACTGCGACTGGTCCGCGTACGTTCGTGAATTTGCGTATCTCGCTGATTTACATATTATTTATCGTAAATCGGCAGGAACGCCCCCGGCGCCATTTTTTAATTTAAAAAAAGATCCGACAGTGTAACACAGTGTAACGCTGTCGGATCTAGCCCTATCTATGCGTAACTGATTCTATGAATCAGGCGCATAGATAGGACCAGTTTACGTCAGAGATACGATGGTTTATCTGTAGATACACCGTCGTATCTCTTTGTGAATCTGGCCCTATATTGTTAAAAGTATTGGGACACCTGCCTTTACACGCACATGAACTTTAATGGCATCCCAGACTCTGAATCTACGCCGGCGTAAATTTAAGCGTTATTATTCTGGAAACCATCTACGCTTAAATTAGGCTAAGATACGAGCAGCGTAGGAGACTACGCCGTCGTATCTTAGGGTGCAATTTTTCCGCTGGCCGCCAGGTGGCGCTTCCGTTGAGTTTGGCGTAGAATATGTAAATGAATAGATACGCCGATTCACGAACGTACGTGCGCCCGTCGCAGTAAAGATACGCCGTTTCCGTAAGAGGTACGCCGGCGTAAAGATAAAGCTGCCCCCTAGGTGGCCTAGCCAATGTTAAGTATGGTCGTCGTTCCCGCGTCGAAATTTGAAAATTTTACGTTGTTTGCGTAAGTCGTCCGTGAATGGGGCTGGACTAATTTACGTTCGCGTCGAATCCAATACGTCCTTGCGGCATACTTTGGAGCAATGCACACTGGGATATGTACACGGATGGCGCATGCGCCGTTCGTAAAAAACGTCAATAACGTCGGGTCACCATCCATTTACATAAAACACGCCCCCCTCATCCTCATTTAAATTAGGTGCGCTTACGCCAGCCCCATTTACGCTACGCCGCCGTAACTTAGGAGGCAAGTGCTTTGTGAATACAGCACTTGCCTCTCTGACTTAGAGCGGCGTAGCGTAAATACGATATGCTACGCCGCCGTAATAATGCACACATCTACCTGAATCCAGCTATCAGTCTGTAGGGTTCAATATTGGGTTGGTCCATCCTTTGCAGCTATAACAGGTTAAATTCTTCTGTGAAGGCTGTCCACAAGGTTTAGAAGTATGTCTATGCAAATTTTTGACCGTTCTTCTAGAAGCACATTTGTGAGGCCAGGTTTTTCAGGGGTTGGGCTTGGCCCATTAGTTCCAGTAAAGGGAACTCTTAAAGCGGGGGTTCACCCTTAGAGGGCACTTTTCCCCCTTAGATTCCTGCTCGTTATTACTAGGGGAATCGGCTATTTATTTTAAAATATGTGCAGTACTTACCCGTTTACGAGACGCATCCTCTCCGTCGCTTCCGGGTATGGGCTTCGGGAATGGGCGTTCCTTCTTGATTGACAGGCTTCCGAGAGGCTTCCGACGGTCGCATCCATCGCGTCACGATTTTCCGAAAGAAGCCGAACGTCGGTGCGCAGGCGCAGTATAGAGCCGCACCGACGTTTGGCTTCTTTCGGCTACGAGTGACGCGATGGATGCGACCGTCGGAAGCCTCTCGGAAGAATGTCAATCAAGAAGGAACGCCCGCTCCCGAAGACCCATACCCGGAAGCGACGGAAGAAGATGCAGCTCGAAAACGGGTAAGTACTGCTCATATTTTAATATAAATAGCCAATTCCCCTAGACCGAACGAGCTGGAAGCTAAGGGGAGATTTTTTTTTTTTTTTTAAATGGGTGAACTCCCGCTTTAAGGCATCAGCATACCAAGACATGTTGGACAATGTCATGCTCCCAACTTCGTGGAAACAGTTTAGGGTTGGTCCCTTCCTGTTCCAACAAGACTGCGAACCAGTGCACAAAGCAACGTCCATAAAGACATGGATGAGTGAGTTTGGGGTGGAGGAACTTGACTGGCCTGCATAGAGTCCTGACCTCAACCCGATAGAACACCTTTGGAATGAATTAGAGTGGAGACTGTGAGCCAGGCCATCTCGTCCAACATCAGTGCCTGACCTCACAAATGCTCTTCTGGAAGAACGGTCAAACATTCCCATAGACACACTCCTAAACCTTGTGGACCCAGAAGAGTTGAAGCTGTTATAGCTGCAAAGGGTGGGCCAACTCAATATTGAACCATACGGACTAAGACTGGAATGCTATTAAAGTTCATGTGCGTGTAAAGGCAGGCGCCCCAATACTTTTGACACTATAGTGTATATTCCTATATGTATTCTATAATGTCTACATATTCTAAAAATACTACACAGAGAACAAGGAACCATATCCTGTCTTGGGGAACAAAGGGGGTAATCCACAAAAGGGATACGCCGGCGTATCTACTGATACGCCGTCGTATCCCTGTTTCTATCTATGGAACTGATCCACAGAATCAGTTTCCAATAGATAGGGAGAAGATCCGACATGTGTAAGGGACTTACACTGTCGGATCTTAGGATGCAGTACCGCAGCCGCCGCTGGGGGCATTTCTCGTTGAAATGCCGCTTCGGGTATGCAAATTAGCACTTACGGAGATCCACGCTTTGTATTTTCTCCGTAAGTATTAGTTTTCCGTCGCAATATTAGGGCTGCTTTTACAAGGCCTAAACTGTTTACACCTTGTAAAAGTAGACCCTTCTATCCCGCGTCGCTGTCTTTTTTTTTTTTTTTTAATTTTTTTTTCCCGCCGCAACTCGTTTTTTTTTTTACGCCCGTCGCGATTCTCAAAACCCGGCGCAACGTAAAACCGCGCAAAGCACGTCGGGAAAATGACGTCGGGAGCATGCGCAGTACGTCCGGCGCGGGAGCGCGCCTAATTTAAATGGGACTCGCCCCATTAAATTAGGAACGCCTTGCGCCGGACGGATTTAATTTACACCGCTCAAAATTTCTAGGTAAGTGCTTTGTGGATCGGGCACTTAGGTAGAGATTTTGCGGCGGTGTAACTTAAATGCCAAAAGTTACGTTGCGCCGGGTTTTTGAGGATTAGGCCCTTATAGTCTAGTTCATCGATTTTGTGCGATAAACTTTGTATAAAATAGTACTGAGCCAAACGAAAGAGGAATTTAATGTTCAATGAACATTCTCTCTAAAGCTCTCTATACTGTAATACTTTTCCAGAAGTGTGTTTTTCTACCAGTATTGCTTTATCTGCAGGGCTGTCACCTCTTATGTTTATTTTCAAAGGCAAAGAAGAGGAAGCCCTATATTACCTTGTAAACCTGAGCAAAACAAGTAGGAAAAGATTGATGCTAATGTGTCATTGACATGCTTGTCTTCATTTTTTTTTTGTTTCCTCATAACCATATTGTTCACCATGATTTAGGTTAATATCAGGTATCATCCATCAAAACTAGCATTTATCAGTCACAATTCAGAAGACGGAGCATTTCCAAGACACAGTAGGTAAGAAATGTGTACAGGATTACTTCAGCTCTGCAACCCATCTGCTCCTCAATCAGCTTAAAGGAATTTCCAATCTACTGGCAAAGTAACTGAATGGAGAAATCTTTCTCTGTATTAAGAGAACATTAAGAAAGCTGTTTGCTTGCAATGTGTGTGTTTGTGTACAGTTGTCCTGCACTGTCCATTATATATTTTATATTTATAATAAATGGTGTCTGTTATATGTACAGTAGGTGCATAATTGTTTATGCAAATCATATGTTTTTTATCAGATTTATAAAAATGTGGTTGCAGATTAAAAAACAGAATTGCCATTTCCAGAATGTCCAGCTGTAATAAAAACAGATACCGTAAAACCTTGGTTTGAGAGTAACTTGGTTTGAGAGTGTTTTGCAAAACAAGCAAAATGTACAAGCGATGTCTTGATATAAGAGTAGCGTCATGTCACAACTGAGTGTAAAAAAGAAGAGAGGAGCCTCTGAGGCCGTGTACACACGGTCGGTCCATCCGATGAGAATGGTCCGAAGGACCGTTGTCATCGGTTAACCGATGAAGCTGACTGATGGTCTGATGTGCCTACACACCATCAGTTAAAAAAACGATCGAGTCCAACACGGTGATGTAAAACACAACGACGTGCAGAGAAAAATGAAGTTCAATGCTTCCAAGCATGCGTCGACTTGATTCTGAGCATGCGCAGGTTTTTAACCAATGCTTTTGCATACTAACCATCGGTTTTGACCTATCGGTTAGGCGTCCATCGGTTAAATTTTAAAGCAAGTTCTAAAATTTTGGACCGAAGGATAACTGACCGATGGGGCCCACACACGATCGGTTTGGACCGATGAAAGGGTCCTTCAGTCCGTTTTCATCGGTTTGGACCGACCGTGTTTACGCGGCCAACAATATGGTTACATTTAATGAAGGTACAACATTTAGCAACTTTTTGCTACACTTAGAGGCGCCTCTCTTCTCTTTTATACCCTGTAAAAAAATGTCTTGATATACAAGTGCTTTGGATTACAAGCATGTTTCTGGAACAAACTATGCTCGCAAACCAAGGTTTTACTGTATAGAAGAAATGATTGTGTCTCTTGGATTGGTCCATACTTGCAAAAAGATACACCAGGATGATGAAATATATTCATAGATTTTTAAGCATGAAATTAAATCTCCATTCATTTTCCTTTCCTTCCTTCATTCTCAGTTTACCGAAGTAGAATGTTGTTTATACATGGAACTTTAATGTCAGATTTCACATGCAGTGCTAACTGTCATCTGACTGCAGTTTGTGTATTTGGACACATTTCGGTCTAGATGCATTTTTCTTTTGCTAAAAAAGAGCTAAAGCATAATAAGGGTTGCACTGCTGTTCTCAATGGACAATGGACTATGGAAGGGAATTGGTTGAGAAGCAACTGACATGGGGGGGATTTACTAAACCTGGTGCACACAGAATCTAATGCAACTGTTCATAGTAACCAATAGACATGTGCATTCGTTTTCGGCCAAATAAATTTTCGTCCGAATTTCGGGTATTTTCGTTATCGTTTTAACAAACGAAAACAAGCGTGTGTAATCCAAAATCCGAAAGATCCGACATAAAAAAAATGCTTTATTTTCGTTTTTGTTGCTACAGCAGTTTGATATAGATAGAAGATTCGACATGACGCTGACAATAGCAATCTGTGTCTATCGAACCTGCGGTCGAATGTGCCTGACCTTAACTCTATTAGTCCAAGATTATTCTACATAGAGAGGAAAGATTTGACATAGAAAGAAAAGACTTGACATTAGGGATGAGCCGAACACCCCCCTGTTTGGTTCGCACCAGAACCTGCGAACACACCAAACGTTTGTGCGAACTTTAGAACCCCGTTAAAGTCTATGTAACTCAAAGGTTTGAAATCTAAAGTGCTAATTTTAAAGGCTAATATGCAAGTTATTGTCCTAAAAAGAGTTTGGGGACCTGGGGGACATGTATCAATGCAAAAAAAAACGGCTGTTTTTTGGGAGCAGTGAAACAATAAAAGTGAAATATTCCTTTCAATTTCATACCTAGGGGGTGTGAAGTAAGCATGTGAAATAGCGCATGTTTCCCGTACTTAGAACTGTCTCTGCACAAAGTGTAATTTCTGAAAGAAAAAAAGTAATTTAAACCGGACTCGCGGCTATAATGAATTGTCGGCTCCCGGAAATTCAGAGAGAATTCATTCATAAAGAAAAATAAAAATAAGCGTGGGGTCCCCCCAAATTCAATTACCAGGCCCTTCGGGTCTGGTATGGATATTAAGGGGAACCCCACTGTCAATTTAAGAAAAAAAATTACGTGGGGTTCCCCCCAAATATCCATTCCAGACCCTTCAGGTCTGGTGTGGATTTTAAGGGGAACTCCACCCCAAATTAAAAAAAAATGGCGTGGAGTTCCCCCAAAAATCCACACCAGACCCCTTATCCGAGCACATAACCTGGCCGGCCGCAGAAAAGAGGGGGGGACAGAGAGCGCCCCCCCCTCTCCTGAACCGTACCAGGCCACATGCCCTCAACATGGGGAGGATGTCCCCATGTTACATAGTTACATAGTTAGCCAGGTTGAAAAAAGACACAAGTCCATCCAGTTCAACCACAAAAAAAATAAACAAACAAAATAAAAAACACAGTACAATCCCATACACCCAACTCCATACCCACAGTTGATCCAGAGGAAGGCAAAAAAACCCAGCAGAGCATGAGATCCAATTTGCTACAGCAGGGGAAAAAAAATTCCTTCCTGATCCCCCCGAGAGGCAATCGGATTTACCCTGGATCAACTTTACCTACAAATCTTAGTACTCAGTTATATTCTGTACATTTAGGAAAGAATCCAGGCCTTTCTTAAAGCAATCTACTGAGCTGGCCAGAACCACCTCTGGAGGGAGTCTGCTCCACATTTTCACAGCTCTTACTGTGAAAAAACCTTTCCGTATTTGGAGGTGAAATCTCTTTTCCTCTAGACGTAAAGAGTGCCCCCTTGTCCTCAGTGTTGACCGTAAAGTGAATAACTCAACACCAAGTTCACTATATGGACCCCTTATATATTTGTACATGTTGATCATATCCCCCCCCCCTATTCTTCTCTTCTGAAGAGTGAATAAATTCAGTTCTTCTAATCTTTCCTCATAGCTGAGCTCCTCCATGCCTCTTATCAGTTTGGTTGCCCTTCTCTGCACTTTCTCCAGTTCTCCGATATCCTTTTTGAGAACTGGGGCCCAAAACTAAACTGCATATTCCAGATGAGGTCTTACTAATGATTTGTACAGGGGCAAAATGATATCTCTTTCTCTGGAGTCCATACCTCTCTTAATACAAGAAAGGACTTTGCTCGCTTTGGAAACCGCAGCTTGGCATTGCATGCCATTATTGAGCTTATGATCAACTAAAACCCCCAGATCCTTCTCCACTACGGATCCCCCCAGTTGTACTCCCCCTAGCATGTATGATGCATGCATATTCTTAGTCCCTAAGTGCATAACTTTACATTTATCAACATTAAACCTCATCTGCCACTTAGTCGCCCAATTAGACAGAGCATTGAGGTCGGCTTGTAAATTGGAGACATCCTGTAAGGACGTTATTCCACTGCATAGCTTGGTGTCATCTGCAAAGACAGAAATGTTACTTTTGATCTCAGACCCAATATCATTTATAAATATATTGAAAAGTAAGGGTCCCAGCACTGAACCTTGGGGTACACCACTGATAACCTTAGACCATTCAAAGTAAGAATCATTAACCACTACTCTCTGAATTCTGTCTTTCAGCCAGTTTTCTATCCATTTACAAACTGCTATATCCATTCCTGTAGACAGGATTGGACATGTTGATGGGGACAAGGGCCTCATTCCCACAACCCTGGCCGGTGGTTGTGGGGGTCTGCGGGCAGGGGGCTTATCAGAATCTGGAAGACCCCTTTAACAAAGGGGACCCCAGATCCTGGCCCCCCTATGTGAATTGGGGAGACAGCCCGGCGAATGACGCTGCTGAAGCTGTGACATTTCTTATATTGGTGAGACGGGGCCACCCGTCACGTGACCCCTCCCCTTCTGATGCAAGGGGGAAGCCTGGGCTTCCCCAGTGACGTAGCAGAGGGTGCGTCAGAGGGGGACGGGGTCACAACTTCAGCAGCGTCATTCGCCGGGCTGTCTCCGGCGGTGGAGACAGACGGCCGGCGATGCTGCGCCCTGGATATCGGACGACCTTCTCATCGCTGGACCGGAGAGGAGATCACCCGTCGCTGGATACCGACAATGTTGGAGCGGGGAGCCGGGACCGAGTGGATTACCACCGCTGGATTATATTTTTCTTTTTTATTAAAGGACTTTTTTCCACGGTGTGTGTGTGTTTTTTTTACAACTATTTACACTTTGTTTGTGAAATGGTAGGGGTAAAATGTACCCGATTACCAATTCACATAGGGGGGCCAGGATCTGGGGTCCCCTTTGTTAAAGGGGTCTTCCATATTCTGATAAGCCCCCGCAGACCCCCACAACCACTGGCCAGGGTTGTGGTGATGAGGCCCATGTCCCCATCAACATGGGGACATCCTCCCCATGTTGAGGGCATGTGACCTGGTACGGTTCAGGAGAGGGGGGGGGCGCTCTCTGTCCCCCCCTCTTTTCTGCGGCCGGACAGGTTACGTGCTCGGATAAGGGTCTGGTGTGGATTTTTGGGGGAACTCCACGCCATTTTTTTTTATTTGGGGTGGAGTTCCCCTTAAAATCCACACCAGACCTGAAGGGTCTGGAATGGATATTTGGGGGTAACCCCACGTAATTTTTTTTTCTTAAATTGACGGCGGGGTTCCCCTTAATATCCATACCAGACCTGAAGGGCCTGGTAATTAAATTTGGGGGGACCCCACGCTTTTTTAAATTTTTTATGAATGAATTCTCTCCGAATTGCCAGGAGCCGACAATTCATTATAGCCACGAGTCCAGTTTTAAATGACTTTTTTTCCTTCAGAAATGACACTTTGTGCAGGGACAGTTATAAGTACGGGAAACATGCGATATTTCACATGCTAACTTTACACCCCCCCAGGTACGAAATGTAAAGGAATATTTCACTTTTATTGTTTCACTTTAAGCATTATTAAATTCGTCCGTTTTTAAAACTTTGCTTTTGCATTGATACATGTCCCCTGGTGCAGGACCCAGGTCCCCAAACACTTTTTAGGACAATAACTTGGATATTAGCCTTTAAAATTAGCACTTTAGATTTCTCCCGTAGACTTTAACAGGGTGTTCCCCGGCTTTTCGAATTTGCCGCAAACACCCCAAATTGTTCGTTGTTCGCCGAACGGGCAATGTTCGAGTCGAGGGTATAGAGACAGTGTTGGGGTAGACCATTCGACATGAACGACGAAGATTAGATGAAGCAGCGAAAAACATACAAACATTAAATATGTCATTGAAGGCTTATGGTGTCTGTTGAAAGTTCTAAGAAGATTCGACAAGCAGCTAAACTGTATGACACCACAATCGTACATTTCTTGGACTACTATACAAGCCTGAACTATGGGGTTGATTTACTAAAGGCAAAAAGACTGTGCACTCTGCAAGAGCAGCTGCTCCAGAGCTTAATAAATGTTCTAGCAAAATGATTGACTGAAAGTGCACTTGGAAGTTCAGTCGCTGTAGATCTAAGGGGGACATGCAAGGAAAATAAAAAACAGCATTTTAGCTTGCACATGATTGGATGATAAAATCAGCAGAGCTTCCCCTTATTTCAGATCTTCTCCTCAGATTTACAGCGACTGTACTTCCAAGTGCAGTTTCAGTGCACTTGCAGTGCAAAGTGGATTTGCGTTTCGTAAATAACCCCCTCTGTCTCACTGGCACAAATGCACTTGCAAAGTGCACAGTCTATTTGCCTTTAACAAATCAACCCCTATATGTCCACCTTTGGAGACTAGGGCCCTGAATTATTCCTAATGGATGGCAAAAAAAATCAAAATCACCCCTAGTCATCACCCCTAGGCTTTAGTTCACACAGAAACATAGACAGAGGCGTCCAATTCACAAGTACAAAAGGATAACAAAAATCACAGATTTTAAAATGTACCTCTACCCAGACTATGGACATTAATGATTTTCACATTCTTAAAAAGTATAGAGCTTTAAAACAAGCTTTCAATTATCTCTGTAGTTACATGTACTGTGAAATAATTCATTTCTGAAGATCCTCAAAGATCACAACGAAGACTCTTAAGTCATTTTAAGTTAGGTTTTAAAGGCTTAGGAACAACCGGAGTTGGCAGGCTGTCAAGTTTCTGCAGCAATATAAAAGTAATGTGAAAACAAGGGTTTAAAAGCTGAGCCCTTGATTACAGTGTGTACAAATAATATTAAATAAAGCTATGTGAGGCTAGTAATGTGAGGCTAGTATGCTACTGTTTGGATTAGTGCTTTACAAGCTGGAAGGTAGTTTCAAAGTCATACTGATGATGATGATGATGATGATTACTTTTATTATTTTTTAACAAATCTGGTTACTTCTGCCAAGCCACTTGGAACGTCACAGTCTTCCTTAGTATCTAAGCCATTCCAAACACAGCCATCTTTTGCAATGTCCTATATGCACAGTTTTTAATGTCCTGCCCCTCCTTCAGTCCAATGAAACTGAACAGTGTCCAAAACTATTGACACCACTTTCATTATTTTATTATTTTCTACCTCAACATCTGCTTGACCTCCATTTGTAGGTACTGATAGCTGTCTACTCTTCCTATCATCATCATTATTATTATTATTATTTTTACCACTGTCATCAATAATATATATAACATTTTTATGACCTTTATATTTTTTTAACCTCCCTGGCGGTATTATTCTTTCAGATTTTAGGTGCTGAAAGCGGTACAATTATTTTGCATGAAAATTTGGCGTTTTATAGTGTAGGCCTGTAATACTTATGCCTCGTACACACGGGCAAACATGTACGATGAAAACGGTCCGCCGGACCGTTTTCAGCGGACATGCCCGCCCGGAGATTTCTGTATGATGGCTGTACACACCATCATACAGAAATGAGAGACAATCCGCGCGGACAGACAGCGCGGTGACGTGTTCGCACCGTCGCCGCGACGTGCGCGATGCTGAAAGGTCAATGCTTCCACGCATGCGTCAAAGTCATTCGACGCATGCGAGGGATGGCGGCCGCTCGGACATGTACGGTAAGTCTGTACAGACGACCGAACATGTCCGACGGACAGGATTCCAGCGGGCATGTTTCTAAGCAAGTTTAGAAACATTTGCCGGCTCGAAAACGCACTGGCGGGCAAATGTACGCTGGAATCCTGTCCGATCGGCCGTACACACGACCGAACATGTCTGCTGAAACTGGTCCGCGGACCAGTTTCAGCAGACAGAAAGAAAACGATTACCCCCAAACGGGACTTTTAAGGCCAGACTCCAATCAGTATGTAAAATTTAATTTATTAGGTGTTATCACCAAAAATGGGTAAACATTAGTTTACAGAATGATTCTGGATGTTAGATTACAGAAATCTTCTGGAACAGTCAACAAATATATAATAAGAATAAAACACATATAAGGAATGGTGATAAAGTGACACCTGGGGCACACGTCCCATGTGTGGACCCAGGAGAAGCAAGAAACAGAAAAATAATAATAAAATAAAACCTCGTGACAACACAATACAAATAGATTAAAAAACACTCTGTAGAGAGCAGTGGAGAAATGCCCGACGCGTTTCTGGTCTATTGGTAGAGCAACAGACCTTCATCAGGGGCCACAGGAGTGTATGGTTACAAACTTTTTTTCTCTCGTTTGTGGTAAACAAAGGTTTGAAAATTGACCCTCAAGTTTTCGGTTTAGGATGTCCCCAGAGCCGACTTATGGGGTCCCATGAGTAAAGAAAGAGGGATGGCTCCAACTGATCCCAAACACACGGTGTCCCAAGTATGGGGCTTATTAGGGCAAGAGTGCAGCAGGTCAGGGGGTTCACTGAGTCCAATGCGGACGATCCTCTTATCGTTGCTCGGGGGGATCCCGAGCTGGATGTGTGAAGAGGAACCTGGTGCCAAATGCCGTGCTTGGGGTATTGTAATACCAGCGTTACTCCCTTCAGCTCACAGGGTGCTTCAGCAGACATGTTCGATCGTGTGTACGGGGGCCTTAGAATAACTTACTTAAAGGGACACTAAAGGAATTTTTTTTTTTAGCTAAATAGCTTCCTTTACCTTACTGCAGTCCTGGTTTCATGTCCTCATTGTTCGTTTTTGCTGTAATCCTTCTCTGTTCTGAACACTTTCTGGTTGTCTGTTTCCTGATGAAAAAAGTCATGGGAGCGTTCTCTCTGTGGTCACTAATCAAGGAGGTGTGATTACTGTGTGTCTAAAACCCCTCAACACCAATCAGTTTAGTTTTCCAAACCATCACTGGGATTACCGCCAGGGAGGTTTAAACGAGAAAAGCTTTATTGAACAGAAAACAAAGCAATTCCAGAACAGATCCGTTTCCATAGCCAAAGCCAAAAGTTCCATGTACAGAGTCAAAAACTGTCAATGATACAGACTAGGCATATCATAACAGAGACCAGCAAGTTTATCAGAAATCATACCAGCGGAACAATAAGACATTATACAGCAGAGGTAACTCCCTTAGGGCCAGATTCAGGTAGAAGTGCGGCGGCGTAACGTATCGTAGATCGTAGATACGTTACACCGCCGCAAGTTTTCATCGCAAGTGCCTGATTCACAAAGCACTTGCGATGAAAGCTACGCCGCGGCCTCCGGTGTAAGCCCGCGTAATTTAAATGGGCGTGTGCCATTTAAATTAGGCGCGCTCCCGCGCCGGACCTACTGCGCATGCTCCTTTTCGTAACTCCCGCTGTGCTTTGCGCAAAGTGACATCATTTTTTCGAACGGCGACGCGCGTAGCGTAATTCCGTATTCCCGGACGGCTTACGCAAACGACGTGAATTTTTACATTTCGACACGGGAACGACGGCCATACTTTATACAGCAATACCTTTGCTGTGTAAAGTTAAGGCACCAAAAACGACGACTAACTTTGCGACAGGAAAACTAGACTAGCGGCGACGTAGCGAACGCGAAAATCAGTCGTGGATCGCCGTAACTCCTAATTTGCATACCCGACGCTGGTTTACGACGCAAACTCCCCCCAGCGGCGGCCGCGGTACTGCATCCTAAGATCCGACAGTGTAAAACAATTACACCTGTCGGATCTTAGGGATATCTATGCGTAACTGATTCTATCGCATAGATACTCTGAGAGATACGACGGAGTATCTGAGATTCTCCGTCGTATCTCCGCTGTGAATCTGGCCCTTAGTTTTCAAGCCGCT
This sequence comes from Rana temporaria, assembly GCF_905171775.1. Taxonomy (NCBI): domain Eukaryota; kingdom Metazoa; phylum Chordata; class Amphibia; order Anura; family Ranidae; genus Rana; species Rana temporaria. The sequence goes on along the minus strand of NC_053489.1, from coordinate 91,651,653 downwards.
TGGCTAAATTCAATAGCAAATTGAGTACTGTATACAGTAACCCATCAGGAGCCCATCCCAGTCTAGGTCAAGCGGTCTCAAATTTGGGGTGTCCAACCATGGGCCCCAAAGGTTATCATATTTACGAGGGCATCCCCTGTGTTGTTATATGTACTTATCCAACTTGAGAGGTTCTCCAATAGACTTTAACCATTCTTTATGGGAAGGGGGATCAGGTGATTTCAAATGGCGTAAAAGGACTCTCTGGGCTTGAAAAAGGGCTCAAGCCACTAATTCTCTGATGAGGGTTGGTAGTTGGAGGTCATCTAGTGTGCCAAATAGGCATATTTTAGGGTTGAGTGGAATGGAGATTTGAAAAATGTCAAACGTCACTTCCGCCCAACGGTCTGAAAGCTGTTATTTTTTTAATTGAAATTGCATTTATGTATAAATATGAAATCTGAGGTCTTTTTGACCCCAGATCTCACATTAAAGAGGTCCTGTCATGCTTTTTTTCTATTACAAGGGATGTTTACATAAGTGATCTTTTTTTAAAGGGACAGTAATAAAAAATTACTGACAAAAAGGACAAAAATAAAAAGTAAAACAAATAAGAAAAAAATTAAATACATTTAACCACTTAAGACCCGGACCAAAATGCAGCTAAAGGACCAGGCCAGGTTTTGCGATTCGGCACTGTGCCGCTTTAACAGACAATTGCGCGGTCGTGCGACGTGGCTCCCAAACAAAATTGGCGTCCTTTTTTTCCCACAAATAGAGTGTTCTTTTGGTGGTATTTGATCACCTCTGCGGTTTTTAGTTTTTGCGATAAAAAACAAAAATAGAGCGACAATTTTGAAAAAATATTTTTTACTTCTTGCTATAATAAATATTCCCCAAAAATATATAAAAAAAAAAATTTCCTCCGTTTTGGCCGATATACGTATTCTTCTACCTATTTTTGGTAAAATAAATCGCAATAAGCGTTTATCGATTGGTTTGCGCAAAATGTATAGCGTTTACAAAATAGGGGATAGTTTTATTGCATTTTTATTAATATATTTTTTTTACTACTAATGGTGGTGATCAGCAATTTTTTTTGTGACTGCGACATTATGGCGGACACATCGGACAATTTTGACACATTTTTGGGACCATTGTCATTTTCACAGCAAAAAGTGCTGTAAAATTGCATTGTTTACTGTGAAAATGACAATTGCAGTTTCTAGCAAAAAAAATTATTTTAACCGCCTAACGCCAGTATACGTCGGCAGAATGGCACAGCTGGGCACAATCACATACCTGTACGTCCTCTTTAAGTGCCCAGCCGTGGGTCGCAGGCGCGCGCCCACGACCCGGTCCGAAGCTCCGTGACCGCGGTCGCGGGGCCCACGGACCCGATCGCCACCGGAGTCCCGCGATCGGTCACAGGAGCTGAAGAACGGGGAGAGGTGTGTGTAAACACACCTTCCCCGTTCTTCATAGTGGCAATGTCATTGATCGTCTGTTCCCTGATATAGGGAAAGGCGATCAATGACGTCACACGACCAGCCCCGCCCCCCTACAGTTAGAAACACATATGAGGTCACACTTAACCCCTTCAGCGCCCCCTAGTGTTTAACTCCCAAACTGCAATTGTTATTTTCACAGTAAACAATGCATTTTTATAGCACTTTTTGCTGTGAAAATGACAATGGTCCCAAAAATGTGTCAAAATTGTCCGATATGCACCACATACTAGCATATTATGATAGACTTAGCAAATAGAACCCTCCAGCGCAGCGCTGTCATGGGTGCACCAACGCTTCCACCTTCACCTGGTCTTCCTTCCAGGTTCACGGGCTCCGGCTGTTTAAATAGTCGGGCCATAATGAGGTCACACCATCGCATGTGTGCGGGAGCTGCAGCCACGGCACAGCGCTCTGCATTGCAAGGCTTATGCCGCGTACACACGGTCGTTTTTCGGCATTAAAGAAAATTAAATTTTTCCAACTTCATCATTAAAAACGACGTTGCCCACACACCATAGTTTTTGAAAAATGATGAACAAAGCGCGGTGACGTACAACACGTACGACGGCACTATAAAGGGGAAGTTCTATTCGCCTTTGGGCTGCTTTTAGCTGATTCCGTGTTAGTAAAAGACGATTCGCGCTTTTTTGTCTGTTACAGCGTGATGAATGTGCTTACTCCATTATGAACGGTAGTTTTACCAGAACAAGCTCTCTTGTCTCATAACTCGCTTCTGGGCATGCGCGGGTTTAAAACATCGTTTTAGCCCACATCCGATCATTTTTTACAACCCGAAAAACAACATTTTAAAAAACAACATTAAAAAATGCAACATGTTCGAATTTTTTTTTGTCGTTTTTCAGAAGCCGAAAAACGATGTGAAGCCCACACACGTTGATTTTAAATGACGTTTTTAAAAAAGTCATTTTTTCTCATGCCTAAAAACGACCGTGTGTACGCGGCATTACTGTACGCCCTGAATGAAGAGCGTCACTGCGCATGTTGACGGGTGACATCATCGGCTATTGCCAATGTGAATATCTCCTAAGCGGGGCTCGTTATTCATTGTACATACAGGTAAGCTTGCATGTAGGCACAAGTATAAATTTCAAATTTACTACCGTTTTAAGTAAGTAACCTTAAAACACATTTTTGATCTCTACACATGTTTTGGGCCAGTGACAATGAAAGTACCGAATGCATTGGATGAGAAATAACAGCGAGGTGACCAGTGAAAGGAGGTGAGCAATGACAGCCCTAGTTTACTTTAAATATTTCACACTTTCCTGTGAAATGTCTATCACCGCGTTCCCCTGGATGACGTATAATATAATGCTTGCAATTAACGTTGGATTTCTTCCATCTAAACATATGAATTCCACATAGGTTTACATACCATCTATCTGAAACATCTGCTACCATTATAATATTCATAGTACATTACTTTGTAGGCTTGCTGGCGTGCGGTCATTTTCCAGCAATTTTAGGAAGCTACTTTGTTTCATCTTGCAATATGTGCTGTTATTCTTCTGTGATGGTTTTCCTTTGTACAGGCACATCTATTACGTTTTTATTTATGTTCTTCAATCATTTTCTACATTTCTTTTACTGCAACTTTTTCCTTTCATTATAAAATAGCCTCAGTCCTTTTTCATCAGAAACTTCATCACTTTTCAGGTATCTGTATTATTTTTTTACTGTTCCTAGTCTAGCATAATTTTTTTGCCATAATATCAATCTATCTAGGCCTGGAGTGTATATCTGGCAATTATGAAATGATAAGAAAGTCTAATCCACTTCCCTACCGTAGGATGTCATATGACGGTTGATCGTTCTTATAGGCGGTGGGAGGGGACATCCCCCCTCCCGCCGCCATCCGGTGCTTCTCCAGGCTCTTCCGTGCCATCGGGGGCCTGGATGAGGAGATGACCGGTGACCAAATGGTCACCGGTCATCTCTATGACTGTCAGAGGCCCGGGCGCAACGTTATGACGTCACACCCGGGGACCCGGAAGTAAACAAAGCCGCAATCGAGGCTGAAAGCATGAGATTGGTGATTTTTTTTCCCGATCTCATGCTTTCCAGCCTGGAGGAGAGATGTGGGGTCTTATTGACCCCGCATCTCTCCATAAAGAGGACCTGTCACAATATATTTCTATTACAAGGGATGTTTACATTCCTTGTAATAGGAATAAAAGTGTAGAAAAAAAAAAGAAAAAGTTAAAACGCCCCTGTCCCCAGTAGCTCGCATTCAAAAGCGAACGCGCACGTAAGTCCCGCCCACATATGTAAACGCTGTTCAACCCACACATGTGAGGTATCGTCGCGTGCGTTAGAGCGAGAGAAATAATTCTAGCACTAGACCTCCTCTGTAACTCTAAACTGGTAACCTGTAAAAAAAAAATTAAGCGTCGCCTATGAAGATTTTTAAGTACCAACATTTGGCACCATTCCATGATTAGGTATCTATTTACTCGGAGTAACATCATCTTTCACATTATACAAAAAAATTGGGCTAACTTTACCGTTTTAGTAATTTTTTAATTCATGAAACCGTTTTTTTCCAAAAAAAAGCTGTTTGAAAAATGATTTCGCAAATACCGTGCGAGATAAAAAGTTGCAATGACCGCCACTTTATTCCCTAGCCAGTCCGCTAAAAAAATATATATAATGTTTGGGGGTTCTGAGTAATTTTCTAGCAACAAAAATATGATTTTTTTCATGAAGGAGAGAAGTGGCAGAATAAGCCAGGTAGGAAAGTGGTTAAGGTATGTGCAGCTTCGGTTAACCGCCTTTTCTCACTTTAACCACTTCAGCCCCGGACCATATTGCTGGTCAAAGACCAGGCCATTTTTTGCGATTCGGCACTGCGTCGCTTTAACTGACAATTGCGCGGTCGTGCGACGTGGTTCCCAAACAAAATTGGCGTCCTTTTTTCCTCACAAATAGAGCTTTCTTTTAGTGGTATTTAATCACCTCTGCGGTTTTTAGTTTTTGCGCTATAAACATAAATAAAGCGACAATTTTGAAAAAAAATAATATTTTTTACTTTTTGCTATAATAAATATCCCCCAAAAATATATAAAAAAACTTTTTTTTTCTCAGATTAGGCCGATCCGTATTCTTCTACATATTTTTCGTAAAAAAAAAATTGCAATAAACACTTTTGACACATTTTTGGGACCATTGGCATTTTTATAGCAATCAGTGCTATAAAAATGCATTGATTACTATAAAAATGCCACTGGCAGGGAAGGGGTTAACACTAGGGGGCGAGGAAGGGGTTAAGTATGTTCCCTGGGTGTGTTCTAACTGAAGGGGGGTGGACTGACTAGGGGAAATGACTGATCGCTGTTCATACATTGTATGAACAGACGGTCAGGCATTTCTCCCCCTGACAGGACCGGGAGCTGTGTGTTTACACACACAGCTCCCGATTCTCGCTCTGTAACGAGCGATCGCGGGTGCTCGGCAGTGATCGCGACCGTCAGGCACACGCGTCGGCGTCAGGGGTGAGCGGGGGTGCGCGCCCCTATTGGCTGCTCGGCGAGATGACGTATAGCTACGTGATCTCACCCAGCAGAGCTGACCTGGTCGGCAAGCAGATAATACAATAGCAAAGTAAATTAGTAGCCTTTATGCATTTTGTACTTGCTATCTTGGTAGTTTAAAGTTTTCAGTCATGGCAGTGCACAAGGGGCCTGGTTTAGTGACCCATGTGAAATGAGATCAAATGAAGTGAAGTTCACCTGTGTGGACCTGAGTGCTCTTCAAATATCCAGTTGTGCTTCTGTTTTATGTGAACATACTTTAAAGGTAAATAGGCAGGCAATATATAGACAATATCTAGAAAAAGGGGGGGATAGGTAGCGCTAAAAACTCACACAACTTAATTTGGTGCAGATATAAATATAAGTTAAACACAACATGAATCAGTGCAAACTATGTGTAAATATATATATATATATATATATATATATATATATATATATATATATATATATATATAAGGTTAATACCCCTCTCGAGAGATAATAACAGATACCACACAAAATAATGATAATTTAATTAAATTAGTGTCCAAAACATGGTACTGTTGAAATGTCCAATTCATATGGTGACAACGGAAAAATATAATCAAGTGAAGAGAAGAATCCACCACCGATTTATTTGTGAATTGAATGGACGTAACTGTTCCTCATAGTCGCACCAAAAGTGGTAAGTAAACACCCTTAACAGAAGTGTTGGACGAGGTCATGCAGGCATCAATATCCTCCCAGCGGTAATAAGTAGCTCCTCTCCCAACAGATCCTCACTTGGCTCCGGGATATGGGTATCCCATCCAGATAGGAACCCTCAGGCGGATGATTCACCTTGTGCCAAACAGTCAGCTCCTAGGCTCAGTGCCACAAAGGGACCGCCGAAAAAGGATGGGAGGCTCACAATAGTGAAATACTGTACTGGTAATTTATTGTGTAAAAACGCAATACATAAATATAAAAACACTATTTAAAAAAATTGCCGGCAGAAAATAAAACAAAACGTACACCCGTGCCTCCGGGGTCACGTTAACGCGGTGACGTTAGTGCGTGGCTCCGCCCTGACATGTTTCGTCTTAAATGACATTCTCAAAGGGCACGGTCGACGCACTGAACGTTTACCTCTCTTATGCACACGGGAGAGCAACCAAGCCTCTCTCTCGTGACGCCTTAACCAATGGAATTAGGCCACATTACTTTCACTGATGTGCAACCAAGCCTCTCTCCCATGACATGGAAAGCATTAGAACTAACTTGCATTACGTTCTAATTGCCAGAGAAGCAGGGTAGGACGGAGACACCGGAAGCTGCATACCGTGAACATATCACAGTGACACAGATAGGAATATCCTGTGTCAAACCTGCCTTAAACCTGCTCCCTCTGTGTCATCCTCCCCCGATCTCTGGTCAACATAAATTTAACAATATAGCATTAGAACCATACATAAAAATTAAGTAGAAAGAATTCAATATATAAAAATACTAAGCTAGATCCACCTGCCTATCACTATGCATGTACATTACTATTAAGTTGACACACAAGCAGGGGACCCCACCCTCTTATATATAAAGATAAAATAGCATCAGGAATTGTCTATAAATGCGTTTACCTCTATATCTACATTCAAGCCCAAAGGCTGAAGACATTTAACACGATAGATCCAACTCATTTCGAGTTTTGAAATGGCTCTCCTTTTAGACCCCCCTCTCCAATGAGGCTTCAACGTATTTATAGCTATAAAGGAGGTACCACTAGGGTCTCTATCATGTACCTCTCTGTAGTGACAGGATACTGAATGTTTTTTAAAACCCCTTATGTTCCCTATATGCTCATTGACCCTTATCTGAAAGGATCGTATCATACGACCGATATACTGTAATCCACATGGGCAGATCAAAAGATACACCACATGGGTAGTCGAACAAGTAATAAAGGATCTAATGTTAAATGTCTGAGAAGTGCTGTTAGATGTAAAGCACAAGGTTTTACGCTCACTGATCACATTTACCATACATACTCTTGCATTTATGATACCCCACTAATTTCTGAAAAAAACATTGGTTTATTAGTTGGAGGGTCACATACTCCAGGGGGCCAAAGAATCTCTCAATGAGGGGACCCCTCTAAACACGACTTGAGGCTGTTCAGGGAGAATGGGGCCTAATATTGTATCCTCCTTAATAAGATGCCAATGGTACGAATCAGCTTTTTAATCAAGAAATGCTGACTAGAGTAGCCCGTGACAAAGGGCCATGCAAATTTACTCTGATCATTCACTGTATTCTGTTTATCCCTTAGTAACAGACTCCTATCGATTTTTTCAATTTCCTGTGCTTGTTGGTACAAATCCAAAGCAGAATACCCTTTATGAGTTGGATCTATCGTGTTAAATGTTTTCAGCCTTTGGGCTTGAATGAAGATATAGAGGTAATAATTTTTTCTACTTCATTTTTATGTATGGTTCTAATGCTATATTGTTAAATTTATGTTGACCAGAGATCGGGGGAGGATGACACAGAGGGAGCAGGTTTAAGGCAGGTTTGACACAGGATATTCCTATCTGTGTCACTGTGATATGTTCACGGTATGCAGCTTCCGGTGTCTCCATCCTACCCCACTTCTCTGGCAATTAGAACGTAATGCAAGTTAGTTCTAATGCTTTCCATGTCATCAGGGCTGGACTGGCCTACCGGGAGACCGGGAAAATTCCCGGTAGGCCGCCTGCTGTCCATCAAAAATTTGTCAGCTCAGATGCCTGTGGGCCACAGCGGCGGCCGCCATTGCGGCCGCGGCCGCACTTTTTAATTATATGCCTGCCCGGCCCCTCTCCAGTGTCATGTCTCTGTCACATCACATTGTCGTGTATGTATAAAAAGCAGCGGCGGGCCGGCCGCTGGCGGGTTGCGGCCGCCATGCTCGCCGCTGCACTTTCCTTCCTTTTCGCGCTGACTGGAGCCGTGGAGCGGCGAGCATGTCACGTGTCTGAGGGAGGGGAGGAGCCGAGCAGCTCTTGTTCCATCTACCCGTGCGGCGCCAGCACTGCCCAGTGCAGAGTCACGTGTGAAGGCAGAGCGCCCGCAGAGGAGAAGAAGTGAACGCTCGGCCACCCCTGGAACATAAGGTGAAAATCCATACTGTCTGTATCTCGACACTCTCTCTCACCATATAACGGTGCACCCCCCCCCCCCGGGCCCCCCCTCCTCTCTCTGTCACCTACCTTTGCTGCCCCTGGAAATTGTAAACTAATTTCAGAGAGGAGAGGGGGGGGAGTGCACCGTGCAATGGTGGTGTGAGAGAGATTATACAGTTTACAATTTGCAGGGGCAGAAAATGTAGGTGCAGAGAGAGGGGGGGGGGGGGTTGACCATGCAATGGTGAGAGAGATTATACAGTCCAGATTACAATTTGCAGGGGCAGCAGAGGTGACAGAGAGAGAGAGAGAGAGGGGGTTGCATGGTACACCCTCCTTTCCCTGTCACCTTTGCTGCCCCTGCAAATTGTAATCTGGACTGTATAATCTCTCTCACCATTGCATGGTCAACCCCCCCCCCCTCTCTGCACCTACCTTTTAAATGCCAAAAAACACAATAATCTGCCTGCGCTTAGGACCGTGAATTGGGCTGCTGCCCCCCCTGGAAACCAGTGGCGGCTGGTACTCAAAATTTTTTGGGGGGCGCAAACGAGACAAAAAAATGTGCCCATCAAATGCAGCCACTGTGCCATCAATTGTCACCACTGTGCCATGCCATCAAACGCAGCCACTGCCATGCCATCAAACGCAGCAACTGTGCCATCAATTGTCACCACTGTGCCATGCCATCAAACGCAGCCACTGTGCCATGCCATCAAACGCAGCCACTGCCATGCCATCAAACGCAGCCACTGTGCCATCAATTGTCACCACTGTGCCATGCCATCAAACGCAGCCACTGTGCCATGCCATCAAACGCAGCCACTGTGCCATGCCATCAAACGCAGCCACTGTGCCATCAATTGTCACCACTGTGCCATGCCATCAAACGCAGCTACTGTGCCATCAATTGTCACCACTGTGCCATGCCATCAAACGCAGCCACTGTGCCATGCCATCAAATGCAGCCACTGCCATGCCATCAAACGCAGCCACTGTGCCATCAATTGTCACCACTGTGCCATGCCATCAAACGCAGCCACTGTGCCATGCCATCAAACGCAGCCACTGTGCCATGCCATCAAACGCAGCCACTGTGCCATCAATTGTCACCACTGTGCCATGCCATCAAACGCAGCCACTGTGCCATCAATTGTCACCACTGTGCCATGCCATCAAACGCAGCCACTGTGCCATCAATTGTCACCACTGTGCCATGCCATCAAACGCAGCCACTGTGCCATGCCATCAAACGCAGCCACTGTGCCATGCCATCAAACGCAGCCACTGTGCCATGCCATCAAACGCAGCCACTGTGCCATGCCATCAAACGCAGCCACTGTGCCATCAATTGTCACCACTGTGCCATGCCATCAAACGCAGCCACTGTGTCATCAATTGTCACCACTGTGCCACTGCACTTTCCTTCCTTTTCGCGCTGACTGGAGCCGTGGAGCGGCGAGCATGTCACGTGTCTGAGGGAGGGGAGGAGCCGAGCAGCTCTTGTTCCATCTACCCGTGCGGCACCAGCACTGCCCAGTGCAGAGTCACGTGTGAAGGCAGAGCGCCCGCAGAGGAGAAGAAGTGAACGCTCGGCCACCCCTGGAACATAAGGTGAAAATCCATACTGTCTGTATCTCGACACTCTCTCTCACCATATAACGGTGCACCCCCCCCCCCCCGGGCCCCCCCTCCTCTCTCTGTCACCTACCTTTGCTGCCCCTGGAAATTGTAAACTAATTTCAGAGAGGAGAGGGGGGGGGAGTGCACCGTGCAATGGTGGTGTGAGAGAGATTATACAGTTTACAATTTGCAGGGGCAGAAAAGGTAGGTGCAGAGAGAGGGGGGGGGGGGGGGACCATGCAATTCCAGATTACAATTTGCAGGGGCAGCAGAGGTGACAGAGAGAGAGAGAGAGAGAGAGAGAGAGAGAGAGAGAGAGAGAGAGGGGGTTGCATGGTGCACCCTCCTTTCCCTGTCACCTTTGCTGCCCCTGCAAATTGTAATCTGGACTGTATAATCTCTCTCACCATTGCATGGTCAACCCCCCCCCCCCCTCTGCACCTACCTTTTAAATGCCAAAAAAACACAATAATCTGCCTGCGCTTAGGACCGTGAATTGGGCTGCTGCCCCCCCTGGAAACCAGTGGCGGCTGGTACTCAAAATTTTTTGGGGGGCGCAAACGAGAAAAAAAAATGTGCCCATCAAATGCAGCCACTGTGCCATCAATTGTCACCACTGTGCCATGCCATCAAACGCAGCCACTGCCATGCCATCAAACGCAGCCACTGTGCCATCAATTGTCACCACTGTGCCATGCCATCAAACGCAGCCACTGTGCCATGCCATCAAACGCAGCCACTGCCATGCCATCAAACGCAGCCACTGTGCCATCAATTGTCACCACTGTGCCATGCCATCAAACGCAGCCACTGTGCCATGCCATCAAACGCAGCCACTGTGCCATGCCATCAAACGCAGCCACTGTGCCATCAATTGTCACCACTGTGCCATGCCATCAAACGCAGCCACTGTGCCATCAATTGTCACCACTGTGCCATGCCATCAAACGCAGCCACTGTGCCATGCCATCAAATGCAGCCACTGCCATGCCATCAAACGCAGCCACTGTGCCATCAATTGTCACCACTGTGCCATGCCATCAAACTCAGCCACTGTGCCATGCCATCAAACACAGCCACTGTGCCATGCCATCAAACGCAGCCACTGTGCCATCAATTGTCACCACTGTGCCATGCCATCAAACGCAGCCACTGTGCCATCAATTGTCACCACTGTGCCATGCCATCAAACGCAGCCACTGTGCCATCAATTGTCACCACTGTGCCATGCCATCAAACGCAGCCACTGTGCCATGCCATCAAACGCAGCCACTGTGCCATGCCATCAAACGCAGCCACTGTGCCATGCCATCAAACGCAGCCACTGTGCCATCAATTGTCACCACTGTGCCATGCCATCAAACGCAGCCACTGTGCCATCAATTGTCACCACTGTGCCATGCCATCAAACGCAGCCACTGTGCCATCAATTGTCACCACTGTGCCATGCCATCAAACGCAGCCACTGTGCCATGCCATCAAACGCAGCCACTGTGCCATGCCATCAAACGCAGCCACTGTGCCATCAATTGTCACCACTGTGCCATGCCATCAAACGCAGCCACTGTGCCATCAATTGTCACCACTGTGCCATGCCATCAAACGCAGCCACTGTGCCATCAATTGTCACCACTGTGCCATGCCATCAAACGCAGCCACTGTGCCATGCCATCAAACGCAGCCACTGTGCCATGCCATAAAATGCAGCCACTGTGCCATGCCATCAAACACAGCCACTGTGCCATGCCATCAAACACAGCCACTGTGCCATCAATTGTCACCACTGTGCCATGCCATCAAACGCAACCACTGTGCCATCAATTGTCACCACTGTGCCATGCCATCAAATACAGTCACTATGCCATGCCATCAAACACAGCCACTGTGCCCTTTAATTGTCGCCACTGTGCCCATTCATGCCGCTGTGCCAATTGTCCCCACTGTGTCACTGTCCAGACATCCATCCACCTCGGAGCATTATATTATAACCTGCTGGGACTTGTAGTTCTCCATCGTCTCAGGTGCATGCAATCCACCATCTTTGTTCTGTTTTTCTCACTGCTGGGACTTGTAGTCCCATTGATGGTGGATTGCATGCACCTGAGCCCCAGGAGACGATGGAGAACTACAAGTCCCAGCAGGTTAAACATACAATAAGGCTCTGAGGTGGATGGGTGTGGATTGCATGCACCTGAGCCCCAGGAGAAGATGGGGAACTACAAGTCCCAGCAGGTTATACTATAAGGCTCCGAGGTAGATGGGTGTCCGGACATCCATCCACCTCGAAGCCTTATATTATAACCTGCTGGGACTTGTAGTTCTCCATCTTCGCCTGGGCTCAGGTGCATGCAATCCACACCCATCCACCTCAGAGCCTTATTGTATGTATAACCTGCTGGGACTTGTAGATCTCCATCTTCTCCATGAGCCACAGGAGAAGATGGAGAACTACAAGTCCCAGCAGTCTTACTAAAATTACAGGCTCCGAGGTGGATGGGTGGGCATCAGGCAGTCCACCGCTGATTTTGAGTCAATAAAAAACGAGGCGATGGGATGAGGCAATGCCGCAATGGCATGGCTTACCTTCCCAGCTCCGCTGGGGCAGTGTAAACGACGGAGCTTTCCCGCGTGACGTCACTTCCGTTTTTCGTCTGTAAGACAAATCCCGGAAGTAACAACAATAGTAATGCTCCCGGCACCCATAGTGGATACGGACGCATGAGAAGCTAATTAGCACTGTGCAATGCGCCCAAAGGCGGGATAAAAGCCCGCAAATGAAGCGCCACGTCTGCAATCTAAAGATTGCATTGACGTGTCGCTTCATAGGGCAATGGTGGCAAAGGTGAACGTGATAGAAAGTATATAGTCCAATTGCAGCCTCAGGTCTAAGGCTATATGATGTCTGACCGGTAAGACCGCATGAAGGAGATCACATAAAAACATAAAACACAATAGTCTCTAGTGGGAGAAGTTCTATTGATTCCAGTCAGGGCTTATGGATGCAGGTTCTTGCAGTGAGGAAAGGTGTTCCTATACAGCTGATACAGCATTCGTGGTGGTCCCGGTGCTCCCCCACAAGGGTCCCCACTCACCAGATCCAACTCCCCGCCAGGGGTACACAGCATGTAGTAGGTATAGTGGAAAACTGGAAAGCCTATACTACATCCTGTGTCATATCTTTACATAATACACTCTTCAAATGTGCTTTCAAATGTTTTTCCTTTTGATGAAAAAGAAAATAATGACGTTATGCTGTGGGGCTGGTATGAAATTATTTCCAGGGCTGGTTTTCATTCCCAGTCCGGCCCTGCATGTCATTAGAGAGAGGCTTGGTTGCACATCAGTGAAAGTAATGCGGCCTAATTCCATTGGTTAAGGCATCACGAGAGAGAGGCTTGGTTGCTCTCCCATGCGCATAAGAGAGGTGAACGTTCAGTGCGTCGCCCGTGCCCTTTGAGAACGTCATTTATGACGAAACATGTAAGGGCGGAGCCACGCACTAAGGTCACCGCATTAACATGACCCCGGAAGCACGGGTGTACGTTTTGTTTTATTTTCTGCCGGCAATTTTTTTAAATAGTGTTTTTATATTTATGTATTGCATTTTTACACAATAAATTACCAGTACAGTATTTCACTATTGTGAGCCTCCCATCCTTTTTCAGTGGTCCCTTTGTGGTGCTGAGCCTAGGAGCTGACCGTTTGGCACAAGGTGATTCATCCGCCTGAGGGTTCCTATCTGGATGGGATACCCATAGCCCGGAGCCAAGTGAGGATCTGTTGGGAGAGGAGCTACTTATTACTGCTGGGATCTCTCATTACCCGCCAGGATATTGATTCCTGCATGACCTCGTCTAACAGGGGGTCCAACACTTCTGTTAAGGGTGTTTACTTACCACTTTTGGTGCGACTGTGAGGAACAGTTACGTCCATTCAACTCACAACTAAATCAGTAGTGGATTCTTCTCTTCACTTGATTATATTTTTCCGTTGTCAAAATATGAATTGGACATTTCAACAGTATCATGTTTTGGACACTAATCTAATTAATTTATCATTATTTTGTGTGGTATCTGTTATTATCTCTCGAGAGGGGTATTAACCTTATATATATATATATATATATATATATATATATATATATATATATATATATATATATATATATATATATATAAATATATATATATATATATATATATATATATATATATATATATATATATATATATTTACACTTAGTTTGCACTGATTCATGTTGTGTTTAACTATTTATATTTTCACCAAATGTGTGGGTTTTTAGCGCTACCTATCCCCCCTTTTTTCTAGATTCTGTTTACATGAGTATCACATGTTTTTTAGGTGTGCAGCTTTCTGTCTAAAATTCTATTTTTATTTATCAAGTTTTTTCTTAGTGCAGTATATTTTCATTGTTTATTGAATATATAGACAATAGCAGGGGTGGGCAACTGTGGCCCTCCAACTAACATGTCCTATGTGTCATTGCAAAACTGACAGTTACAAGCAGGAAAAAATAGAGATAGGAGGGGGTTCTTTGCAGCGACACTGTCATGTTCCCCTGTAAGAGCAAGGTGAGAGTGTCTCTTTAAATTCAATCTTATAAGATACACCAATGGTTTTGACCAAGGATGTCATATAAAAGCTCAGTAGTGTGAACTATGGCTGTGCACAAGTGTATTAAATAAAGCCTCATTTTGATCACACAAACAGATAATGCATTCTGGTCCAAGAAAAAAAAATCCTGCTGCAGTAGGGATTGCTTGTAAGCAACCAAAGGAAACCATTAACAAGTTTACAACCGGGCCAATTTTGGCACTTCTCTCCTTTATGTAAAAATCAAATTTTTTTTGCTAGAAAATTAATCAGAACCCCCAAATCTCGCACGGTATTTGCGCAATAATTTTTCAAACGTCTTTTTTTGAGAAAAAAAAAGCGGTTTCATGAATTAAAAAATAACAAAACAGTAAAGTTAGCCCAAACTTTTATATAATGTGAAAGACGATGTTACGCCGAGTAAATAGATACCTAACATGTCACGCTTTAAAATTGCGCACACTCATGGAATGGCGCCAAACTTCGGTACTTAAAAATCTCCATAGGTGTCGCTTTAACATTTTTTACAGGTTACTATTTTCGAGTCACAGACGAGGTCTAGTGCTAGAATTGTTGCTCTCGCTCTAACGCACGCAACGATACCTCACATAATCTTCTATTGCTCGGGGGTCCCATGAGTTGTCAGTCCGCCCCTGGCTGACTGTTGACTTTCATGTGGAAGGGATATAGGAGACTGTAAAGCCGCCTATCATTTCCACCACCGCCACAATGTGCCACCTTTCCCCACCACGTGACCTTCTCATCATGTTCACCGGGCTCCACTGTCCTACCTGCTGGCCCAGTGCTGTCATGGCAAGTGTCACTGGGAAGAGCGGCGAGAGCTCAGCAGATCTCCGTCCACTCAGCCTCACTCCTGTACACAGACCAGGATGTGATGTTTATGACATCACTTCCTGGACTGGAGCTGTAATTCTCCGGGATCAGTGCTGGGTAAACAGCTGATGGAACACGGTCTGTGTTCCATCAGCTGCAGTGGAGTAGAGAGGAGACATCCAGGGTCTAATAGACCCCGGGTGTCTCCATAAAGAGAACCTGTCACCTATATGATATCACATAGGGGACTATTGGTCCCCTTTGTTATGGCAATACAAGTCATGTACAAATAAATAAATACAAATTAAACCTAAAATGACCCTTGCAGCAGCTCTGTTCAGAAGCAAAACCTAAATTGCCCAGCTTGTGGCACTTTGGCAGTTGAGAGTTTTGGCTCCAGACTGAGCAACTGTGAATAAAGTTATGCTAGGGACCTGCAACCTACTGCTCACCCAGCTCCTTTTCACCATATCTCATCTCCCTCCATAGCCTTTTATGTAGCTACCAGAGGAGGACCAAAGGGGAATACTATAGAGTTTGATTTGAGTGACAACTCAAAGTCTCCTGACATAACATCCAAGATGGAGGTGCCGAGTAGCAGTCTCAGGGCTTTTGGATGTCTGTAGATTAATGGGGTAGGTAAAGTAAATAATATGTATACAATATATTAAAGTGGTTCTAAAGGCTCAAGTTTTTTTAGCTTCATGCATTCAATGCATGAAGCTAAAAAAAGTCTCTGTGAAACATCCCCCCCAGCCCCCAATACTTACCTGAGCCCCATCTCGATCCAGCAATGTACACGAGTGCCTCATTTCTCCAGGGACTCTGCCTCCTCATTAGCTGAGACAGCATAGTCAATCACAGCCATGAGCCAATCAGAAGACAGAGGGGAGGGGCCAAACCATGGTGTGTGAATGGACACGCAGAGCGGCAGCTCGGGATCGAGTCTGCTTGGGTGCCCCCATTGCAAGCTGCTTGCTCTGGGGGCACTCGACAGAAGGAAGGCGCCAAGAGCACTGGTGAGGGACCCAAGAAGTGCAGGATAGGAGCTGCTTTTTGTAAAACTGCTGCCCAGAGCAGGTAAGTATAACATGTTTTTTTTTTGGTGCTGGGGTTGGTTTACTAAAACTAGAGAGTAAAAAATCTGGTGAAGCTGTGCATGGTAGCCAATCAGTTTCTAACTTCAGCTTGTTTAATTAAGCTTCAGCAATAAAACCTGGAAGCTAATTGGTTTCTGCGCCACTGGATTTTGCACGCTCCACTTTTAATAAATCAACCCCCGTAAGGTCCTTACCTATAAATTCCCTACTTCACTCCGGTATATGTCTATTCAATTGATGTAGGTTTATGGGAGTTTGTTTCCCAAAAAATGTATTTGGTTAAACATGAAATAAAAAATTTGGGACTTAAGAATAATGATAACCTCAGTAGTAAAATACATTAACATCTAATGCCTACATTTTGTAGAGACACACAGAGATGTATTTTGAACAAAACTGTAATTTCCTTCCCATGCATCAATCCCCCCATTCATCTACACGTATAAGAGGAATAGCCAGAGGTATTCAGCATATTTGTATAATAAAGTGCCATTTACATATCCAACCAATGTGATATTTAATATGAAATTACTCATTAGACTTGTTAATGATGTAAGGGGTTGCAAGCAAATTTAGTAAGTCCTTGAGCAATGAAGTGAGAGCATTGAGATACTGTATCTTTTTTTTTAAATCAGTATAATTTGAATGGAGGCCATGTCCAAAAAAAAAAAACCCCTGCCTTAAAATGAAATTTATCTATATCACCTTTCCTAAATGTAGTTATCACTATGCGACACTGCTCTTCACATGAATTATGAGACCTCTTTATACTGTAAATCATGTTCCACCTCTTTCACCTCCAATTATTTTGTACAGTTCTTACATCGAAAGTTTAAGCAGGAATGCGCTTCTGTAGTCAGCAAGTGGTCCAATCTAAATGCATAGCAACCATTAATCTTTGATTAAGCAATAATCATAAGTCTACAGACACAGAACAGGTAAGTACAAGCAACCAGCTCAATAGGACTACAAAACTTCTCAGCAAGGCTCCACACCACTAAAAGTGTATGTACAGTATATTTCTTTCTTGTTTTCAGTTTTAGAGTGTAGAAATTTTAAGCACTTTAATATTATTATTATTATAAAGCATATATATATATATATATATATATATATATATATATATATATATATATATATATATATATATATATATATATATATATATATATATATAAACACACCAGCCACTTTATTAGGTGCACCTTGCTAGTACTGGGTTGGACCCCCTTTTGCCTTCAGAACTGCCCCAATTCTTTGTGGCATAGATTCAACAAGGTGTTGACATGATAGCATCACGCAGTTGCTGCATATTTGTCGGTTGCACATCCATAATGCGAATCTGCCGTTCCACCACATCCCAAAGGTGCTCTATTGGATTGAGATCTGGTGACTGTGGAGGCCATTGGAGTACAGTGACCTCATTGTCATGTTCAAGAAACCAGCGGTGAGATGATTTGAGCTTTGCGACATGGTGCATTAGCCTGTTGGAAGGAGCTATCAGAAGATGGGTACACTGTAGTCATAGGGATGGACATGGTCAGCAACAATACTCAGGTAGGCTGCGGGGTTTAAATAATGCTCCATTGGTACTAAGAGGCCCAAAGTGTGCCAAGAAAATATCCCCCACACCATTACACCACCAGCCTGAACTGTTGATACAAGGCAGGATGGATCCACGCTTTCATGTTGTTCACGCCAAATTCTGACCCTACCATCTGAATGTAGCAGCTGAAAACGAGACTCATCCGACCAGGCAGCGTTTTTCCAATCTTCTTTTGTCCAATATTGGTGAGCCTGTGCGAATTGTAGCCTCAGTTTCCTGTTCTTAGCTGACAGGAGTGGCATACTGTGTGGTCCTCTGCTGCTGTACCCATTTGCTTCAAGGTTTGATGTGTTGTGCATTCAGAGATGGTACTCTTACCTTTGTTGTAACGAGTGGCTATTTGCATTACTGTTGCCTTTCTATCATCTCAAACCAGTCTGCGAATTCTCTTCTTACCTCAACAAGGATTTTTGGGCCACAGAACTGCCGCTCACTGGATATTTTCTCTTTTTAGACCATTCTCTGTAAACCCTAGAGATGGTTGTGTGTGAAAATCCCAGTAGATCAGTCGCTTTTTAAATACTCAGACCCGCTCCCTGGCACCAACAACCATGCAATGTTCAAAGTCACTTAAATTCTATATATATATATATATATATATATATATATATCTCAAAATAGTGCACAACTAGGTAAAATTACAAACATCACATTATATAAGTGAAATATTCTATTCTATAAATGTAGCCAATAGGACAGTACAGTGGAACCTTGGATTACGAGCATAATCCGATCCAGGAGAATGCTCATAATCTAAAGTACTTGCATATCAAAGCAAGTTTCTACATTGAAGTCAATAGAAAAAGGAAAATAATTAGTTCCGCATTGACTTCAATGGCATGCAATACAGCATGCGGCCAGAGGCGGGGGGCGCCGGAGAGCCTCGGACATGGCCCAGAAAGGCCAGAGGATAGTTCGGCTGACCTCTGCAAACCTCAAAAAAACTCAGTTCACGAGCCTTTCCGAGGTTTGCCGAACTGTCCTCGGGCCTTTCCGGCCATTTACGAACGGCGCAGATCGTTCGGCTCCGGCGCCCCCCCCCCCCACCTCAGGCCAAAAGCGGTACTGCATACCGCTTTGGCCTGAATCCTGCTTGTTTTGTGAGACAACACTATTGCAAACCAAGTTGGGATTTTAGGAAATATAGTGCTCGTATTGCGAAATGCTTGTTAACCGCGTTACTCGCAATCCGAGGTTCCACTGTACATCTTTAACCTTTATAGATGGATATTTATTAACAAAACTGAACAGAGGAAAACAGGAACAAAAGGAGTGTTGCTCTTACAGATGACAAGTAGGGGAATTTTTTTTTAAATGCAAACCAACACAATGCACAAAACATGGAAATTGCTTTGGGCTCTGAGTTGTAACAAGCTTAATGCAATAAGCAAATTAGTTTTGTTGTCTCTTCATATCTCTGAGCTACAAATTAATGTAAATAATATATGCACGTAATATATTGAAAATGTGCATAAACTTGTTACACAATTACAGATCACAGAAGGTTAAAAACAATTAGGAATATATGAAATCATTTTATTAAAGAATTACTTATGCCCCATTTAAATATGACAATCATTTATATTGCCCACGTGAAGAATGGTTAGAAGAAACAATGGTGTATACAATCTAAATTGTCCGAACATAATAAGATATCTCCCTTTTACAGTCCAACTAATTAATATAGCGATAAAACAATAAAGTATTTAAGAAAATAAGGGAGAATTACACATTATTCATTTTGATGCCAAACAATTAAACACTTTTAAATTGCTATATTAAATATTGTATACATTTCTTTTAGTATGTATAACTAGTATTTAAACAAACTGTTCATTAATAAAATGTTTAAAAAAAATGTTTAGACCAAATTTAGCAATTTAGCATTTAGTTTAAATGATAGATGTCACCCTGCACTACCTTCTATGTCAGATGTAGGAAACCTCGGCATTGCAGCTGTGGTGAAACAACAAATCCCACCATGCCTCTGCCTCTAGGAGTCGTGATTGTCAGGGTCTTGCAATGTCTCATGGGAGCTCTGCCCCTGAAGGGACGTTTCTGCTATATTATACAGTGTCACGGCTCAGCTTCACCCAATAAATATTCCTATTCGGTCTACTAATAACCCCTGCCACTTAATGTAATGGTTCTTGGGAGTTCTCACCTGAAAATAAAGCCAAAAAAACAACAAAGAAGCGCTGCCTCCCCTCCCCTTGTTACCTCACTCAGAGAAATCCTCTCAGCGCTCTAAAGTATCTGTGGCAACACAGGGGGAATATGCAGTGGCGTCACTAGGGTTGGTGTCACCCGGTGCGGTAAAACATGGTGTCACCCCCCCTCTGTCTAGGCTGCCCAGCACTAAGCAGGCAGCGCACGGGCACGGGGCGCACCCCAAACCAGCCCCTGTAAATGATAGTATAGGGCAGTATGGTGGCAGGTTAGGGTAGTATAGAGTGGTAAAGTGGCAGGTTGGTGTAGTGGGGTGGTATAGGACAGGTTAAAGTGGTATAGGGCATGTTGGGGTGATATATGGTAGTTTGGGATGGTATAAGACAAGTTAGTGTTGCATAGGGCAGATTGGGGTGGTATAGGGCAAGTTAGGGTGGCACAGGGCAAGTTGGGGTGGTATAGTGCAAGTTAGGGTGGCATAGGGCAAGTTGGGATGGCATGGGAAAGGTTGGGGTGGTACAGGGCAAGTTAAGGTGGCATTGGGCAGGTTGGGGCCAGTATAGGGCAAGTTATGGTGGCATAGGGCAGATTGGGGTGGTACAGGGCAAGTTAGGGTGGCACAGGGCAAGTTGAGGTGGCATGGGAAAGTTTGGGGTGGTACAGGGCAGGCTGGGGTGGTACAGGGCAGGCTGTGGTGGCACAGGGCAGGCTGGGTGGTGCAGGGTAGGCTGGAGTGGTACAGGGCAGGCTGGGATTGCACAGGGCAGGCTGGGTGGTACAGAGTAGGCTGGCATTGCACAAGGAAGGCTGGGTGGTACAGGGCAGGCTAGGGTGGTACAGGGCAGGCTGGGATTGCACAGGGCAGGCTGGGTGGTACAGGGTAGGCTGGGGTGGTACAGGGCAGGCTGGGTGGTACAAGGTAGGCTGTGGTGGCACAGTGCATCTTGGAACTATATGTAGTGACACTGCAGAGTAACTTAGTTACATAGGATGAATGCAGATGAAGACCCGGGCTTGTGGGCGGGGCTGCTGTGTCCTCACCTCTAGCTGCTTGAGCTGCAGCATCATCGATGGTGAAGGAGTCTGTGTGAGGAGAAGAGGAGGCAGCCACACCCACAGCTCCGCCCACCAACTCCGGCTCACACAGGAATAGCCTGACTGAGGAATGTTACAGGCAGCCTCCCCGCACGGCTAGATGCCCTGCTCACACCGCTCCAATCAATACAATATGGTGTTTAGCGGCGCGGCGGCCCCGGTGTCACCCCTCTGGTGGGTGTCACCTGCTGGGCATGTCAGCTAAAAAAAAACAGGATGGTGTCACCCCTCTAGCGGGTGTCACCCGGGTGCGGACCGCACCCCCCGAGCAACGCCTCTGGGAATATGACTCAGATTCAGATATACAAACTTCACAAATTACATCTTTTACAAACCATGCTCATTCTTCTGTTCGGAGGCAATTTGAAAAAATGCTTCACAAAGCCCTTAAAGCGGAGCTCCACCCTACTTTACAACTTTGCTTAAATATTATAATTTTTTTTTCAATTCTTTATTTCAATATTTTTTCCCTTTTCACAGAGATAATCATAATACATCTTTACAGATATACCATCTTATGCATGCATTCTACTTATTGCACTCTTCCACAATGTTAATTACTCCTCTCCCAGGTTCCTACTTAATCTTTAAGCTTATATTGTTTTAAATATTATGTGCTTAAATATTATTGCTGCAATGTGTTAATTACTAAACCGCATTTAAGCAATTTTTTTCTAAATCCTTACTTTTCTGCTGGTCTATTATTTATTTATTTATTTATTTATTTATTACTGATAGCAGCGAGTTGTTTGGTATATTTCTTAAAATTTTTTATATATATATATATATATATATATATATATATATATATATATATATATATATATATATATATATATATATATATATATATATATATATATATATATATATATATATATTTTATTTTTTTAATGCTTTCTGTGATGTTTTTTGTTACTTGTATACACCTTACCCAATCCCTTCCATCCCTCTTCATATGCTTTCCCATGACACATTGATGGGTATGGAACTTTTTGGGACAATGGGAAAATGATATAATTTCTATTTATGTATTACTTTTTATTGTTGGCAGTGTTCCCTTTGGTGGTGTTCTTGCACCTTCAGTTTGATACCCTCGGATCCTCATTATTATGTGGGCTTCTGAGTGAGTGAGTGAGTGAGTGAGTGAGTAACTTGTATAGCGCTGACAAATGCGAACTAAATTGCCCCAAGGCGCTTGTATCCGGAGTCGTCCTTGTCCTATAGAAGAGGTGGGTCTTCATTTTTTTCCTGAAGGCGCGATGGTTATCTTCCATGCGGATGATCGTTGGTAGCGCGTTCCACAGCCGTGGCGCTGGGACTGCAAATTCTAGTTCTCCTTTCGATTTGTAGCCGGTCTTGGGGATGCAGAGCAGGCTTTGATTGGTTGACCGTAGGGCCCGCCCAGGGTTGTAGTGTCGTATTTTCTTGCATACTGTAGGTATTGCGTGGCTTTTCCTTGTGTGCATTTGTGAGTGAGGCAGAGTGTCTTGAATGCCACCCGGTCCTTTATGGTTAGCCAATGGAGGGACTTCAGGGACGGGTTGATGGAATCCTAAGGCTTTTTTCCCATTATCAGTCTGGCGGCTGTATTCTGGATGACTTGTAGACGCGAGATCTGGTATTTGGGTAGTCCTAGGTAGAGGGAGTTAGCGTAATCCAGTTGAGCATTGATGATTGTTCTGACTACTACTGCTGTGTCCTTATCCAGGATGAAGGGGATGCTTCTGATGGTAGTTTTTGGCCACTGGTGGACCGCTTGTCGCTCCCCAGTATGCCGTTTTGTTGAGCTATTAGCTTTCTTTATTATTTTACAAATCTTAGTAATATCTAATGGACGAGAGCTACCGTAATTCCTTTCCTTTTCTTCCAGTCTTTTCTTTTTCCTACCCCCTATACTGAATTGTATGCAATCCTACTGTCAGAATATTCTATTATGCAACTTCTTATATTACCAATATGGCCACCTTAAACATTTTGACCCTAAATGTCTAAGGTCTTAATATATCACAAAAATGCACTAAAGCATACAGTTCATTTGCCGCAGTTAAAATCCACATTCTATGCCTATAGGAGATCCATTTTACTAAACAATCTACTCCTACATTTTTCAGCTCCTCTTATCCACAGTTATATAAAGCCTCGGCAGCTACTAAACAACAAAGTGTTCTTATAGCTATTCACCGTACAACCCGATTTGTACTTTCATCTGAAATAAAAAATCCTAGTTTTCTAGGATTGATCATATCTTCCTAAGTGTTGGCAGGGCCCCAGAGATCCTATCATCAGTTATTACGCCCTTTACTTGACCCGATCATAGTGCAGTTTGTACTACCATCTCCTCCCCTATCCCAAGATCCAAGGATTCGTCTTGGTGCATTAATGATTCCATTCTAACTCACCCGTCCCATTGTCTAGATATTAAACATGCTTTCAACGACAATCTCATTAATAACACTTCTGTAGATATTTCCCCTCTCACTGTTTGGGAAGCCCATAAACCTGTAATTTGAGGTACGCTTATCCGGCAAGCTTCATATCTCAAACACGAGCGTAAGCTTTTTTACCAAAAATTAGTAAATGACTTTAATCTGTGTCACGATGCATTCCAAAATTCTCCCTCCCCTTCTACTAAAGCTAAGCTTGATAGAGCCCGCTTAGAATTCGACCTATTTCTCACTGACTCAGATCAATTAATATGTAAATCACAACACCTTTATTACCTCAAAGCAAACAAACCAGATACCTTATTAGCTCAAACCTTACGCTTACTTCAAAAACCTACGACATCTGTGCGACTCAAACTAAACCGTGATTCATACACAAGTAACTGTCAAAATTTTACACACATTCTGCTCAAATTTAGCTAAATTATATTTGTCCAACCATAATTTTGACCATGCTGCTGCTGATTTACTTTTTTCACAAATGACCCTTCCAACACTCTCACAAACCCACCGTGAACGACTTGAGTCCCATCTTTGCAACAGAAGTCATCGCTGCTATTAAGGTTTTAAAATGTAACAAATGTCCTGGCCCAGATGGATTTTCTGCTTCCCACTACAAGAAATTGTCTGATATATTATCTCTTATCCTAACTGAGGCCTTCAATACATTGTTGAGGGGACACTTTTTTGTTCAGAATCCTTAATGGCCATAATTTCAATGCTTCCCAAATCTAAATCTGACACAACCTCTTTAACAAATTACCATCCTATTTAGCTTCTTAATATTGGCAATAAACGTTTAGCTAAAATACTTGCATCCCGCTTGAATCAAGTAATAGGTGAACTTGTTCATCGAGATCAAGTTGGGTTTATCCCCTCGCACCAAACAAGTGATAATATTCCTGTCAAAAATAAGTTGCGCTAGTGATTAAACATTAAACAAAAAGTCCATCCAATAAAGTGACAACAGTGTGGCATGTATAACAGTACACCAAAGGAAACATGATGTGTAAAGGGATAACTTCCACCTCTAATTTCACTGCCGCGGTGCGGGCCAATTGGAAACCGGAAGTGACGTCTCGTGGATTAGGAACCGAAAATGACGTCAATGCATTTTGCCCTCCCACAGGGCATCTTCAAAAGACCTCGAAGACGCCCTGTGGGAGGGCAAAATTTCAATGACGTAATTTCCGGTTCCTAATCCACGAGATGTCACTTCCGATTTTCGATTGGAATGCACGCCGGCGGCGCTTGCTCGCTGTTTTAAACTGTTGCTGAATCCATGCCTATTTTTAACCTTCAGTTTGTAAGTACTTGTCTACTTGCGCATAAAATTCTTTGTTTAACAGTATTTCACTATGGTGCCTTTTCTTTCATTATTTTGGGAATCATGATCCACATTTGATGGTTATAAATACTGGAGATCTTCTTGGTACACTGATGTGACTCAGCCATAAGTGGTCAACATCTCAAAGCCTGAACTACCCCCAGACTGAAAAGCTAGGGGTCCATTCCATCCGGTGAGTGGGGACACAGGATGGAGCACAGGTTTTGGAGCATGACTGCACTTTAATATTGGAGCACATCCTTCATTACCATTTTTTGTGACTTTCACTAATTGTTTATGAATTGTTTCATTTAATGTCTGCATTTTATTTACTTATTTGCAAGCGCTGTAATTATTTGTTATCAAGATGGCTATATTGCCCAAGTTTTTATATTGTTTTAAAGTCTTGCCTTACCCAGTTCCATCTTTTTTTTACGGCTTATACAGCGCAGAATTATCTCCTTTATCTGGGGTAAAATGAATCCTCAAATCTCTAAATACTCTCTCTGTCTCCCACAATTCTGCAGGGGGTTAGGTCGCCCAAATATTTCTGCTTACTATCATGCTTTGATGATTTACCACAATACCATGCAATCCAAAAAAATTCCCTTATAGGTAGAAATTGAGTCTATTGACTGTGACCCTATTTCAGTATCTAACATGTTATGGTTAAGACCAACTGATCGTACTTTTATTCGCAATCCTATCACAAAACATTCTTTATCTATCTGGGACAGATTGAAAACTTATCTTGGCCTTCAATCTCCTCATTTACTGCTACTTTCTTTTATTAAAAATCCAGCTTTTTACCCTGCCTGGATCGCTCCTTATTCTTTCAAAGCATGGAATACAGCTAATTTATCCTGTCTTTATAATTTGGTATCTGCCTCCTCCATACAGTGTTTTCCAACTTTGTGTGATACATTTGGACTTCCTCAAATGGAACTGTTCCGATATTTGCAAATCCAAAATTTTTGTTCCAACATGGCTCAATTCCATCTCCCAACTATCACAGATGTTGCGTTTTGAACGCATATGTATTTCTGACCCTCATGCTAGAGGACTTTTTTTGGTTTTTTTTGGTCCCCCTTCATATGTCTCCAAATGGGAACTAGACCTTAATCGCTCATTTAATGCTACTGAATTGTCTAGCATACCGTCTGCCACTAAGTCTGCTTCTTCTAATGTTGTTGCTGTGGAAACTACCTTTAAGGTGCTAACCTGTTAGTATTTGTTCCCCACTAGAATATCAAAATATGCTTCTGATTACCCTGTAGCTTGTTTTCGTGGCTGTTCAGAGTCTGGCACTCAACTTCATGTTTGGTAGGATTGCCCAAAAATTCTGGTAGCCTGTTTTTGACATCCAAAATCTTTGATACACCTATACAACCCAATCCTGCTATAACCTTATTAAACCTAATGGTATCACACAGAATCAATTTTGCCTTCTTTTACAGCTCCTAACAGCTGCAAAACAAACCATTGCCAAGGCATGGAAAACTCAATATTTATTTCTAGCTGAAACCATACACAGGACTAATAAAGCTCTTATTCATGCTAAAATGGTCAGTCTGGGATCCCATCTCCACTCGCAACACACACACCTCATTCTCCTTCCCCATTTTTTCTACCCTCTTCTCTCTATCTACTCCTATTTTTTGTTTTCTACCTTTCTTTTAATATTGTGTGGCACTTATAAACAGATTATCTCTTTTGTTTTCAATATATAGCTATTAGATTTCTCTCCCTTTTACTGCTCATGCAAAATGAACCAATAGTCACTAGCTTATTTTTTTCCTTCTGATTGAATTTTATAATGCTTTCGATGTAATAATTTATTGATTTATTTGTTGTTCTACTCGTTAAATGTTTGCATTGTTATGTACTCATCCTTTTTCATAAAGCAATATATTTAGCTTTATTGCTATTTGAATATTGTACCACCATCCTTGTATGTTCTCAATTTGTCAATCTTTGTTTTATTTAAAAAATAATAAACAAGTTTGACAAGAAAATAACAGGTAGCTGCAACCATCTATTGTGTTCCCACAATTGATAGCCTAAATGAATAAAAATATTGATGGTGCGCTCCCCCTACCCTCCATGTAAACAAAATAAATATTTGTAAGCGCAAGTACTTAATAGGTTGCATGAATAAACCAAAAAGTGTAATAAAGCAAAACCAAAATGTTGCAAATAAACATTTAAACATATAAATATCTCTGTGTGAGTTTCTTTTATCACAGGAACTTCTTATTTAAATAATTAGTAGACCAAGGGCCAGATCCACAAAGACGTTACTCTGGCGTATCTATTGATACGCCGCATAACTTCTAGGATGCTCCGGCGTATCTTTTTTCTGTATTCAGAAAACAAGATACGCCGGAATTTAGCTAAGATCCGACTGGCGTAAACCTCTTACGCCGTCGTATCTTAGTTGCATATTTACGCTGGCCACTAGGTGCCGCTTCCGTAGATTTACGCGAGGAATATGCAAATTAGGTAGATACGCCGATTCACAAACGTATGTACGCCCGGCGCATCTTTTTACGTAGTTTACGTAAGGTTTTTTCCGGCGTAAAGTTACCCCTGCTATATGAGGCGTACGCAATGTTAAGTATGGACGTCAGGCCACCGTCAAATTTTTTACGTTTTACGTCGTTTGCGAATAGGGCTGTGCTTAAGTTACGTTCACGTCTAAAGCATTGACGATTTGCGGCGTAATTTGGAGCATGCACACTGGGATTCTTTCACGGATGGCGCATGCGCCGTTCGTAAAAAACGTCAAATATGTGGGGTCACGAATAGTTAGCATAGAACAGGCCCCCAACCATCCTCTTTTGAATTAGGTGGGCTTACGCCACCGTAACTAAAGGCGTAACTTCTTTGTGAATACAGTACTCGCCTTTCTAAGTTACGGTGGCGTAGCGTTTCTGAGATACGATACGCCCGCCTAAAGATAGGCGCATGTACGTGGATCTGGCCCTAAGTGTCCATATACTTCATGTGCTTCCCAATTAACAGTTCATGCATCCATATTTCCTCCACTGTGAATTTGAGAGAGTCCCACCACCTTTCATATCATGCTTTCACCTTCAACTGTGGACCTGCATAAATATCATATAGCTTTTCCTTTAAGAGGTCTATCATATTCCACAATGGTAATGATAAAACAGGTAGGGGCAGATCCTCAAAGAAATTACGCCGGCGTATCTGTTGATACGCCGCGTAATTTCAAATTTTGCGCGTCGCACCTTTGTTTTGGTATCCACCAAACAAGATACAACGGCATCTGTGTTAGATCCGACAGGCGTACGCCTTAGTACGCCGTCGGATCTAAGATGCAATTTTCCGGTGGCCGCTGGGTGGCGTTCACGTCGTAATCCGCGTCGAGTATGCAAGTTAGCTTTTTCCGACGATCCACGAACGTACGAGCGGCCGTCACATTCTTTTACGTCGTTTTCGTTCGGCTTTTTCCGGCGTATAGTTAAAGCTGCTATCTGGTGGCGTACTTAATGTTAAGTATGGCCGTCGTTCCCGCGTATAATTTTGAAAATTTTACGTCGTTTGCGTAAGTCGTCTGTGAATGGGGCTGGACGCCATTTACGTTCACGACGAAAACAATGACGTCCTTGCGACGTCATTTGGAGCAATGCACCCTGGGAGTTTTGACGGACGGGGCATGCACAGTTCGTTCGGCGCGGGGACGCGCTTCATTTAAATGAAACACGCCCCCTACTCGCTGCATTTGAATTCTGCGCCCTTACGCCGTGAGAGAGTCTTAACTTACGGCGCAAATTCTTTCAGGATTCAAAGATTTGCAAAGTAAGTTACAGCGGCGTAGCATATCTCACATACGCTGCGCCCACGCAAATGTATGTGGATCTGCCCCGTAGTCTTCACTTAGATGCACCCTAAGGAAGCTGGTACCTGGTGGTCTGTAATTTCAATGTATGTAGCCATTTAAGGCATCAAATCTTCCCTTCCTTTTTCCTCTGCAATGAAGCTCAAACAGTGAGGGAACTTTGCATAGTGCATCCCTCAGAGGACCATGACAATGCGTGTAGAACGGAGCCAGGTGACGTAGTTTCCGAAACTGGAAGTGAGGTGGTAGTCGCAGTCTTGATGTCTGGATGACAGTTTTACATAGTATTTTTGCTTGCTTTTCCTGCAAATATTGTAAGTGCTATCATTTTAATAAAATAATACATTTTAAACTTACTGAACTATGAGTCACCTCACTGTTTGAACTTCATTGCAGAGGAGAGGTCTAAATGTTTATTTGCTAAATGTTTGTAGTGTGTTAATACACTTTTTGGTTTAGTCAATTAAGTATTAAGCACATACAAATTTTTTTTTGGTTTGCACTTATGTATTGGATTGCAGCGGCAGTGCACTATCAATATTTTTATTAGTTTAGCAGCGTAATAAAGATTCCAGATGCAATGATTAGCACATCACAGGTATTGAAAAATGTATATGTTTTATGATCATATTAAAACTATTGCCATAGCTATTAAACACTAGAATTTTAACCCTTCTGGTTCTTTGTCAGACTATTCTGTCTCCTATTATGGAGAATTTTCTTTACTTAACCACTTAACCCCCGGACCAATATGCTGCTAAATGCCCAAAGGCGTTTTTACAATTCGGCACTGCGTCGCTTTAACAGACAATTTCGCGCTCGTGCGAAGTGGCTCCCAAACAAAATTGGCGTCCTTTTTTCCCCACAAATAGAGCTTTCTTTTGGTGGTATTTGATCACCTCTGCGGTTTTTATTTTTTGCGCTATAAACAAAAATAGAGCGACAATTTTGAAAAAAATTCAATATTTTTAACTTTTTGCTGTAATAAATATCCCCCAAAAACATATATAATTTTTTTTCCCCTCAGTTTAGGCCGATACGTATTCTTCTACCTATTTTTGGTAAAAAAAATCGCAATAAGCGTTTATCGATTGGTTTGCGCAAAATTTATAGCATTTACAAAATAGGGGATATTTTTATTGCATTTTTATAAATTTTTTTTTTTTTACTACTAATGGCGGCGATCAGTGATTTTTTTCGTGACTGCGACATTATGGCGGACACTTCGAACAATTTTGACACATTTTTGGGACCATTGTCATTTTCACAGCAAAAAATGCATTTAAATTGCATTCTTTATTGTGAAAATGACAGTTGCAGTTTGGGAGTAAACCACAGGGGGCGCTGAACGTTTTAGGCTTCACCTAGTGTGTGTTTACAACAGTAGGGGGGTGTGGCTGTAGGTCTGACGTCATCGATTGTGTCTCCCCTATAAAGGGGATGACACGATCGATGCGCCGCCACAGTGAAGCACGGGGAAGCCGTGTTTACATACGGCTCTCCCCGTTCTTCAGCTCCGGGGAGCGACCGCGACAGAGTGGCTATAAACGAATAGCCGCGCCGTCGTCCCGGATCGCTCCCAGAGGGAATCCGCCCGCCGCACGCAGCGGGGGGGTCCCGATCGGACCCCCCACCCGCTAGAAGGCAAGGACGAATATATACGCCCTTCTGCCTGTCCGTGCAATTTTGCGGACGTAAATAGTCGTGCGGCGGGCGTTAAGTGGTTAAAGCGGAGGTTCACCCAAATAACATCTATATCAGACTAAATTCATTATACTTCTAACATGTGCGTATTACGTAGTTGCATCACGAGTGTCATGGAGTTTCCAAAAGAACCCGAACATGCAGAGCTGCGAGTCAGCTCTACACGGTGCCTGCGCACCGACTAGGAGCCGTGTAGAGCTGACTGCGCAGGCGCCATATAGAGCTGACACGCAGCTCTGCATGTTCGGGTTCTTTCGGAAACTCTGTGACACTCGTGACGCAACTACGCAATACGGGGGGCGGGGCCTTATCTGCCAGGGGGAACATTTTCTGATAGACATCAATCATCTGGGAGGACTCCCAGATTACATTGCGGCTCAGCTTGGAAACGCCTACTCCCGCGGGAGAAGTACCCGGAAGCCGGATTGCAAATTGCAACTATGGGGGTAGATCCTCGTACAACGGCGCATTAGTGCGCCGGGCGTAGCGTATCTAAGATACACTACGTCGCTGTAACTTACTTGTTTTTGTTTTGAATCCTCAACGAATTTGCGCCGTAAGTTACGGCGGCGTAGTGCATCTCTTGCGGCGTAAGGGCGCGGAATTCAAATAGATGTAATGGGGGCGTGTTTTATGTAAATACGTTGTGACCCGACGTAAACTACGTTTTTTTTAACTGCGCATGCGCCGTCCCTGTGGGTATCCCAGTGCGCATGCTCAAAATTTAACCGGAACAAGCCAATGCTTAAGACGGTGACGTCATTCGACGTAAATTCCTATTCGCGAACGACTTACGCAAACAACGTAAAAAATTCAAAATTGTACGCAGGAACGACGGCCATACTTAACATTGAGTACGCCACCATATAGCAGCTTTAACTATACGCCGGAAAAAGCCGAACGCAAACAACGGAAAAAAATGCGCCGGGCCGACGTACGTTCGTGGATCGCCGTGAATAGCTAATTTGCATACTCGACGCGGATTTCGACGGAAAAATTGCAGCTTAGATCCGACGGCGTACTAAGACGTATGCCTGTCGGATCGAGCCCAGATGCCGTTGTATCTTGTTTTGTGGATACAAAACAAAGATATGACACGGTAAATTTAAAATTACGCCGGCGTATCAGTAGATACGCTGGCGTAATCCTTTTGTGGATCTGCCCCATAGATTATAAGGTATGTGCAGCCTAAAAAAAAAAAAAATGCCAATTGTACATGTTAGAAGTATAAAGAATTTAGTCTGATATAGATGTTATTTGGGTGAACCTCCGCTTTATATAGCCTTATCACAACAGGAAATCTCTCCTAGGTGAGGAAATTCCTCTCAGAAAATTTTGCCCGAACAAGATAAACCATGGAAAAATATTCCCTTACTATTGTTGTTTTCGAGTAAACCGAGCGTGTGTAAGAGGCATTCAGGTTTCTCGTCTGGAAATCTGGCCAAGATCGCGACAAGAAAAATAGAGATCCTACTCTCTATTTTCTCGTCGAGATTCTTGTCGGCCTGTTTCCCGACGAGAAACCCGAGAGTGTGTTTACTTATCTGTCGCCGTGGAAACCCACGCATGCTCGAAATGACTTTGACGCATGCGCAGTAGCTTTTACGGCATAGGTAGGGTGAAGCAAGATGGCGGCGACGGCATTGAATGTGAAGACAATTCAAACAATACACATATCGTGACAACCTATCAGATCACCGAAATTGCAGTCCCCAAATGGGGAATCCAGGCGACTGTTGGGGTCACGGTACGAGGAGTCTCTCTACTAGTTTCACACAGGGCCGGATTAACAATGGGGCTGATGGAGCTGCAGCTCCAGGCCCCTTTCTCAAGATAGGCCCATTTGCCCAAAAAAAAAAAAAATTTTTTTTTTTTCAAGAATTTTTTTTTTTATAAGATCGAATTTGGGGGGTTGTAGCTCGATGACCAGAGGTCACAGAAACCCCACATTTGGGGGTAGGCATGGGAAGAGCTACCCCACAACTTCTTAAAATATGGGACGGCTATCATTTATGGTTCCGGAGATACGGGCCTGCTTGCACAGCCTGTCAGAAGCTACATTCAGAGCGGCCAATATAAATACAAGCTGACGCACTGCAGCAGACTGATAGGATCACAGTGCTTATAGTAATTATTTGTATATTACTCATGGTAATTAACCCCTTGCCACCCAGGCCAATTCTGACACTTCACTACTACATGTAAAAATCATCATTTGTTTTTTGCTAGAAAATTACTCTATGGTGGTCTTTGCACTTTTTATGTTGCACGGTACAGAGCTGCACGATTCTGGCTAAAATGAGAATTGCAATTTTTTTGCTTAGAAGATAGATCACGATTCTCTCACGATTGTTGCGGCGTAACATCATCTTTCACATTAAAACAAAAAAAAATGGGCTAACTTCACTGTTTTGTTTTTATGGTTTTTATTATTCATTGAAGTGGGAAAATGCAGTGTGAAATAACATATTGCAGCAATAGCCATTCCCTAGAGTCTCTGCTAAAACATATATAATGTTTGGCGGTTCCAAGTAATTTTCTAGCAAATAATATTGCTTTCTAACTTAAGAAACAAGTGTTGGACTTTAAGTGGTTAAATTTAGTTACAATGTTAGTTAGTTACAATGTTTCATTTTGTTTACAAACTTCGCAGACTGCCCAGATTTGTTCTTTACACACAGAAGTGAATCCCTTTGATCTAAGAAGGAAGTGTCAGTTACAATGTTTCCTGTTAAAAACTTGGCAGACTGCCCAGATATTTTCTTTTGACAGCTGAAAGTCTCTCCACTTGTCCACTTGATCGTCAGGGGGGTTGAATCGAGATCACAATTTTTTTAACGATTAATTGTGCAGCTCTAGAACGGTATTTGCGCAGCAATTTTTCAAACATGTTTTTTTGGAAAAAAATGTTTCATTCATTAAAAAAACAGTTAATTAGTTAATTTAGCACAATTTTTTTTGGTATCCTAAGCGATGCTTTACATTTTTTTAGGTTACATGTTTAGAGTTACAGAGGAGGTCTAGTACTAGAATTATTGTTCTCGCTCTAACGATCGTGGCGTATGTAACCTGTGTGTATCTGGCTCTGATACTACCAATGCCTACCCAGCCACTGACTATTATCTCTCCCCAGCCTGTCCCCACACACCCTCTCACCTGCTGACCTGTGGATTGGGGAATCACTCCTGCAGTGTTATTGTGTTCTGCCAGTGCGTACAATGATCAGTGTTGCTAACTATAGCTGGCAGCACTGATTGTTTTGGGAAAAACAGGCTGGTTGTACTCAAGTTGATTAATAGATTGACTTGTGTAAAACCAGCTAGCCCATACATAGATTGACTATGGCTGGTCTCTGCATAATTGGCGTAATTTCAATCCATGTATGACCCGCTTAACCACTACTCAGTCCCTAAATATCCTTCCACTCCTGTACATAGTGCTCACTGTCATACTCTCCACCCTCCTCTCCTGTACATAGTGCCCACTGTCATACTCTCCACACTTCTCTCCTATACATAGTACCCACTGTCATACCCTACACACTCCTCTCCTGTACATAGTGCCCACTGTCATACTCTCCACACTTCTCTCCTATACATAGTACCCACTGTCATACCCTACACACTCCTCTCCTGTACATAGTGCCCACTGTCATACCCTCCACACTCCTCTCCTATACATAGCGCCCACTGTCATACCCTTCACACTCCTCTCCTGTACATAGTGCCTGCTGTCATACACTTCTCTCCTGTACTTAGTGCCCACTGTCGCACCCTCCACACTCCTCTCCTGTACATACTGCTCACTGTCATACCCTCCACACTCCTCTCCTATACATAGTGCCCACTGTCATACCCTCCACACTCCTCTCCTATACATAGTGTTCACTGTCATACCCTCCACACTCCTCTCCTATACATAGAGCCCACTATCATACCGTCTACATTCCTCTCCTGTACATACTGCCCACTGTCATACCCTCCACACTCCTCTCCTGTACATACTGCCCCATCATACCCTCCACACTTCTCTCTGGTACGTACTACCCTCTGTCATACCCCCTCACTCTTCCTGTACATACTGCCCATTGTCATACCCTTCACACTCCTCTCCTGTACATAGTGCTTTTTTCCGTACCCTTTGTACTCCTCTCCTTTGCATAGTGCCCACTGTTAGACCCTCCACATTCCTCTCCCTCACCTGCACATACTTCCCACTTATATACCGTCCATACTCCTCCCCTATGTCGCTTACCCACAAAAACAGTTCTTTAAAATTATACTGAATATCCTCAATGTTACCAGCTCTAGAATGGACACACTTTTGTTAGTTCAACTAAAGGAAATATCAGTTCTCATATTTGTTCTGCCCCATTATTAGTACTCATTTAATTTTGTGATTACTACTATGATGTATAGAGAAACATCGGGGATCTCAGCTACTCTAAATATAGCACTTATATAAAAAAGTGGCCCTGAAAATATTTTTTAAATGTTGGCAACTGTGCACTTAGGCACTGCCCAAGGTCCACCGTCCACCGGGTCAGTAGGGGGCCCCATGAGAGGCTCCTGGGATCCTGTGATAATAAAGCAGTAGTAAACTTTCCTGACATTACTACTTTTTAGAGGCCCTGGGGTAGGTTATGCCACAACGTACAAGTATGCACAGCATATTAGCACATTAGTGTACACTTACATTTTCAGACTGAGCCCTCCAGTGCTGCGATGAATCAGGCGGGGCCTGGACACTTCCATCTTCACCCGGTCTTCCTTCTGGGTTCTGTGCCTTTGGTCACTTGCCTTGGCTGGGCTGCGTTCATGTCATTCCCACGCATTTATTTATTATTTATTACACCCCATTCACACCTCCGCGACAAAACGCCCGACGCCGGCCGCTCGTGCCGCTGGAGGGGAGAATTCCCATTGCTGTCTATGAGATGGTTCACATACCATAGACGCCGTACACCTGCGGCATTAAAAAAAGTCCCGCACCCTTTTTTTCAGGCGGCATTGGCGTTCGGCCATACAAAGCAATAGGAAGGATTTGTAAAAAAAAAGTTACACTATTCGTGGCAAAATACACCGCGTACGCGGCGTTACTTGTCGCGGAGGTGTGAATGCAGCCTAAAAGGCCCCACCAAAATCCTCAGCACCAGGCCCATGATGTTCTTAATCTGGCCCTGGTTTCACAACATTGCATCGCTTTGTCTGGAGAAGTTCTGAAAGTTGATATACAAACACAAGACATAAACAGGTTGAAACACATATAGTTGAGTTCAAGTAGGTCAACCTACCAACAGGAACAGGCATATACAATGATACATATTGGGGACTAGGAACTGTGACCGCGATCTTACCTTTCAAATGAACCGCGGTTCTTTTGAAAGGACTGTGTGTACACTAGGGCGGCATGACGTTTTTTTCCTGATGAGATTCTGGCCCGTGTGTACGAGGCCTCAGTTGCAAGCACAAGCATGAAACAAACAAAACAAACAAAAAAAATAAAAAACTGTTGTTACATTTAAAAACAATACCTATTGCACCCCTCTGCCCCCCGCACCCCCCCCCCCCCCAACTCAGAACTGGCCTCAGCTCATAAATTATTGTTATATGTTAAGGCATTCACATATACATTCATATAGCACATAAAGTAATGTTATTTACAGCCTGCCAAACACACGATCAGACTTTTTGACAACAACGGTTCGACGGACATGTTTGATCGGACAATCTGACCGTGTGTATGCTCCATCGGACAATTGTTTTTGGTTTTTCATTGGACAAATGTTCCCTGTGAATGCTCTCAAACTTTCCGGCAACAAATGTCCGATGGAGGATAATCTGATCGTGTGTACACAAGTCCATTGGACTAAAGTCCAAAGTAAAAACACGCATGCTAAGAACTAATGCAAAAGTTCAGCCAACAATAGCAGAAGTTGCCAAAAGGGTGGGGTAAAAAGGTGAAAAACCATGTGATTTGGTGAAAGTGTTGTGCCGTGTGTATGCAGAAAAAGTTCACGGCCAACACCAATTCGGACCAAAATCCACGGCAAAGTCCGATGGAAGTCCGATCGTGTGAGGCTTTAGAGTTCAGCAAAGAGCATAGGGACATGGCTTTGGGTGTGGGTAAGCAGTGTGCTGTCATTGTAATAAACCCTGGCTGGAGTTGAATGTCCTTGGTATGCAGCCTGTAATTTGGATGGTGGATTGCAGTTGAGAAAGAGTGGACTCCAAGGTATTAATACTGATTGCAGGGAATGGAGGAGGATACAGGCTGGCCTGTGAGTTGGATGAGACATAAAGAGCATGAAATAAAAAAATCAACAAGTGACATATATTTTTACCACTAAAGTGCTAATTCAAAAAAATAATGTACCTCAATACTCTGATTTTGGTAGTCTTCTAATCTAAAACAATTTCAATATTTGGCAATATTTCAATTGGATGACAACCATTTAATCCCACCTGTGGTCTGTCATCCATTATTCTTCAAGCGTTGTTAACTGAGACAAATGAACAGACTGTGTGAAGTATTATCTGTAACACAGGTCAGAAGTGTGTGTAAAATGAATGATGTAGGCACAAGGCTGTAGCCATTTTCCCCAACATTTTGTACATTTATTTGGTCATGCTGGTATACAAGGTTTTCTCTCTGGATAAGCACAATAACGAATTGTTTCCAATAAATATTGAGTAGGGGAGGATGGCAATAGACACTTTTGAGTTTTTGTGCACTAAATATTTGGATTATGGATGTACATACATCTGGAGTGACTAATTCTTCATCCACCAACCGTAGAATACATATTTTGGGTTCTAAGGCTTGCCTGAAATATAGTGTGAATATCTACAGTGTTAATCGCTCTGGTGACTGGCCATATGTGGACAATGCAGCCACTGGATAAATGATCATACAGTTAATTGCTATACAAAGATGCAACTAGTTCTTTTGCCAACTTTCATGTCTGTGACTTTGGAGAAAAGACGTGGGAGTTGCTGCTTTTGGTATGTAAATATAGCCCCAAATGGTGTTCATGGTTAGGCTCCATTCACACCTAGGCGTTTGTACGCCTGAAGCGCGACGCTACAATACGCCGGAGGGTCGAAATTGCATTGTTCTCTATGGAGACTGTTCACATCTCCTAACGCAGAACGCCGTACGTCGATATAACGCCGAACGACGACTTTCAAACAAGTCCCGTACCCTTTTTTGATGCGCATATCGGGCGGCTTCGGCGTTCGGCATAGCCGACAATGACTGTGAAAAAAAATGCGGTTAAATACGACTGGTTTTGTCGCCGCAAATCGCGGGACAAAACGCCTATTTTTTGTCGCCGCAAATACGTCGAAAAACGCCTACGCAAAGGTGTGAATGCAGCCTTAGTGTTTACATCTACTGTTGTGTGTAAAGGCAGCAGTACATGTGTGCAGTAATGTATACAGTGAGTAGGCTCAGGTTCTGTTTAGCTGTCCATTAAAGTGTACCGTATATCAGGGAAAAAAATCATATGTAGTACATCTCTGCAATACATACACATTTCTCAAGTTTTATCTCTTTAAAGACCCTGCAATGAGAAAAATATCTGGTGATTCTGGAAGAAATGCATTCAGCTCCTAAGATGACAACACACTGGGGTTTAATTTAAACTGGAGAGTGCAAAATCTGGTGTAGATCTGCATAGAAACCAATCAGCTTTAGCCCCCATTCACCTCGATGCGATTTGACATGCATGTCATATCAGAGCCTGTTTCAGGCAATAGGAGCGTCCCAATCGGTGCGACGCTGACTTTGCAGTGCCGCACCAATTTCCAAAAGTAGTTCCTGCACTACTTTTGCTGACTTTGGGGTAGGGTGACCACATTTCCAAACTGCCATTCAGGGACACCCCCCCCCCCCCCCATTTTTTTGCAGATTTTTGGGGCAGGGGCGTATGAAATCAGCGGGCCCATGTGCGAGATCAAAAGTGGGCCCTAGGCATCAAGAAAAACAACTGAGTGGTCGGGGCACAGAGTAGTCAGAGGGGCAGTGGGATGGATAGAGGCACACCTCCCAACTTTCTGAGATGGAAATGAAGGACACCTATTAGCAAAAATATGTAGGAGAATTATAAACAAAGAAAAACTGGTTAAACCCACAGGTGCTTTTTTACCACTACTATTCTTTTATATTGGCTCCTTGAGGGACACACAAGGAGGAAAGAGGAACAGAGGGGCAGAGGGACAATGCTCTAAATGAGGGACAGTTCCTCCAAATCAGGAACAGCACAGGAGGGGGGATGAAGAACAGCACAGGTGGGACCAGAGGACAGCACAGGAGGGGGGGACTGATGAACTGCAGGGGGTGGGGGACTGGAGAACAGCACAGGTGGGGGACTGGAGAACAGCACAGGTGGGGGACTGGAGAACAGCACAGGTGGGGGACTGGAGAACAGCACAGGTGGGGGACTGGAGAACAGCACAGGTGGGGGACTGGAGAACAGCACAGGTGGGGGACCAGAGGACTGCACAGGTGGGACCAGAGGACTGCACAGGAGGGGGGCTGAAGAACAGCACAGGAGGGGGGACTGAAGAACAGCACAGGAGGGGGGACTGAAGAACAGCACAGGAGGGGGGACTGAAGAACAGCACAGGAGGGGGGGGGGACTGAAGAACAGCACAGGTGGGACCAGAGGACAGCACAGGAGGGGGGACTGAAGAACAGCACAGGGTGGGACCAGAGGACAGCAGGGGGTTGGCGAATGGGGGGTGAGGTGGGAGAGAGCAGAGAAGTTACTGGGGAAGATCAGCCAGGAGAGTGTTGAGGAACCTGTGGGCAGCAGAAGGAAACTGGATAGGAGGGGTGGCATATAGAGGAACTGATGCCCCCCATGTTCTTCTTGCAGCCACTGAATGCCCGCTTTTCCTCCTTTACCTCCTGCAGGCATTCAGTGGCTGCAAGAAGAACATGGGGGGCATCAGTTCCTCTATATGCCGCCTCTCCTATCCAGGTTTAGAGGGAAGCTGCATGGACCCCCTGGAGTATGAGGCTGGGTTGCAATGGCGCCCCCTGTAGTTACACCGCTGCAGTGGAGTAACTAAAACATTTCTGGCAGTTTGAAGGAGCAATGAATGGAATGCTGGCAGGATTCTGAGGTTGTGATAGTCTCTGATGAGCCACTACTGAGAGGATTGCTTGATATACAGAGGGGGTAACAAGACTAGAAGGTGAAAAGGTGGCAGAACATGAAAGGCTGAGGGTGAAGGAGGAGGGGGGAGGGGGCTGCAGTGAGAGGCAAACAAGTAGTGGGAGAGAAGAGACATTGAGCAGCTGGACAGGACTGGCTGTGAGGAGATATCATGTGTGCAGGAAACATCTTCAGCTCTGAGGGGTTCATGCTGGCACCTGTAGTTCTTCACTTTTGGGGGGGGGGGGTCACATCCCCAAAAGTGAAGGATTACAAGTCCCAGCATGAACCCTGCCCTGATATCTAAGGATGTTTCCTCCTTCCATCCAGGGTGTCATGTGTCAGTGTCCTCTCCTGCCGACCCTTATCTGCCTTATCTTACTCAGCCTGGAGCAAGCCTCTGCGTGTCCTGTGCAGACACTCCAGCTTCTTACAAGTGCTGAACTCTGACTGCTGAGGGAGAGCCGACAGGATTATAACACGGATGGATCTGCTGGTCAGTGCTTTGCAATGTTACTTGCCTTAGTTTGTACCATCTCTCATCTGTACCCTGCAGTCTGTCTCACAGTCCGATGTTTCTTCTGGCTGCCGGCTGGACTCCAGAACATACAGGAGGAGGTGGGTGGAGCTGAACAGAAGGCGCGGAGGAGGAAGTTAAACTCTCCTCCGCTGTGATAGGTCTCTGCCTCTCTTCTGCTCTGACGTCACTGGTTGCTACACGCCAAGCGGGAGGCAGCCAGGTAGCAACCAGTTTGGGCACTGAGCCAGGGGCGGTGAATAAAGAAAAAGGGGTCTCACTCTCTGTCAGCTAGGGGTCCACCATAGGCTGAGACAGAGATGATGTATACAAAGGCTATTTTAGGGGGCATTAGATCTGCCCAGGCCAATTCCGGGACTCTGTATTGTCCCGTAATGAGTGTGTCCGGGACACGGGACACAAGCATTAATTAAGGGACAGTCCCGGGCAATCCGGGACACGTGGTCACCCTACTTTGGGGGCGATTTCAATAGACATCTGTGCATGAACCTGCACAGATGTCTTTTAAGTCACCCCCAAAGTCGGACTGAAATGCGGCTTTGAAATGTTGCGGTTTCAAAGCCATGTTCAGTGTGTCAAAGCTTAATTGAACAAGCTAAAGTTAGAAGCTAATTGGCTACCATGCACAGCTTCACCAGATTTTGCACTCAGTTTTAGTAAATCAAGTCCACTGTCTTAGATGCATTGCGATCACAAAGAATGGGTTCAGCCCTGCTCCACTCTACTTGTCTCCACAACATGGGGGGAAAGTTTGTAGCCCCAAGAAAACACTGGCACGGCTGAATAAACTCTCTGAGATAACACAGGCAAGAATAAAAAAAATGTAAAGAATGTGGTATATTGACAATAAAAAAATAAAAAAAGAATAATAATGCAGTAACAGCATCACTATACATAAAAGTAATAACCCTCTACTAATAATATCAAACTGCAGGGATGCAGGTAGTCATATTGTTCTGGTAAGCGCATCCATTTTCTTCAGCACATTTTTGGGTGTAAGAAGATTCAAGTGTGGTGGTGGCATTTTTCACTTTAATCAAGATAACAGCAGCTAAGAAGGGGACAATTGTGTGAAAAAAACTGTCAAAACATCCGCAAGCTACGAGCTCAACCATCCGCTTGGCCAAACTCTCTATAGAAATCTAAATAGGGGAAGAGAAGGGCGCTAGACCCAGTGGCGTTGTAAACTATGGGGCAGATCCACAAAAGAATTATGCCGGCATATCTATTGATACGCCGGCGTAATTTTAAATTTCCTGCGTTGTATCTTTGTTTTGTATCCTCAAAACATGATACGACGGCATCTCGGGTCGATCCGACAGGCGTACATGTTAGTACGCTGTCGGATCTAAGATGCAATTTTTCGGCGGCTGATAGGTGGCGTTTCCGTCTAATTCCGCGTTGAGTATGCAAATTAGCTAGTTACAGCGATCCACGAACGTACGTCCGGCCGGCGCATTTTTTTACGTCGTTTGCGTTCGGCTTTTTCCGGCATATAGTTAAAGCTACTGTTATGAGGCATACTCAATGTTAAGTATGGCCGTCGTTTGAAATGGCCGTCGTTTGAAATTTTTACGTTGTTTGCGTAAGTCGTTCGCGAATAGGGATTTGCGTAGAATGACGTCACCGTCAGTCACTGGGATACCCCCACGGACGGCGCATGCGCAGTTTAAAAAAAAACGTTGTTTACGTCTGGTCACAACGTATTGGCATAAAACACTCTCCCATCACAGAGATTTGAATGCCGCACCATTACGCCGCCAAAGATACACTTCTGCGCCGTAACTTACGGCGCAAATTCTTTGAGGATTCGAAAAAACAAAAGGTAAGTTACGGCGGCGTAGTGTATCTTAGATACGCTACGCCCGGCGCAATAATGCGCCGCTGTACGTGGATCTACCCCTATGTGTGGACTATAGGAAAGGCATCTTTCTGCGGTAGTGAAGCACAAGTAAAGGCCTGACAGGATAGTTCTGTTGGTGCCACTTTTTCCGATGTACAGTAAGAGAAAGAGGAAAATATGAAGAAGAGTGAAAAAAGAGGAGGGAAAAGATGAGAAAATATGGAAGGGTCAGCCTAGCTCATCCCAACAGCCAAGGTTGAGCACCTATCACCTTAGGAAAGGTAAAAGTTTGAGGGAAACCACAAGTCCCACAAGTCATTGGCTGAGGCCAGTAACTCCTCCATTCTCATAATGTAGTTTAGTTCAGTAACTCATTCTTGAATGGTGGGTATCGTGGAGGACTTTATATGTCTTGGAATCATGAGGAGGAATCTAAAAAGACCTTTTTGATGCTTTTGTTAGAGCCAGGTATCATAGAGAGGAGGGCTACTTCCAGAGTCTCTGGCCATATTCTACCCATATAAGGCAACTTGAAATATTGTAACCAGCATGGTTTCATTTTTAAACCTGGTCACCATGTATAGAGATGTGTACCACCTGGCTCTTCATATCTCTAACACTGGTGGGGTATTGCCAGAATAATCTGTAGTGTAGACAGACAACAATAGCATCTGGTCAGGATCTTATAGTTTCTTTCCTGTGCCTGTGAAGCTATCATTATTTTAAAAGGTGAGACTAAAGGCTTTATCTCAGTCTTCCGGGGATGGATTGCTTCCCAGTTTCCTCTCCCAGTCTTGGATCTAAAAGGGACAACACATAGGTTTTTAGTTAATAAGCAGATATAACAAAATGTTTTCAATGGTATATTTAACAGAACGGAAAGAGACCAAAGAAGAGAAGTTTAATTCTAGGGTTCACTTTAAAGCTACTCCCATGTAAATGTGAGCAATGTGGCGGTGTACACCATTCAGGCCTTGTACACACGATCAGTCCAAACTGATGAAAACGGACTTAGGTTCAGTTTCATCAGTCCAAACCGTGTGTATGGCCCATCAGACATTTGTCCTTCAGTCCAAAGTTTTAGAACTTGCTTTAAAATCGGACTAATGGACTGATGACCGATCGGTCAAAACCGATGGTTAGTACGCAAAAGCATCGGTTCATA
Source organism: Rana temporaria (assembly GCF_905171775.1). Lineage (NCBI taxonomy): Eukaryota > Metazoa > Chordata > Amphibia > Anura > Ranidae > Rana > Rana temporaria. Next base: position 91,608,400 of record NC_053489.1, on the reverse strand, counting down.
ACCCGCACATGCTCAGAATCAAGTCGACGCATGCTTGGAAGCATTGAACTTCGTTTTTTTCAGCACGTCATTGTGTTTTACGTCACCGCGTTGGATTCGATCGGATTTGGAACTGATGATGTGTAGGCACATCAGACCATCAGACCATCACACTTCAGCCTTCAGTCCGTTTTCATCAGATGGACTGATCATGTGTACAGGGCCTCACAGTAGAGCTTTACTCTCTTCAATGTGTGAAAGGGTGCTCCAGGTCTTATGCCCCGTACACACGATCGGAATTTTCGATGGAAAAAGTCAGATGGATTTTCCAATCGTGTGTAGCCCCATCTGATTTTTTTCATTGGAAATTCTGATGAATTCCATCGGATTTTAGATATAGAACACGCTCTATTCTTTTTACGGTGGAATTCCGTCGGAAATTCCGATGTGATTTGGCCGGGCAAAAGCCTGATCGTGTGTACGCGGCATTACAGTCCAAGCAACACCCCTGTGCCTGTGCTTAAGAAAGTCCAATTCCTTGGAATAATAGCCAGATCTCTTTTATTTACTGAAAAAGAAAATAAAAGCTTTTCAGAAATCTTAAGGAACAAAAGATATGATGCATATTCTTTTGTACATTAAATCTTAAGAAAACATGCCATATGGCTTGAAGTAAACAGCCAGCATTAAATTATTTGAAAGTAAACTTGCTGTTCATTAAAATTCAGAAAGCACATGGCACAGATATGTCTTTGTGTGCAGGATATAGACTTTAGTACTTGTGTGGAAAATACAAGGAACACTTTCATTATAAATCTGATAAATGTGGATATTGCAAGGAATCTAAAAGACACAGGACATCCACTGACACACTTACCATCAGTAAATATGCAATGTATGCTTCACATGTCAGAATCGCACAAATGTCACATAAAAAATGAAAACATATAATAATAATAAAGCATTATTAAAGAAACTCTATTGTGGAAAACTCAACTTGCCAGTATCTGGCCCCGTACACACGACCAGTTTCCTCGGCAGAATTCAGCTTCCGACCGAGTTTCTGGCTGAATTCTGCCGAGAAACCCGGCCGTGTGTACACTTTCGGCCGAGGAAGCCGACGAGGACCTCGGCGAGGAAATAGAGAACATGTTCTCTATTTCCTCGTTGTTCTATGGGAGCTCTCGGCCCGCCGAGGTCCTCGGCGGCTTCAGGGCTGAACTGGCCGAGGAACTCGATGTGTTTGGCACGTCGAGTTCCTCGGCCGTGTGTACGGGGCCTAAGTGTTTTCTGTAACAAAGTAAGAAAATATTTAAATATAAATTCCATTTTATTTAAGAAAAATCCCTGGCTGAGGATTCCTTATGCCGCTTACACACGGACGTTTTTCGGCATGAAAAAAATGAAGTTTTTAAAAACGTCATTTAAAATCATCGTGTGTGGGCTTCACATCGTTTTTCCGGCTTCTGAAAAATCGAACATGCTGCATTTTTTTAACGTAGTTTTTAAAAATGTTGTTTTTCGGGTTGTAAAAAATGATCGTGTGTGGGCTAAAACAACGTTTTAAACCCGCGGAGGCCCAGAAACGAGTTATGAGACGGGAGCGCTCGTTCTGGTAAAACTACCATTCATAATGGAGTAAGCACATTCATCACGCTGTAATAGACAAAAAAGCGTGAATCATCTTTTACTAACAAGGAATCAGCTAAAAGCAGCCCAAAGGCGAATAGAACTTCCCCTTCAGAGTTCCGTTGTACGTGTTGTACGTCACCGCGCTTTGTTCATCATTTTTTAAAAACTATGGTGTGTGGGCAACATCGTTTTTAATGATGAAGTTGGAAAAACGTTGTTTTTTGGACATGCTGAAAAACAACGTTTTTTTTCATGCCGAAAAACGACCGTGTGTACGCGGCATAAGAAATCGTCACTTTCATGAGTGTTGATTTCCTGGTCCCCCGCAACACTGAGTTGTTCCTGAGTTGTTCCTTCTGCCACCCCTAATGTCACTGCTGTGTTTTATAGCAATGTTGGGGTCAGCGGGAGGAACCAGCGAGTGCAGAAGGGGACCAGAAGATCAACATTACTAAAAGTGTTATTTGCTGAAGAAACTTCAGTTGATGATTTCTTATTAAAGTGGTAGTAAACTCAGTTCTACCATTTGTACCTACAGGCAAGTCCATATCCTTGTGAGGACAGATGAGCACAGCGGTGGATTTTAAATCATTTTTTTCAAATGAACTGTTTTTTATATCATCTATTGAAGTGTATACACATGATGAATATAATTTTTAAGTATATATGGACTGGTTAAGAATTCACAACTAAATTATTTGCACATATATGAATACATTGTAAGAGGTGTTTTATTTATTATTTGTTTTATAATTTGAACAGCGCTGCACCATAAGACCCGGTTCACACTGGGGCGACGCGTCAGGCGGCTGAGCCGCCTGACGAGTCGCGTCCCATTGAATGTATTGGAACCGTTCTAATAGGAGCGACGCAAGTCGCTCCGACTTAGACAAAGGTTCCTGTATGACTTCGGGGGCGGCTCGGGGCGACCTGCATTGACTTCTATACAGAATTCATTTTGCAAATCGCCTCTGAAGTCGTCCTCAGGACGACTTGCAGAGTCGCCCCCAAAGTCGTGCCGCTGCAGTGTGAACCGGCTCTAAGAGATTTATTTGTATATTTTGTTGTGGTGAATCACTGAGAGTATCACAGCAGCTGTGAATATTTAGTATTATTTAAGAACATTGCACTTTAGTAAGTGATTTTTGGCGCTGATTGTTATTTACACATTAAGCCCATAGTAATGCTTACCTGCAGGTACTGTGAATATCTCCTACACTTTCACAGTTTAGGAGATATTCAGAGTGCATGCAGCCGGTGACGTTACTGGCGCAGCGCTCTGAAGGTCCAGCATAAGGTGCCTTACCTTCCGAGCCCATGCCGTAAACGGCGGCTCCCACACTCATGCGTGGAATTGACATCATCACTCCCTGGCCGCTTGTCTAGCTGGAGAACGCAAAACCGGAAGGAAGACTGGGGAAGATGTCAGCCCTCTCATCGGTGACAGTGTGGCGCTGGAGGGCTTTGTTCCAAGGTAAGTCTTGCATAATTGACTAGTATGCCATGCATACTAGCATATTATGACATTGCCTCGCAGTGATTTCTTTAATTTTTTTCCAACAGCTGCAGTTTACTACCACTTTAACTCTGTGACATTCAAGATCATTGGTGGAAGAAGCAGTAAGTATTGGCTATCTTTTCTACATGGAAAACATTTTTCTGGCAAGTTTGGTGTTGGAATCAGTTTAATGAGTATTCCCACATAAAGCCTGATGCATCAAGCTCAAGTGTCTTATAATGCATACTAAAGGGTCATTTTAAGATTTTTTTATTTTTATTTAAATCTTTTCCTTATTTCAAAAAGAAAAAGAAAAAGGAAGGAACAAAAATTGTCTCTGGACAGCGCACTCTGAACAAATTGTAGCCTTTATTAAAAGAAGGACAGCACTACTTTAACTCTGTGACATTCAAGATCATTGGTGGAAGAAGCAGTAAGTATTGGCTATCTTTTCTACAAGGAAAACATTTTTCTGGCAAGTTTGGTGTTGAAATCAGTTTAATGAGTATTCCCACATAAAGCCTGATGCATCAAGCTCAAGTGTCTTATAATGCATACTAAAGGGTCATTTTAAGATTTTTTTATTTTTATTTAAATCTTTTCCTTATTTCAAAAAGAAAAAGAAAAAGGAAGGAACAAAAATTGTCTCTGGACAGCCGCACTCTGAACAAATTGTAGCCTTTATTAAAAGAAGGACAGCACTACAAGTCACAGCAAAATAAAATAAAACCCGACTGCTGATGTGTTTTGCACTGAAACTAGTGCTTAGTCCAGGATCCGTCTGTGTGTGGTGGATCTTGAGGCACTGACTCCAGCCTCAGTCCACTCCTTATGAAAGTCCCCAACACTTTTAAATGGCCTTTTCCTGACAATCCTCTCCAGGATGCAGTCATCCCTGCTGCTTGTGCACCTTTTTCTTCCACACTTTTCCCTTCCACATAACTTTCTATTAATGTGCTTTGATACAGCACTTTGGGAACATTCAACTTCTTTTGCAATTACCTTTTGAGGCCTTCTCTCCTTATGGAGGGTGTCAATGATGGTTTTCTGCACAGCTGTCAGGTCAGCAGTCTTTCCCATGATAGTGATTCCTACTGAACCAGACTGAGAGACCGTTTACAGGCTCAGTAACCCTTTAGTTGATTAGAGTGGGACACTTTGAGCCTAGAATATTGCACCTTTTCACAATATTCTAATTTTCTGAGATTGTGGATTTGGGCTTTTCATGAGCTGTAAGCCATAATCATCACAATTATGACAAATTACGGCTTGAACTATCTGAAATAAATGAACTTTTGCACGATATTCAAATTTTTCGAGTATCACTTGTATATGATTGCATTTATTACATTAACTGGTAGACATGTATTTCAGAGAGAGAAACACACGTCTGCAACACCATTAAACAGCAAGCATTACCTGCATAAGCAATAAACAAATATGGCTTCATCCATGTAAAAAGTGTATATATAATTACAAACTATTTAAAAGGTTTTGTTTTAAATATTTACACACGCACTAAGGCAGTGGCGTAACCAGAGTTATGGGCGCCCGGGGCGGAATTTTTTTTTTCGCCCCCCCCTTATATAACATCCATATATGTGCATAAACGTGGGGGACTTAAATATTTTGGAGCTTTTTTTAAAACACTGACACTGACCCCTACACTGACACCTACACTGACACCTACACTGACACTGACCCCTACACTGACACCTACACTGACACTGACCCCTACACTGACACCTACACTGACACTGACCCCTACACTGACCCCTACACTGACCCCTACACTGACCCCTACACTGACACCTACACTGACCCCTACACTGACACCTACACTGACACCTACACTGACCCCTACACTGACCCCTACACTGACCCCTACACTGACCCCTACACTGACACTGACCCCTACACTGACACCTACACTGACCCCTACACTGACACTGACCCCTACACTGACCCCTACACTGACCCCTACACTGACACCTACACTGACCCCTACACTGACACCTACACTGACACTGACCCCTACACTGACACCTACACTGACACTGACCCCTACACTGACCCCTACACTGACCCCTACACTGACACCTACACTGACCCCTACACTGACACCTACACTGACACCTACACTGACCCCTACACTGACCCCTACACTGACCCCTACACTGACCCCTACACTGACACTGACACCTACACTGACCCCTACACTGACACTGACCTCTACACTGACCCCTACACTGACCCCTACACTGACCCCTACACTGACACCTACACTGACCCCTACACTGACACCTACACTGACACTGACCCCTACACTGACACCTACACTGACCCCTACACTGACCCCTACACTGACACCTACACTGACCCTGACCCCTACACTGACACTGACCCCTGCACTGACACTGACCCCTGCACTGACACTGACCCCTGCACTGACACTGACCCCTGCACTGACCCACCTAACTCCTACAGTAGAAGTCCATCCTCTGAGTCCTCCTTACCTGTGTCTGCTCTTCTCCAGAGACTCCTCCAGGACGGACAGGACCCCAGTACTGGATGTGCAGAACTGCTTCGGACGGAGTTCCGACTGTCTTCCCCGCCGGCCGCCAGCACCATCCACCCGCAGCCCGCTCCATGCTGCAACTCCCCTCCACACAGTGGCAGCGCCGTACCGCAGAGCACCAGAGCGGAGGGGAAGACGGCGGCTCACACTTTCAGTGCCTGACGTCTCCCGCCGACCGCCGCCATTTTCAGACTTTCCCGGCGCTTTGCGATTGGACGTATGGCGGTCATGTGCGGAGGCGGGACTTCCAGCCCCACTCCTCACATGACCCCCATATGCCCAATCACAGGGCGCTGGACAATACACATGGTGGCCGCTGGCCACTCGGGACATCCGTGTCGCGGTGACACGGGAAATTACAATTAGGAGGAGGCACGGAAAGTCGCCCCCCTAAATGGTTCGCCCGGGGCAACAGCACCCCCTGCCCCCCCCCCTTCCTACGCCAGTGCACTAAGGTGGTTTTCATGAATAGTTTCTCAAGTAGGAAAATATATGAAGCAGGGGACAACAGAAACAACATGCACAAATGAAAGTCAGAGGTATGTACAAAATCCTGATGTCTATCTCCAGGTCAAACAAGTACTGAACCAAAGCTTTAGCAGGGATTCCTTCAAAGCAACATGACATTGGAGGTCCTCCAGGATGATAAAAATATATTTTATTTAATCTATTAAAAGCATACAGTAACCATACAGACAGATGTGTTTCTCTATAAGCTTTGGTCCATGACTGTATAGTTACTATATGCTTTTAATGGATTAAAATAAAATAAATAAAATTTAGAGCTGTTTAGTGTTATTGAGACAAAAGCAACAGCATAACAGCCAGGCAACTCATATTTGTAAGAGAGGAGATCAGCAATGGCAGACTATAGATCATTTTTAAAGACAGAGCTCCTTAAACGTGGAACTGAATTCAAACAGTGAAGATTTGCTAAGTTATAGGGGAGATTTGAAAATAATGATTGTATCTAAGCAATACCTTGAAAATTTTAGCTTTTGTCTGGAATTCCTCCTGAAAAAATTAAAGGGGTTGTAAAACTTCATGTTTTTCACCTTAAAGCATCCTATGCGTTAAGGTGAAAAAACACCTTGCACTCACCGAACCCCCAGCCCCCCTGCTTTACTTACCTGAGCCCCGAATCTCCATGGGCGCAATCCCGCGATGCTTTCCCCCAGCTTGAGGTGGCTCTTCATTGGATGATTGATAGCAGTGCAGCCATTGGCTCCCGCTGCTGTCAATCAAATCAATGACGCGCGCAGGGGGGCGGGGACGAGTGATACACTCGGCAGCTATGGACACCGACTGTATCACATGGGAGCGTGCCCACAAGCTAACCCCCTTGGGAGAGTGCTTCCCAGAGGGGAGTTAGCTCTTTTGGGGAGGAGCCAAGACAGCCACCATGGGACCCCAGAACAGGAGGATCGGGGACACTCAGTGGAAAACGAACTGTGCAGTGGAGGTAAGTATAACATGTTTGTTATTTAAAAAAAAAAAAAAACTAACCCATACAACACCTTTAATTAGTAGTGCACTTGGTGTAACGGCACTCCTCTGCCTACAACTTCATTGCTGTATATCTTCAGTTATCTACACTGAAAATCAGTGCCCTGAATATCAATTAAGCTCCACCTAGGGCCCATCAGTGATGCCTGTCAGTGCACATCAGCGCCGCCTGTCAGTGCCCAGTCATGATTAAATACCGCCAAAAGAAAGCTCTATCTGTCTCAAAAAAAATTATAAAAATATGGTTTGAGTAGAGAGTTGTATGAGTGCCCAATTGCCACTCAAAATGCAACAGCACTGAAAGCTGAAAATTGGCATGGGCAGGAAGGGGGTGAAAGTGCCCAGTAGTCAAGTGGTTAACTGAGTATAGTTGTTTGTCATGTGAATCCTTTTAGGGTCAAAGTCCACCTATTTTCCAAAGAATACTACAACAAATACTTCAATGTACTCTAATGTCCTGTAGAGCTGCACGATTAATCGTCAAAAATCTTTATCGCAATTTTTTTCCCGTTGTGATCTTGACAAAGTATTTCAAGAGTTCTCTCTGCTCTGCTGAAGCCGACAGCCATCAAGAGAAAGGTAAAAAAAATCTGGGCAGTCTGCCAAGTATCAGAACATTCTATAGCAGTGGAACTAAGTCTAAACATTGTAACAATTTGTCCTTTAGATCAAAGAAATAGACTTTGATGTGTAAATGAGGAAAGTTTAACCACTTAAACACTGTGGGGCAGATCCTCGTACCATTGCGCCGGGCACAGCGTATCTAAGATACACTACGCCGCCGTAACTTATCTTTTTTTTTAATCCACAAAGAATTTGCGCCGTAAGTTACGGCAGCGTAGTGTATCTCTTGCGGCGTAATGGCGCGGAATTCAAATGGATGTGATGGGGGGGGGGTGTTTTATGTAAATTGTGACCCGACGTAAACAACGTTTTTTTTTTAACTGCGCATGCGCCGTCCGTGGGGGTATCCCAGTGCGCATGCTCGAAATTAAACCGAAACCAGCCAATGCTTACGACAGTGACGTCATTCTACGCAAATTCCTATTCGTGAACGACTTACGCAAACGGCGTAAACAATTCAAAATTGTACGCGGGAACGACGGCCATACTTAACATTGAGTACGCCTCAGAACAGCAGCTTTAACTATACGCCGGAAAAAGCCGAACGCAAACTACGTAAAAAAATGCGCCGGCCGGACGTACGTTCGTGGATCGCCGTAACTAGCTAACTTACTCGACGCGGAATTCGACTGGAACGCCACCTAGCGGCCGCCGAAAAATTGCAGCTTAGATCCGACGGCGTACTAAGACGTATGCCTGTCGGATCTAGCCGAGATGCCGTCGTATCTTGTTTTGTGGATACCAAAATAAAGATACGACACGCACAATTTTAAATTACGCGGCGTATCAAGAGATACGCTGGCGTAATTTCTTTGAGGATCTGCCCCTAAACCTTTTTCTGACATTTGTTGGTTTCGAATTAAAATAATAATCTTTATTTTTTAATAGAAAATTATTTGGAACCCCCAAACATTATATATATTTATTTTAGTAGAGACCCTAGAGAATAAAATGGTGGTTGTTGCAATATTTTGTCACACTGTATTTGCGGTCTTTCAAATGCAATTTTTTGGGAAAAAATTACTTTAATGAATTTAAAAAAAATAACCAGTAAAGTTAGCCCAAATTTTTTTGTATAACGTGAAAGATTTTACGTGGCGAGAATCGTGATCTTTATTGTAAGCTATTCTGAATCCAACAGAAAGTCTGGGACGAAATGGAACACAACATTTCTTTCATAAATGTGCAGACATTTATGCAGTTAAAAGAACTACATTTCGCAATAGAATAAGCATAGAACTTTTCCAGCACCTTGTTGAATTAATATCACGAAGAACTAATCTAAAGGCAAAAGAGGGTCCTATATTGTGTTATATAGATGTACTAAAAGAAGTTGTTAGTTTGATATAGACTATTGAATGAAGGTGGACTTTTCAGGTACCAAATCACAGCATTACTATTGTTCAGATCATTCAGTTTTATTGATATCACTCATGAACAAGTGTAACATACAGGACTACAGATCATTCACTGTTATTGATATCATATTCAAAGTTAAAATATATAAAAAATACATTGCTCACATTATTATTTCCTATGTTAGAATGTCTCAATAATTGTGTCTGCCCCTAGCTCCCACCTATCTACATTCAATATATGTATTCAACTTGTAAGCATTCGTCATAGGAAATGGCATGCCTGTATGTTTATAGTGTGCTAGACAAGTGACAAGGAGGAGTATCTTCTCAACATGTTTCTCAGAACAAAATTCCTTTTCTTTAGGGGGAGTATTGAAAGTCATTTATTATATATATATATATTCTGTACTGGAGCACTCACATTAAAAGATCAATTAGAGTGACTAAAGCCTCGTACACATGATCAGTCCATCCGATGAGAACGGTCTGAAGGACCGTTGTCATCGGTTAACCGATGAAGCTGACTGATGGTCCGTCGTGTCCACACACTATCGGTTAAATAACCGATCGTGTCAGAACGCGGTGACGTAAAACACAACGGCGTGCTGAAAAAAATGAAGTTCAATGCTTCCAAGCATGCGTCGACTTGATTCTGAGCATGCGTGGATTTTTAACCGATGGTCGTGCCTACTAACAATCGGTTTTGACCTATCGGTTAAATTTAAAGCAAGTTGGCTTTTTTTAACCGATGGTTAAATAACCTATGGGGCCCACACACGATCGGTTTTGACCCGATGGAAACGGTCCATCAGACCATTGTCCTCTGTTTAACCTATCGTGTGTACGAGGCCTCAAGCCGCGTACACATGATCAGTCCTTACGATGAGAACGGTCTGAAGGACCGTTGTCATCGGTTAACCGATGAAGCTGACTGATGGTCCGTCGCGCCCACACACCATCGGTTAAATAACCGATCGTGTCAGAACGCGGTGACGTAAAACACAACGACGTGCTGAAAAAAATTAAGTTCAATGCTTCCAAGCATGCGTCGACTTGATTCTGAGCATGCGTGGATTTTTAACCGATGGTCGTGCCTACTAACGATCGGTTTTGACCTATCGGTTAGGAATCCATCAGTTAAAATTTAAAACAAGTTGGCTTTTTTTTAACCGATGGTTAAATAACCTATGGGGCCCACACACGATCGGTTTTGACCAATGAAAACGGTCCATCAGACTGTTGTCCTCTGTTTAACCTATCGTGTGTACGAGGCCTTAGAGAATACTTGCGCTCTGCTATGTGTGAAAATTAGTAATAAGTGAATCGAACAGCTGCTACAATTAATTAGTAACCTCCCTCACTAGCAACTAAAATTGGATAAAAAAATATAAATGGTGCGCTTGTTCAGATAAACATTCATTTTCAATGTATGATCAATCAAACATATATAATCCTCAAACTGCAAATGTATAACATTGTGACTAATTGTAAAAGTCCTCCACTAGTGCAAAATAAATAAATAAAGTTCATATTGTGATATCCAACGTAACCAGTGAATAAAAAATATAATTCCAAGGTATATCCAGTGATTAGAAAGGAGTATTGTATCCACCACCACCAATAGATGAAATGGCCGCTCACCTCAAGGGCTGACCGTAAAGGTCAAACAAAGCGAAATGGCCGCTCACCTCAAGGGCTGACCGTAAAGGTCAAACAAAGCGAAATGGCCGCTCACCTCAAGGGCTGACCGTAAAGGTCAAACAAAGCTTTTATTCCCTAGTCCATGACTGACAGATCGCAGGTACTCAGAGAGAGCATAAAAAACACCATAGTGTAATAAAGCTAATAACAAATAGTACATTTACTAATATTTGCTTACTTTACAGTAAAAAACCTTCTGCGTTGACATGAGAAAAGGACCAATGTCAAGTCAATGCAGAAGGTTTATTACTGTAATGTAAGTAGATATTATTAAATTTACTAATTAATATTAGCTTTATAACGCTATGTTTTTTTTTATGCTCTCTCTGAGTACCTGCAATCTGTCAATCGTAGACTAGGAATGCCATAACCCAATATCATGGAGCTGTTTGTGTGGTGTCCAGCAGTCATTTATTTGGAGAATTAAAGCTTTGTTTGACCTCTACGGTCAGTCATTTCATCTATTGGTGGCGGTGGATGCAATACACCTTTCTAATCACTGGATACACCTTGTAATTATATTTTCACTGGTTACGTTGGATATCACAATATGCATTTATTTCATTATTTGTTTTGCACTAGTGGAGGACTTTTACAATTAGTCACATTTTTTTAATGTTATTTATTTGCATTTTGAGGATTATATATGTTTGATTGATCACTGCGCATACATTGACACTGGGGGGCAGATCCTCAAAGAAATTAGGCGGCGTATCTCTTGATACGCCGCGCAATTTCGAATTTTGCGCGTCGTATCTTTGTTTTGTTATCCACAAAACAAGATACGACGGCATTTGTGTTAGATCCGACAGGCGTACGTCTTCGTACGCCGTCGGATCTTAGATGCAATTTTTCGGCGTCCGCTAGGTGGCGTCCACGTCGTAATCCGAGTCGAGTATGCAAATTAGCTATTTCCGACGATCCCCGAACGTACGACCGGCCGTCGCATTTTTTTACGTTGTTTCTGTTCGGCTTTTTTCGGCGTATAATTAAAGCTGCTATATGGTGGCGTACTCAATGTTAAGTATGGCCGTCGTTCCCGCGTCTAATTTTAAAAATTTTACATAGTTTGTGTAAGTCGTCCGTGAATGGGGCTGGACGCCATTTACGCTCACGTTGAAAACAATGACGTCCTTGCGACGTCATTTGGAGCAATGCACCCTGGGAGTTTTTACGGACGGCACATGCGCAGTTCGTTCGGTGCGGGGACGCGATTCATTTAAATGAAACACGCCCCCTACCCGCCCAATTTGAATTCCGCCGCAAGAGATACACTACGCCGCCGTAACTTACGGCGCAAATTCGTTGAGGATTCAAACCAAAGCCAGGTAAGTGACAGCGGCGTAGTGTATTTTACATCTGCGCCGGGCGCAGTGTATGTATGTAGATCTGCCCCTGAATGTTTATCTGAACAAGCGCACAGTTTATATTCTTTTATCCACATTAAAAGGTCACCTCCCTGGGGCGAGTGTAGGGGAATCTAGGAGGGCAAAAGGATCTTTATAAGAGACAGTGCCATGCTGGTATGGAAATGCAAAGAATCTTAAAGGCTTTTGCTGTTACAAGCATAGTTAAAAAGGGCGATGATCGCCAAATGATCTTAGGGAGAAAACATCTACATCAACTTGGGTTGTCATGTATATATTAAGTTCCCCACCATCTCTTCCATCATTAATGTAAAAACTTTATTATTCTACATCTTATGCCGCGTACACACGACCGTTTTACGGGTTATAAAAAAATTACGTTTTTTTCAACCCGATTATTAAAACGGCCTTGCCTACACACTTCACGATTGTGAAAAAAAAATGCTCTAGCAAAGCGTGGTGACGTACAACACGTATGACTGCAGTATAAAGGGGAAGTTCCATTCGGATGGCGCCACCCTTGGGGCTGCTTTTGCTGATTTCGTGTTAGTAAAAGACGATTCACGCTTTTCAGTCTGTTACAGCGTGATGAATGTGCTTACTCCATTATGAATGCTAGTTTTACCAGAACGAGCGCTCCCGTCTCAAAAACGTCGCGAAAAATTAAAGCATGTTCGAAATTTTTAATGCCCATTTTTTACATCGTGAAACACGCTCTGGAGCCCACACACAATAGTTTTTAATGACATAAAAAAACGTCATTTTTTACAACCCGAAAAACGGTCATGTGTATGGGGCATCAGACCCCTTTCACACTGAGCCGCCCATATTGTCGGTGGTAAAATGCTGCTATTTTTACCACCAATGCTATGGGCGGATTTGCCACACATTTTGACCACTAGTGGGGCGCTTTTAACCCCCGCTAGTGCCCGAGAAACGGTTAAAACCACTGAAACAGCGCATTGCGGGTGGTATAGCTGTGCTGTCCCATTGATTTCAATGGGCAGGAGTGGTAAACACACTTCACCGCTCCAAAGATGTAGCTAGCAGAACTTTTTTTACCGTCCTGCTAGCGCAACGCTCCAGTGTGAAAGCCTTTGGGGTTTCATACTCGAGACAATTGAGCAGCTGTTTGAGGGCGGGTTGCAGGCGCTATTTTTAACTCTATAGCGCCTGCAATACTCCCCTAGTGTGAAAGGAGTCTTAAAGTGTAGGATTATAAGCGATAGTAAACCCCACTTGGTCATTTTTACCTACAGGTACTGTAAGCCTATAATAAAGCTTACATGTAGGTAAAATGAATATCTTCTAAACGTGCACTGTTTAGGAGATATTCACCCTGGATGCAACTAGTTAGGTCACCTACGCATGTTCTCTAAAGGTCCGACATACGTTGCCCGATCTTTATACCTTTGTGTCAGAACCGAGGGCTCCCGCGCACATGCACAGGAATGACTACATCAGCTTCAGCCAATCACATAGCCCGAGCGCACAAACCTGGAGGAAAGACCGGGACGAAATGTCAGCCCTCTCAGCGGTGACAGCACAGTGTTGGAGGGCTTAGTTCCAAGGTGAGAATTTTAAAAAGTGCTAGTATGCAATGCATACTAGCCTATTATGCCATTGCCTTGCAGGTGTTTGTTTTTATACAACAGCCACTGTTTACTACCGCATGGAGGATGCCGATAGGTCAGTCACTTTTCAGATTTGTTCCCTCAGTGGAAACAGAATCAGTCTCTAATCACACAACATTAGCTGTGTTTATAACATATTTTAACATTGAATATGATATCAATGATAAACTGAATAATCTTAACAATATAATTTAATGTGATTTGGTACCGTACAATTTCGCCTCCGTTCAGTCATTTTATCTAAACTATCATTAAATGGATGGGGTACCCTAATTAAACAGCCCATTTTGTCTTTGTAAAAAATAATAAAGGTAATAATAATAATAATAATAATAATAATAATAATATTTCTTATTATTAGTGTGTGTGTGTGTGTTATGTGTTAATATAGTTAATATAGTGCATTTTAATGTTCAGGAAAACCCTCACTTTAAAGCGAACCTTCACCTCTCACCCCTGCCTTTAATACTTTCGATTTTTTTTCTTTATAGGGAGTGGGTAGCTTTTTTGACAGGTACCTGCTCCCAATTTCAATTTTTTTTTGTTGCCTAGGTGGGAATGACGTGCCCAGGCCCAGGACATGTCACATGTCCCAGGAAGCTACAGGACCAGTCCCACAGCTGGCTATGGTTCCTCAGGGAGTCACAATGAGTTCCTGTAACCAAGATGGCCATGCTGGGGACCTGCAGCAGTAAGAAGACCTGGAAAAACAAAATATCTTTAATGTTTTATGCTTTGTATTTCTCTGTCCCATGAGCATGCTGCAGAGTAGGATCTTTGCTCTCTGTGCAGAAGGAGTGATCTCTCTCTGAGTCTGAGCCAGAGCACTCCAACCAGCAGAGAGCATGAGCTTTAGGTCTGACTCAGTAAGGACCAGCCTATCCTCTGCCAAGAGATTACTGTCTCCCCACACTCTTTAGCTGCTGGCAGGAGAGAGGCTTTTATAAAGCCACAGCAACTTTAGAAAGATAAAGAATTATAAAAATAACTCATAATTTAATTATTTTAGTTTTTATGCATCTGGAATCTATTTAGCTGATTAAGGCTGAGAGCTTAATTGGTCATTAAAGTATATATCTTAAATTTTTTTGAAGAATGGGGCTGTGTGTGCCTTATGAATATAAATAAAATCTTGGGATTTCATTTTATAAAGCTAAGTGTCACAAGGACTGTGCTAAATCTTAATAAAACAGATGGTAGAAGGCTATTCCACAGAGAAGTCGTTATACATTCAAGGAGACCTGTAACCTCAAGTTTATTGCAAGAACATATTTAGTACTACACACCAAGTGAATATCACCGAGTACATCTAGTCCAAGGGCTTTATTGTTTACTGATATTGTCATTTCTTTTGTCTCTTATGCGTTTTCTGCAAATCTTCCAAAGACACAAATATTTCCTTCAAATAAATACAGGAGATAAAACATATACCTTTTAAAGATATTCATTTTTTATTGAGGTGATAGAAATTCTAAATTGCAGACTAGTTTTAAACATTTTACTTTTATTGCATTTATGTTTATAGAGTGATTAAGGGATCGTTTTTTATTATCTAAATCTGTAATTTTGCTGCTTTTAAGTTATCTTTTTGTAAACTTCAAATGTTAACGTGCCCTACAGTTTATACGTTTTCTTCTACATTAACTATCAAAATGTACTCAAGCATCTGATAATTTTGTTTGTTAATATGACTTTCCTTAAACAGGCCACA
This sequence comes from Rana temporaria, assembly GCF_905171775.1. Taxonomy (NCBI): domain Eukaryota; kingdom Metazoa; phylum Chordata; class Amphibia; order Anura; family Ranidae; genus Rana; species Rana temporaria. The sequence goes on along the minus strand of NC_053489.1, from coordinate 91,592,812 downwards.
CATAGATTGAAATTCGGCTAGTTCAGCAAGCACATGACAGGATGAATTTCGATCCATGTATGGGCACCATGGTTGTACAGAAGTTGATCTACTGATCACCTTCTTCAAAACCAAAAGAAACATGTAAAAATTACACAAAACATCTAGAGCTCCTCTGTACTATGTAACGACAATTATTCCAAGGATAAACACACTGAGAGTCTGTGGTATAACAGCAATTATAGCAATAGTAGATGAATGTTAGAGTAGTGGATGATGAATGGATGATGAATAAATGAAGGGTGGATGGATGGATGGATGGATGAACGGATGCATGGAACGTGGTTCACTTTTGCAGCTAAGATCTGGGCAAAATCCACTCATAAAGCAGGAAATTGCAAAAAGCAAGGCGCTGAGGTTAATACCAAGCAAAAAACACAGTTATTGAAAGCAGCACAGGTACGTGTCAAAAATCATCAATCTGCCAGTGGCTAGTAATAAAGCAGGTTGAGAAACCAAAGCCGATCCGCTAAAGCTACACAGCAGGTTGACATGTAATGCCACGTACACACGATTAGGCTTTTGCCCGGCCAAATCTTATCGGAATTCCGACAGAATTCCATTGGAAAAAAATAGAATATGTTCTATATCTAAACTCCGATGGAATTCATCGGAATTTCCAATGAAAAAACTCAGATGGAAAAAGTCCGTCTGACTTTTTCCATCGGAAATTCCGTTTGTGTGTACAAGGCATGAGTGATTTTTGACATGCAAATAAAGGTGTTTTTTGCTTGGTGTTAACCTCAGTGCCCTGCTTTTTGCTATTTCCTACTTCTGTATAACTGCCCTGTCTGATTTTCCCTGCTCGAGTAGGGCTGCAGGCTATAGCCTGCAGGTCTGATCACTGTATGCTGATGGTGAGGAAGCCTCCCAGCTCCTCGAATGTACGGATGGGGAATCAGGTCAATTTTTTCATTCAACCCGCTGGTTGAGCGAGAAAACTTACTAATGTATGGGCTGCCTTATGCCTAGTACACACGTGCGTTTTTTCTGTCGGATAAAAATCTGACGGTTTTCCCGGCAAAATTCCTCTCAGGCTGCCTTGCATACACACGCTCAGACAAAAGTCCGCCATCCAAAGCACAGTGATGTACAACACGTATGAGGGCACTATAAAGGGGAAGTTCAATTCCAACGGTGCCACCCTTTGGGCTGCTGTTGCTGATCCCCATGTTAGTAAAAATTTGGTGAGAGACGATTTGCGCTTTTCAGTCCGTTACAGCATGATAAATGTGCTATCTCCGTTATAAACGCTTGTTTTACCAGAAAGAGCATTCCCGTCTCATACTTGATTCTGAGCATGTGCGGTCTTCTGCCCGTCGGAAAACCATACAGATGGATGGATTTCTCGCTCGGATTTTTGGTAAAAAAAAGATCCTGGTTTCCTTTTATGTCCGAGAAAACCTGTGATGGAGCATACACACGGCCGGGATTCCAGACCAAAAGCTCTCATAGCAGTTTCCTGTCTGAAAAAACGGTCGTGTGTACGAGGCATTACACAACAGTGGACTACTATTTTAAGGTGTACTCCAGACATTAATCACTCTTAGTAATTTTTTAGTTGTTATTTTTTTAAAACAAGTTTCTTATACCCACATTCACTTACCTTAGTCAATGGCCATGACACCATCTGTGGTGCCCCTTCCTTGAGCTGCTCTCTATGTAGATGAATGCTGTTGCCATTGGCTTTTGTGTCATGACGTCTTCACATCATCATGCCACAACTATAATTAATGCAGTGCTATTTCACTGAGTGATTTTCAAGCAAATAGGCAGCGTTCAAATCATAAGGATATGATGTGGGTATTTCCAGAAATACCCCTCCAAAGTGCAGTGCTGAAGACTGGGAAGCTTGGAAGCTGTCTGTCACATGACTGTAGATAAAGTTAAAGACGTTCAATAATCACATTTTTGAATACATAAATACATTATAATGCCACAAGTATTGGGAAGCCTGCCTTTAGAGGCACATGAACTTTAATGGCATCCCAGTCTTAGTCTGTAGTAATAATAGTAGTAATAGTTCAATATTGAGTTGGCCCACCATTTGTAGCTATAACAGCTTCAACTCTTCTGGGAAGGCTGTCCACAAGGTTTAGACGTGTGTGCACAAAGCAAGGTCCATAAAGACATTGATGAGCAAGTCTGGGATGGAGGAACTTGACTGGCCTGCACTGGTCCTAACCTCAACACGATAGAACACCTTTGAGATCACATAGACACACTCTATGGTGCTGGAGCCATGGTGGTGGATGCATGCATGCAGGTGGACCCCTTTTTATCAGTCCTGGCTCTAATGGGCTGATTGATGGTCTGCTTCCTATTACAACAGTGTATATGCAATCTATAGAGCTACGCTATAGGTGCTAGACAGACACATCTAGATATGTCATGCTGTTAAGTGGGATCCAGCCTCTTGTGATTAGTTCATCTTGGCCAATTGGGGTTCAGCTATAGTCTACCTTATCCACTGCCTATCTATAAGCATTGAATATTGATTTTAAACAAGGATTACTGTGTAACTGCAGTGGCCTTATTATTTTTTCTGTTCCAATGCTCGCCCGGCAATATTTACCTTGATGCCACCATCTTGGCCCTTGGCTAAACCTGGTCTGACTTTGGGTGTTGTATTCCGTCTCTCCCTCCCCTTGAAGAAGCGGTAAACCAAGAAACATGTCGAGATAAGAGATAAGACGGCCTACACATAGTCACATTCTCTCTGAAGTAGCTTCCCAGGTAGAAGTGACCCCATCATTGGGGGTTTAGCAACCGTCAAGAGGGATATCTCTATATACTGTGAAATTGTATGGTCTTTTTTTTGTATTGTGTGACAATGATTAATATATATAAAAATACTTTTTGTATACGATAAAATTGATTGTTTAAAAAAAATCCTTTGTATGTCCTATGACAGTACCGTTAAAATCCCTTATACATTTTTCTCCAAGTTATCATCTTAAACAATTAATAGCAATATCAACAGATATTTTTTGCTCCTATCAAACATGTATAACAAAATGCTTTCCAAAGTATATTTAGCAGATCAGAAGGGACCACATAAGAAGTTTAAGTTCATTATTATAGTTCACACAGTTTTACAATGTTTTTTGCATATTTGTATAGGTACAATGGCCTTAAATAGCTTCTAAGCATTACAGAGCTGTTCTTATGCCGAAAATGGCCAGGCAATAGTTTCATTATTGCGTATATACACAGTATATCTTTTTTTATTAAAAAAGTGGAAAAAGTAGTCAAATAAAATCTTGAGGTGACAGTAGACATATGAAGAACAAATGCACAAACTAGAAAATACAAATAAATAGAATACTACATGGAAAAAAAAATAAACAATGCACTAAAAACAACACTTCCAAAAAAAAAAAGAAGACACACAATAGAATAGAAAAATCACTCCACTTATCCCTACACCTTATCCAGTGGTAAAAGTCAGATTGTGGACTCAGCTTTAATCCCAGTCTGGAAAACCAGCACTGGTAAGATGTGCACACCGTTGTTTCCTGTCTAGTTACTAATAGTGCACTTTTTATCACAGCGAATACACACCTATTTTCAAACAAATACACATCACAGTTTATTTTAGAGGTAGTCAAAGCTCATTTTATACAAGTGATCCCTCTACTGTAAGAGAGCATAGCTAACAAGGCAAGGCACAACCGCTAGTAAGGGGTTAAGCAGTTTCCCCGTAAGTGGGCCATGCTTGAGGGTAATGCAAGTTCCATTTCTTCAGCCTGATTAACATATCCTTTAAAGTAGAAGCATCAGGAAGAGATTAGCAAGAAAAAGAAAACTCTATAAAAGCTTGATTACATCTCCAATGTTCAGTAATCTCTTTAAGAGTGTGCAAATGTAAGATTGTCCAGCTCTGGAATTCTCATTTGCTTCCATGAAAATTGCAGGAGAAAAGGACATACGGGAAACTCTTGAGTTTATAAACAAGCCTCTTCATGCACAGCAATTTTACAGCAAAAATGCCAATCATTTTATCCATTGTAAAAAATGATCTTTTTTGAGGCCAAAGTGTGAATAAATTACAGGCAATAATGGAAGCTAATAAACCATTTTCTTAGACAATCAAAATATTATCATTGGAAATAATTCACTTTTATTTGGGTACAGTGTAATAGCATCTACCCATATTTATGTATTTTATGGTATAGGTTCCCATGCCCCCTGTTTCCCCTAACAATCATATACCCCTCTGTTCCCAATCTAGTGAGCCTTTTGGATGGAGAGTGCACAGTGCATATGCGGGCATAGCTCAGATTTTAAAAAGTAACTGTATGGCCTTGTGAGTGATGTCTCACTGAATAAGGGAGAGTTTGATATAAAAAAAAGGGCCAAAGCTCTTTTACTTATTCTGCACTTCCGTGACCCGTATTCAGCCGACAGAGGGCTAAAGTTATCTGACGTCACTCAACCGGTCAAGAGAACTGGAGAGATCCCAACTTTATTGTTTGGATCCACCCAGATGCCTGTATCAGCAGCTGAGTCAGCCTCTCAGCAAGCCACTTAGAGCATGAGCCAGCTGCTCCCACCTCCTTCACAGCCTGGCACGCCAGTGAACTTTGAAGTGGCAGAGCAGACAGCTGGTAACTGACAGTCACTCTGCTCACTAAAGACAGAAAACTAAGCAATCAGCAGTCTTCGATCACTTGGTTCTCGGTCTTAGAGGCAGCGGGGAACTGCAGCCCCCACGTTCCAGGTAAAAAAAAAGCCCTGTATTTAAGCTACAATGGGCGATACAGGTGATCTCGTAGCACAGCCATTTTTCCATCTGTGGAAGTTTACCTTGTACTTGAAATATGTGGTGTTAGGGCAAATGTCTAGCAAGTAACATACTTAGTCTGGCTTAAGTTGTGTTCTACTGTCAAGAGTCTTATCTTATTTCATATGTTTCCTTAGCCTCAATAACCTCTGCAGTTGGTGTACAAGTACAAATTAATGTCACACACCATTGTCTCTTCTGACACTGTCAGGGCTAGGCTCAGTCCTTCCTTCTCAGAGCAAGCCACTCAGCTGTTGGTTAATTGCCAGCTCCAATCTTTCCACAGTGACTCGTCTGATGATATCCTGCTCGTCAAGTCATGCTGGTTACTAAGGCCCCTTTCAGACGTCCGCTCCGCTCGTCCATGTATTACAAGTCCGTTAACGGACTTGTAATACATCCCTATGGGATCGCGTCCGTTAGCGGATGGAGCATCAGCTAGCGTCCGCGTCCGTCGGGATCCGGTTTTCAGACGGAAGAAAACCCTATTTTTCTTCTGTCCGGCGGAGCGGAACTGATGCAGACGGACAGACGGTCCGTCTGCATCAGGTTCCCCATAGGGCAGAGCGGAGCTGAGACAGGGCGGTCCCTGCACTGTGTGCGGGGACCGCCCTATCCGCCGACAGCTGAGCGGGGATCCCCGCTGAGCCGACGGAGACACACGGAGCGGACCCAGAAACGGTCCGCTCCGTGTGAAAGAGCCCTTAAAGCGGAGGTTCACCCTAAAACAATTATATACCGTTACATCCAGCATACTGCTGACATCTACAGTATGCTGGTATTTTTCCCCCCCCGCTGTACATACAGTAGTTCTTTTCACCCGGCTTCCGGGTTCTCACTGCCCCGGGGAGTAGGCGTTCCTATGAAGATGCGTAGATGATTGACGTGCGGGTAAGGCGCGTCACGCGTTCCAAAAATAGACGAACTAGGACTTGGCTTTATACAGCGCCTGCGCAGTCAGCACTACACGGCAGGCGCAGGCGCCATATAGAGCCGTATAGAACCAAGTCCTAGTTCATCTATTTTCGGAACGCGTGACGCGCCTTACCCGCACGTCAATCAACTACGCCTCTTCATAGGAACGCCTACTCCCCGCGGGAGTGAGAACTCGGAGCCGGGTGAAAAGAACTATAAGACGGTAAGTACATTGAAAAAAAAAATACCAGCATACTGTAGATGTCAGCAGTATGCTGGATGTAATGGTATATAGATGATTTTTAGGGTGAACCTCCGCTTTAAGCTGTTCAGTCCAGATCCTCTCTGCCTTTACCTTGTCAACACATCCAGAGACTCTCTCCTGTGTACCTGTTAAAGACTTGCTTGGCTGACGTTCCTTCTGGTTCCTGATCCTGCTTACTGTTCCACTACGCTGATTCTCTGATTACCTGATGTCCTGGCTTGTCCTGAAGTACACTGATCCCTGTATCCCTGACGTCCTGGCTTGTCTGACTATGTTTACTCTGTTTACCTTTTACTATTATCATTATTAACCACTTGACCACTGGACTGGGCACTTAAACCCCTTTCCTAACCAGACCAATTTTCAGCGTTCGGTGCGCTCACACTTTGAATGACAATTACTCAGTCATGCAACACTGTACCCATATGAAATGTTTGTCCGTTTTTTCACACAAATAGAGCTTTCTTTTGGTGGTATTTAATCACTGCTGTTTTTTTTTTTTTTTTTGCGCTATAAATAAAAAAAAAATGAAAATTCGGTAAAAAAAAAAAAGTATGTGTTTCTGTTAAAATGTAGCAAATTAGTAATTTTTCTTCATACATTTTGTCCAAAATTTATACTGCTACATATCTTTGGTAAAAAAATATTCAAAATTGGTGTATATTGTTTGGTCGGTGAGAAAGTTATAGAGTCCGCAAGCTATGGTGCCAATCTCTGAAAATTTATCACACCTGAAGTACTGATGGCCTATCTCATTTCTTGAGACGCTAAAATGCCAGGAAAGTACAAATACCCCCCAAATGACCCCTTTTTGGAAAGAAGACATCCCAGGGTATTTAAAAAGAGGCACAGTGAGGTTTTTGAAGTTGTAATTTTTTCCCACGATTCTTTGCAAAATCAAGATTTTTATTTCACTAAATTGTCATTATCAGGTTATTTCTCACACACAGCATATGCATACCACAAATTACACCCCAAAATACATTCTGCTATTACTCCTGAGTATGGCGATACCATATTTGTGAGACTTTTACACAGCGTGGCCACATACAGAGGTCCTACAAGCAGGGAGCACCAGCAGGCGTTCTAGGGGCATAATTTTCAAGTCTAATTTGACTATCTATATACACTTTGAGGCACTGTAGTAGCATGGATACGAGCTGATGTGGCATGGATGAGCAGTGGATGAGAATGGCTGGGTATGGATCGGATGGCTGAGTATGGCTGGGTGGTTATGACTGAATGTGGGTGGATATGGCTGAATATGGATGGATGAGTATTGTAGAGTATGGATGGACGGATGAGTATGACTGAGTATTGGCAAAGTATTGGCAGAGTATTAGCAAAGTATTGCAGGGTATTGCAGAGCAGGGTATTGGCAGGGTGTTGCAGAGTATTGGTATTGCAGAGTATTGGCAGGGTATTGCAGAGTATTGGCAAGGTATTGGCAGAGTATTGGTAGGGTATTACAGGGTTTTGCCGGGTATTGCAGGGTATTGGTATGGCAGGGTATTGCAGAGTATTTGTATGGCAGGGTATTGCAGAGTATTGGTATGGCAGGGTATTGCAGAGTATTGGTATGGCAGGGTATTGCAGAGTATTGGTATGGCAGGTGTGACGGTATCGGTATGATATCCCCGTCAAAGATTCCCTTCTTCCATAAGAACGTCACCCAATATTCCACTAGGAGGAATATTCCTGAGATCGCCCATTAAGCCACACATTAGTCCAGGCTTACTGCTAGAACAAGACAGACTTTAATGTTATAACACACAGCTTATATGTCATTTCCAAAACTGTTACAATGACAAATCTCCGCCCCCCTCACACTGGGGCTTCCATACAGATTATAGGCAGACACGACGGAGCCGAGTCTGAAAACACATTTTCTTTAGACAATGACATCAATGACGCTGAGTACTAGTTGTACTGAATATATTAACTAGACAACTCGACCCCGCATATAGAGAGATAATTACCACACTGGAGCAATCAGAATAATTAACACAAGCCACTTAAACACAGATCTCCTTCACACAACACAATAGATCAATTAACCTTTAGAAATAGTGAGGGGACATTAGCACTTCAATAACTGGATGGTAATCACAATGGCAAGCAGGGAGAATTAGACTGAGACATATAGGCAAATGTATCACAATGGCCCCCCTTTTTCTCCCTGCTCCGGCAAACCCGGTTGGACCTTCCCTGGTCCAGTAGGGTTGACGGGTTCAGAGCTTTTAGTCCGAGGTTAACTCCGTTTGGCGTGACTGACCTCCCTTGGCAACTGCTTCAGACTCAGGTATGCCACGGGGTCGTCAGATCACACGCCACTCAGTCCCCAGGTCTTTGTGCGATCTGCAGAGTCACCAGAAGTCAGTGTGAAGACGGCGAATGGGTCTGTGCGCCGCCATCTAGGTGTCCCGCTATGGGAGGGGCAGGTTATGGCTCTGAAGTGACAGTCACAGGAGATTCATAAAAAGAAAAAGTTATATTTGTTGAAATGCTGTAGCACTGGTGCTCAGAGTCCGGGGGGGGGGAGGGGACTCAGAGCCCCATAAGGTCAGCCACCCCCTGCTCCCTCCGCAGCCGCCGGTTCTCCTCTTTGAGCTTCTCCAGCTCCATCTCCAGTTCATGGAGCCTGGGGGGTCAGCCCGCTGTGACCTCAGGTGGTTGTTCTCCTCCTCCATGCGGCTTATGCACTCCTCCAGCTCTATGTACTCACGGATCAGATCCTGCTTGCTCATGTCCTGCAGGCTTTCCACGTGGTCCTTCATCATCAGGAACTGGGTGGTGGTGTAAGGGGCCACCGGTGGGCCCTTGGCGAACATCTCGGCCCGCATCTGGGGCGCCCGCTGCGATTCCATCTCCTCCAGTCGCTTCTTCTCCTCCTAGGTCCGCTGGTTATATGACTTCCAGGACCTCTTCTTCTTGGAGGGTAGCTGGCGGTGCCTCTTTCTGCCCAGCTCCCTCCAAGGCCCCTCCGGCTCATGGCTGTCGCCCATGACCAGCTGACAATGGTGTTCCCTGTTGTCCGTAATAACAGATTGTACCATGAGGGCTTCGTAAGGGGTGCCCAATGGTTCTTCCTGACCCAGCTCCTGGGGATCCCAAGCCGAGTCTACACAATGGGCTGCTGCTGGTGGGCGGTACCCAGGTTGAGACCAATTTGACCTGGTGTTGTCATTCATGGGGCAATTCTGCTTGAAGTGACCCAACTGTTTGCACCGGAAGCAGCGTTGTTCGTTGTCCTCCTGGCATGGATAGCGAGGGCTAGATGTCACCGGTCTGTTAGGCGGTTGGTATCTAGCGGCTGGTGGGTGTGAGGGCGCCGTTGGTCGTGGAGGTTGTACCCGTGGTGTGACCTGGTTTGTCTTGCGAGTATCCGCATATTCATCCGCCAACTTCGCGGCCTCTGGTAGAGTCATGGGCCTGCGATCTCTCACCCAATCTTTGACGTCCGTCTGGATGTGATTGTAAAATTGCTCCAGGAGCATTAGTTGCAAAATGTCCTCTGCGGTGGTGGCCTGGCTGCTGTTAACCCAGTTAGAGGCCGACAGGGACAACTGGCATGCCCATTCCGCGTAAGAGTCTTTCGTGGTTTTGCGTGAGTCCCTGAACTTCTGTCGGTGGGACTCTGGGGTTACTGCATAACGAGCCAGGAGCACTTCTTTAACCCTGGCATAGCTATGGATATCCTGATCTGGCACGGTCCGGAAAGCATCAGAAGCTTTGCCTGACAGTTTGCCTGACAATATTGCAACCCACTCTCTTCTAGCTATTCGGTGCAGGTTACATTGTCGCTCAAAATCCGCCAGGTAGTTATCAATTTCACAGTCCTTTTCATCAAAAGCTTTAAAAGCGCTAAACGGAATCTTCCTTGCGTCTGCTGTGCTGTACTCACTGTTCGGAGAAGGTGCGGCTGCTTGTTGGACTGCTGCCAGTTTTAACTGTAGTTCTGCGTCCCTTATTTCTTTAGCCTCCTGTAGCTCCATCACTCTCAGCACCACATCTGCCGTTGGGTTCGGGCCGAACCATGCTAGCTTCTCTCTCATTAGCTTGTTGGCTGGCGATTCCTCCTCCTGAATCACTGGTGTCTCCATCTCTTGTACCGCTGGCGTTGCTGCAATCCCGTTCTCCTGGTCTATCTCCATTGATTCTGCTATGATGACCCGTTCGGTTTTGTTGCTAGCAATCCTTCCACGAACTTCCAGTAGTTCTTCCAGTGTCTGCTTGGAATCCCGGGTGTAAAGGAGAGTAGAAGGGAAAATCCCGCTGCTGCCAACCAATTTGTGACGGTATCGGTATGATATCCCCGTCAAAGATTCCCTTCTTCCATAAGAACGTCACCCAATATTCCACTAGGAGGAATATTTCTGAGATCGCCCATTAAGCCACACATTAGTCCAGGCTTACTGCTAGAACAAGACAGACTTTAATGTTATAACACACAGCTTATATGTCATTTCCAAAACTGTTACAATGACAAATCTCCGCCCCCCTCACACTGGGGCTTCCATACAGATTATAGGCAGACACGACGGAGCCGAGTCTGAAAACACATTTTCTTTAGACAATGACATCAATGACGCTGAGTACTAGTTGTACTGAATATATTAACTAGACAACTCGACCCCGCATATAGAGAGATAATTACCACACTGGAGCAATCAGAATAATTAACACAAGCCACTTAAACACAGATCTCCTTCACACAACACAATAGATCAATTAACCTTTAGAAATAGTGAGGGGACATTAGCACTTCAATAACCGGATGGTAATCACAATGGCAAGCAGGGAGAATTAGACTGAGACATATAGGCAAATGTATCACAGCAGGGTATTGCAGAGTATTGGTATGGCAGGGTATTGTTATGGCAGGCTATTGCAGAGTTTTGGTATGGCAGGGTATTGCAGAGTTTTGGTATGGCAGGGTATTGCAGAGTATTGGTATGGCAGGGTATTGTAGAGTTTTGGTATGGCAGGGTATTGGTATGGCAGGGTATTGCAGAGTTTTGGTATGTCAGGGTATTGCAGAGTATTGGCACTGAGCAGCTCTGTGGGCACTACACACATCCACCCCACAGCGCTGCTGCTGCAACGATCTCTCCCCCTCTCCCCCTCTCCTCTTACACTGTACCGACAGGTACAGAGAGGGGAGAGAGGAACCGGCGTCACGTCATTTAGCCGGTTTGTTTACAAGTGATCGCTCCATTATTTGACGGAGCGATCACAGGGTAAACGGCCGCTATCAGCAGAGATGACCGGAAGACCAGGCGGTCACTGATATTTCCGGGAGCACGCCCCAGGGGGCGCGCAGGAGCAAGATTCTGGATGTCCTCCCAGAATAACTCGACCGCGCTGTAGCCGTCTTTCGGCTATGGCCCGGTCGGCATGTGGTTAAACAAATGTGATTTTTACTGCACTTCTGTCTCGGCCTGATTCATGGTTTCTGACAGGCACTAACTTCAATTCATGTGCCATGTTGACAAGTTCTTTGGAGTTTTTAATATGGCATACCATGTTGACAACTAATGGTGACATTATAATAGGCAAATGCTTAGTAAAATATACAGTATGTGAGAGTTAATGTTGCTGACTATAGGCATGTGCACAGGGTGTGCCGGGTGTGCCTGGGTACACACTAATCACCCCCCTGCGCAGTGCCAATTCCCCCAGCTTCCTGTCTCCCCTCTGCAGTGCTGCTAGCTTCTCACCTCTCCTCTCAGGAACATATTTCATTAACTGGCCATTTCCTTTTCTGAATGAACACAGTGAGTGATCTTTACCGATCACTCCTGTCTTCGATCTTAACTGAAGCATAGTTTTTTATGTTTACTGCATGCTGCTGAGAACAGGACTGGGAAATCTATGTCCTTAGTTTCCTTTTCTGTCTCAAAGTTAGACATCAGGGGTTTGTTTAGACTTTTGATATTTCATCAAAGCCATATAACAGGGCTCCTAATTTTTTATTTTATTTTTAAAGTCATAAAAAATAATATTGTAAAAACTAATTTTAAAACATTGTTAATAATAAAAAGCTACTGACACTGTCCACTGCCCTACTGACAACAATCTTTGCTCTACTGACACCTTCCACTGCCCTGCTGATGACACATGTGTTTGTGCTCTGAGGTGCACGCCCTAATGAAATAGGCGGCGCACACCAATGCTGCTGACAATTGATCTGAGAGGGACACCTTCCTTGAATCTCAGAAAGTCCATATAGGCATGGTATAACTTCCCAGTAAGAGACAGTGGTACAAGCCTTATCTTTTCCAGATGTTATAAACAGCCTTGCACCTTTTTCTTGTAAGAGCCAGTGGGGATCACTCTTTAGTGACTCATAAGTGTTTTCATTATAGAGAAGAGTGGTAACCTTGAAAATCTGATTCATTAACACTTTGCATCTCTCTCTTTCCGCTGATAATATGGCAATGTTCAGATCCATACTAAATGTATTTTAACCACTTAACCCCCGGACCATATTGCTGGTCAAAGACCAGAGCACTTTTTGCGATTCGGCACTGCGTCGCTTTATAGAAGAAAGAAAGTGGTGGGTCTACGGTCACACACTGTTACAGGATTCCAAGGGTGCTGGCATGCACTAGGCAAGCATAAAAGATAGATGAAGGATGGATGGCCGCACTCCAAAAACCGTAAAGGTTGTCTTTTCTTAAATGAACAGCAGATACATCACCAGATCAAAACAACAGGAACACGGGAACAGCCGACGTTTCGCACAAAATCAGTGCTTATTCATGGATTAAGCACTGATTTTGTGCGAAACGTCGGCTGTTCCCGTGTTCCTGTTGTTTTGATCTGGTGATGTATCTGCTGTTCATTTAATAAAAGACAACCTGTATGGTTTTCGGAGTGCGGCCATCCATCCTTCATCTATCTTTTATGACTGCGTAGCTTTAACTGACAATTGCGTGGTCATGCGACGTGGCTCCCAAACAAAATTGGCGTCCTTTTTTTCCCACAAATAGAGCTTTCTTTTGGTGGTATTTGATCACCTCTGCGGTTTTTAGTTTTTGCGCTATAAACAAAAATAGAGCGACAATTTTGAAAAAAAATAATATTTTTTACTTTTTGCTATAATAAATATCCCCCAAAAATATATTTAAAAAAAATGTCCTCAGTTCAGGCCGATACGTATTCTTCGACATATTTTTCGTAAAAAAAATCGCAATAAACGTTTATTGATTGGTTTGCGCAAAAGTTATAGCGTTTACAATTTTTTTTTACTAGTAATGGCGGCGATCAGCGTTTTTTTTTCGGTACTGCTTCATTATGGCGGACACTTCGGACACTTTTGACACATTTTTGGGACCATTGGCATTTTTATAGCGATCAGTGCTATAAAAATGCATTGGATTACTATAAAAATGTCACTGGCAGGGAAGGGGTTAACATTAGGGGGCAGGGAAGGGGTTAAGTATGTTCCCTGGGTGTGTTATAACTGTAGGGGGGGGGTGGCCTCACTAGGGGAAATGACTGATCACTGTTCATACATTGTATGAACATACGGTCAGGCATTTCTCCCCTCGTCAGAGCTCGAGTCCTGCGGGAACCCGTGGGAACTGCGTCCCTGCACTTTTTCCAAAGCAGGAATGCCGTTCCCGTTGCTGGACTCGAGCCACCCAGACTTCACTAAGCAGCAATGGAGATGCCGCAATGTCTCCTGGGAGCTTTTGCCATTGTTCCCAGGAGACATTGCAAAGGCCTGCCGCGAGTTATCGTGGGATTTAGAAAGAACTTAGGCCCAGATTCACGTAGAATCGCGGCGGCGTAACGTATCGTAGATACGTTACACCGCCGCAAGTTTTCATCGCAAGTGCCTGATTCACAAAGCACTTGCGAGAAAACTTACGCCGGCAGCCTCCAGAGTAAGCCCGCGTAATTCAAAGGGGCGTGTGCCATTTAAATTAGGCGCGCTCCCGCGCCGGACCTACTGCGCATGCTCCATTTTGAAATTCCCGCCGTGCTTTGCGCGAAGTGACATCATTTTTTCGAACAGCGACGTGCGTAGCATACTTTCGTATTCCCGGACGTCTTACGCAAGGACAAAACATTTTTTAATTTTGACGCGGGAACGACGGCCATACTTTATACAGCACATACGTGGGCTGTGTAAAGTTAGGGCACCAAAAACGACGACTAACTTTGCGACGGGAAACTAGACTAGCAGCGACGTAGCGAACATGAAAAACCGTCGTGGATCGCCGTAACTACTAATTTGCATACCCGACGCTGGTTTACGTCGCGAACTCCCCCCAGCGGCGGCAGAGGTATTGCATCCTAAGATCCGACAGTGTAATTCAATTACACCTGTCGGATCTTAGGGCTAACTATGCGTAACTGATTCTATGAATCAGTCGCATAGATACTCTGAGAGATACGACGGAGTATCTCTGCTGTGAATCTGGCCCTTAAAGTTCTTTCTAAATCCCGCGATAACTCGCGGCAGGCCTCCGCAAATGACTTCTGGGAACAATGACAAAAGCTCCCAGGAGACAATGCGACATCGCTGCTTAGTGAAGGCTGGGCGGCATGGAGGAAGTAAGGTGCACCGTGCACTACACTCACTCACTGACACTGAATGAAAAAGGGCTGCATACATAATCATTGATGCACTTGGCATCCTTTCCCATACTACATGCTGCCCCGATACAAACAACCGTGCCCTAGCGCAGCAACGTAACTTATTTTCATATATGATGGATCAAAAACAAAATATTCAATAAAGGAGACACAAATTTAAATGGTGACCTGAGGTAAATTTGTGTCTCCTTTATTGTATATTTTGTTTTTGATCCATCATATAAAAATAAGTTACTTTGCTGTGCTAGGGCAAGGTTGTTTTACATAAGGCGACTTAGGTCCAACTTAGGTCCAACTTTTAAAAGCCACATAAAAAGGCGATGTAGTCTACATAATAATCGCACAGCGACCGGACCGGAGAGAGAGAGCACAGACTGTACTGGGGGGAGAGGTGAGCAGTGCGTGGACCTCCTCCATGTACACACTGCTCACTTCCCCCCCGGTACAGTCTGTGCTCTCTCTCTCTCTGGTCCGGTCACTGTGCGATTTCTTTAGCGCCAATCCAGCGATTAAACTTTTTTTTTTTTGGTGGGGGAGTGGATCTTGGATGGGAGTTCCCACACTTTTTTCCCCAGGACTTGACCCCTGATTACCGTATTTATAATTAACCCATCTCTAGTCTGGTTAAGTTGGATGGAGGTGCTTTGACACTGGACAAAGCTGCCAAAACTTTAGATGGACGATTCTGCAGATGTGATATCCACCACATGGACATTTCAAAGTGCTACATTAATTTTTAGATTTTTGGTTGTGTAAGCTCAAAGCAAAGTCTGAAGGGTTCGTTACCCACTCTGGGGTGTTCTGCTATCATCTTTTCTTTGCCTGACACTCATTGGAACCACTAGCTATGAAAGATCTTTATCATTGTGGAACAAATCCCGTTGAATGTGACCAACTAATAGGCATAACATGATTTGGATAAATGAAAATCATCACAGATATGTTTTGTCACTGGCCAGTTGAATAGAAGTCGGGGGCTTTACTTTTTTTTTCTCGAAAAGTATAAACATTTCTTATAGCTTTTAGATCTGTTGACTGCAAACTGCAGCTGGACATGTGTGAATGCAGCCTTATGCTGCATACAGCTTAAAAACATCTCTCAAGCATTTATTAGAAAGGAATTACGTTTTTTCCATGTCGCCCTTTGAGTTGAATAAAAAAGAGGACCCTCTTACTCAGTGGTGGCCACTCCATTAGGGTCGAGGGGGCGCGGGTCTCCTTAATCCATGTGCCCGTCCCCTAATCTACATGCAGGGTGCCGGATGCATGGACTTTTTTTTAAAAAACCACATGATGAGAGCATGAGGTTCTAACTGGATGCAAAAAGGGTGGGCTCGGGGCACAGAGCACTGTGTCCTGAGCCCACCCAGTTGTGTGACATTAGTGAATTAATATTTGCTAATGTCTTCCTGCTTCTCCTCCCGACCAATCAGAAAACGGGTCCCGAGACCCTATTGGCTGGATGTCCTAAGACCGGATGGCAGCGGGGCCTAAGTCCTGATTGGCCAGGAGGAGAATCAACAGCCAGGACTTGAGAGGAGATGCAAGGGGGAAGCCACCGAAGCTGCGACCTTAGTGGGCTAGTGGGGGGCCTGAAGAATGAGCAAAGCGGTGATTAATCAAGCGACGGAGGGGGGAAGTGTCCTTTAACGATCAAGTGATCGACTAGGGTGGGGGGTGGTTGGCTGGCTGGGGGGGTGGCTGGCTGGATGGGGACCATGGGCCCCCCTCCCCCATGAAAATTGAACACCATTCGCCACTGTTTTTACTGCTAAAAGGGACTTTTATAAATCTATTTTGCTGTGGTACTTGTCCTTCATGCCAAACTCCCAATGCCCTTTTATCATTTCCCAGCTATTAGCCTTGAAAACATCCAGAATTCATTTTCAGGATTCATCCCTCTGTTGAATTTAATTGGGTTCGGAGTAAAACATGCAGTTTATGAATTATACAATGGGGTTTGATGAATGGCCCGCAAAAATCGAACCCAGGTTGATTTTCTCATCGCTAACCCCTAGGTTCCGTTTCTAAAGGCTTCTTTTTCTATACAAAAAAAAAATATTTGTGATAACAAAATTCACTGTGTTATTCCCATTAAGTCAAACTTTTGTGTGCTCAACATATGTCTGTACAATACACCTGAAAGTTTATATGTGTAAAAAAAAATTAAGCCATTCCAGAAAAGTTTCATCTAAAAATCCTACCAAATACATTAAAATGAAATCCTATTAATATGTTTTATCTTCTTACTCATTGTATTATTTGAGTTTTATTATTTAATTTTTTTCACCAAGTTATAATTTTTCTGTTACTCTTCATAGCTAAAATGTCTTTGTCGCTAATAATATCTTCGGCACGCATTGTTCCCCTCTTCAGTCTCTGCTGCCAGAAAGACAATGAAATTCTATCATCCCGCTCAATGATTATTTGTCTTATTGCAATCTCACCTCCATGGGAACTGCAATATCTCATGATCATGAAGTCATGGGTCATGGGCACGGTAACTCTTGCTTAAGCTCTTTATGTACAGTTATATCATTTCATACTTGTCATAATCACACCAAACATATAGAAAGGACAAATAATGCCTAAGCAGGCACTTTGACATCATACATGTTGGAAAATATTAGTGTCTGCTTAAGATTTGTGATTAAAAGGAATTTTCTTCTTTACCTGTAAACCTGTGTACATTGTATTTTTTAAATATAATATTTTTTTAAATAACCTTTTTTTGTTTAGTTTTTCATAGAGTGCTGCATACACACGGTCGGAATTTCCGACAACAAATGTTTGATGGGAGCTTTTTGTCGGAAATTCCGACTGTGTGTAGGCTCCATCAGACATTTGCTGTCGGAATCTCCGACAACAAAAATTTGAGAGCTGATTCTCAAATTTTCCGACAACAAAAGTTCTTGTTGGAAATTCCGATGGTCTGTATGCAATTCCGACGCACAAAAATCCTACGCATGCTCGGAATCAATTTGACGCATGCTCGGAATCATTGAACTTAATTTTTCTCGGTTCGTCGTAGTGTTGTACGTGACAGCATTCTTGACGTTCAGAATTTCCGACAACATTTGTGTGACCATGTGTATGCAACACAAGTTAGAGCCAGCAATCCGTTGGAAAAAAAATCCACGTTTTTTGTTGGAAATTCCGTCAGGTTTAAACTGATGTCTGTGTTGCTGCTGGGGAGGTTTGCCCCGTTCAATTTTTTTTATGACAAAATCCAAAATTTGCCCCCATAAAAGAAATAGAGGGGAAATATTCCAATGGGGACGCTTGTTCAACTGGCAGCTGTCTAAGAGGGGATTTCCTCTCACTTCCTGTTGTATCTACATGCCAGCGCTGTCTAACCACTTGGCGGCTGGCCCATTTAGCTCTGTCTTTATGGCAGGGTTGTGCTGGATTTTGGTTCCCTGAAAAGAAGCACATAGTAAACAAAAAAACACTGGTTAGGCACACATTTAACCCTTTGATCCCCCTAGATGTTTAACCCCTTGTCATTAGGACAGGACAGTGCATATTTTTAGCACTGATCACTGTATTAGTGTCACTGGTTCCCATAAAGTGTCAAAAGTGTCAGTTAATGTCTGTCTCTCTTATTAAAAATAAATAAATACAAATTCCAATATATACACCATAGTTTGCAGACACTACAAAACACTACAAAACCAATCAATATACACTTATTGGGATTTTTTTTACCAAAAAAATTCAGGGCAATACATATTGGCCTAAATTTATGAAAATTTCATTTTTTTTTATTGGATATGTTTTATAGCAGAAAGTGAAAAATATTGTTTTGTTTTTTTTTCCAAAATTGTCGGGGGGTTTTGTTTACATTTTGTTTACATTTACATTCCTTGTAATGGGAATAAAAAAATAGATAAAGGGACAGTGTAAAAAAAAAAGTTAATAAAAATAAAAAAATGTAAGCGTCCCATCCCTCCGTACTCGCATGCAGAAGCTAAAACATACATACGTCACGCAAGCATATTTATATGATATTCAAATCACACATGTGAGGTATCACCACGATCGTTAAAGTGAGGGTAATAATTCTAGCAAGACCTCCTTTATAACTCTAAACAGGTAACCTGTAAAAAATGTTAAAGCGCCCCCTATGGAGATTTTTAATTACTGTAGTTTGTTGCCATCCCACGTGCGTGAGCAATTTTAAAGCATGTTAGGTATCTATTTACTGTCTATCTATTGTACCAAAAAAATTGGGGTAACCATTGTGTTTTTTTGTTAATTCATTAAAGTGTATTTTTCCCCCAAAAATTTGGTTTAAAGACCGCTGCGCAAATACTGTGTGACGTAAAAAATTACAACGATCGCTATTTTGATCTCTAGGGTCTCTGCTAAAAAAAAAAAACAGAATGTTTGAGGGTTTTGGAAATTAATTTTCTCTTTGCTGTTTTGACTTTTCATTATAATGGACATTCTCTGATAGAAAAATGTGACAGAGAAGGCTATCCAGATGGGGCAAAAAATAAATAAAATAATTCTAACAATACAGCCAGCACACTACAAAAACTGTAGTCTATGTGTTGCGCTGTAACATATGTGTTTCCTTTAGTATGTTGGGGTACCATTGATAGTGAATATGCATATATAATGCAATATTGTGCGGTGTACTAGTGTGTTACCACAACGTTAGGCGTGAATGGGTCCTAAGAGATATAAAGCCTGGTACACACGATCGGATTTTCTGCAGGCAAAGCATTGGACTTTTGTCCGAAGGGCATTGGGTATGAACTTGTCTTACATACAAACGGCAAAGAATTGTCGGGCAACAAACACGAAACAACGTGTTTTTTCAGCTCTTTAGCGCCACCCTTTGGGCAACTTCTGCTAATGTCGTGTTATGGTTAGCATTGTTTCTGAGCATTCGTGTTTGTACTTTGGATTTTTATTCCAAAGGACTTCTGTCCACACAATCGGATAATCCGACAACACACATTTGTTGTCGGGAAATTTTAAAGCATGCTACAGTATGCAACATTTGCTGTCCGAAAATCCAACAGCAATTGTCCGATGGAGCAAACGGTCGGATTTTCCAACAACAGCCTGCCATCACACAATTTCTGTCATAAAATCCGATCATGTGTACGGGCCTTAAGAAGCAAACCTGTGATTTAATTTGCCAGCGACTACCCAAAAATCTGAAATATCAGTTTTGGTCATTAAATTGACCTTTAATAACACACAGGTCATAGAGTGGTTGTTTGAGCACATTTGTTTTATTTCAAAACATGGCATAAGCTTGATGCCTAGTACACACCATCGGTTTTCCCGACGGTCAAAAGACCTTTGAAAGAAAAAGAAAAAGAACTTTGGTCGGGAAAACCAGCCGTGTGTATGCTCCCTCGCAGTGTTTCCCATAGGAAAACTGCGGGGGGGGGGGGGAGAACATGTTCTCATTTTTTTAAACCGCAGTTTTCCTGTCGGGAAAACTGCTATGGAGCATACACACGTCCGGTTTTCACGGCCAAAAGAAAACACGGCAGTTTTCCCTACGGGAAAAACGATCATGTGCACTAGACATGAGTTTGAATTAAGCACAGAAGCTGGAGCAGCACTGGTTTTAGGAGAGAAGGAATTTGTCAAAAGGTGCAGTAGATGTAAATCCTATAAAATATTAAAAGCATACGATTATAAAATATTAATTCAATGTATAATCTAGTGCAGATAGCAAAAAGAAGCAGAAGAGGCATTTCTTTACAAGTTCTCAGTACTGCAGTCTATTGTCAAGTCACCTTGATGTCATATGTAAAGCAGACGCCTTCAGCATTATATAAATCAAAGACCATTATCATTCTTACTGAGTTTTAAATGTCAGAAGAACATATTTAAATAAACTATCGCCTTTATTTCCTACAAGCTATTTGGAAGTGCTTTGTTTCACGCAGTCTTGTAATTCAGCATAATGGATATTGATTTGAAACATCAACATTTTAACAAGCTGTTAACCAGTAGTTTATATTCCACGTTTAGGAAAATCAATGCCTAGGCCCAATTAAATGGGAAATTATCCTTTAGCATTCTTTGCTAAGACAATCAAATGTACAGGCTTTTGCTTTTGATACAAAGTTGCAATTGCTGTAAAGGAACATCCTGAGTTTAGCTATTGGCTATTATAGTGTGCTGTTACCAGGATTGTGACATTAACAAAGCTAATATGGGATAACATTGAATTAATGCATTCCTCATTCCACATAACTATGATGTGCAACCGCAGTCTGCATGTGCCAATACATTAATTACTGTCAAATGCAATCAGGCACTGTTGTTATGAGTGCTTGTTCCAGGCTCTCCCCCAGCCATACGCAGATCTTCTGAACTGCAAAGTATGCCAAATTTTACAGCCTAGTGTCTTAATCTTGCTTTGACCGACTATGTACAAAAACTTTACTGTCCCATTTCTTTTTCTTTTTTAATTGTTGTCATGGTTACTCTTTGCCAGTAAAAACGATGGGGGAGTCAGGGAACGGCTGCATCATGTTAGCTCTGGGAAGAGACTGAAATAAAGTATAAGACATGATGATTATATCTTGATTAACACAAACTTGCCACAGCTTTACTACATTGTCTGTTAGTGGGAACACAAAATATGTTTGTAGATACCTCTAGTTACAGGTAAAATCCTTCTATGTTCCTTGAAGACGTATACACTTATGATATATGCTAACTGCTCAATTTCAGCCTAGTCCAGCATTTAGCTTGTCCTCTTCCCATTTCCATTCCTACCATTAGGCAATATGAAACTGCTGCCTGTACCTTTCCAGAAGCGGTAAAGGGTTAATAATGGGTTAAAAAGAGGAGCATTTAATTCATATTTAATTAAAATAAGTAATATTACTTATTATAGACAGTTCTATTTTAAGCATCTTATAAACTTAAAAAAAAAAACATACAGTTAGAACTACAGTAGCTTATTTGGAAGTCTTTTCCACAATTTCACATTTCTTAGTGTAAAGAAGCCTTTCCATATGTAAGTTAACCCCTTTCAGGTGCCAAGAGTACTTTTTTTGTTATTTGCATTGACACTAAAGTAAACAATAATGAAAACATAAGAAACATAAAGAAGACAAAAATAGGCATCTTGCAAAAAGTAAATATACAGTAACCAAAAAAACTGAAAAGAAAAATAATGCAGCACCTCCAAAACAGAATATTACAGGCAGAGAATATAATGTGCAAAAAACATCCGCAATACTCAAAAATAATACTAAATCAGTATAAATAAAGTCTAAAGGGAAAATGTCAAAATATGTAATAAATTTCACCGTAGAAAAGGGGTCTTCCACCAACTAATGGATATCTTCTCCGCAACACGTGAGCAACAAAACTAGAATGCACTTACTGACATTAAAGCTGCCAGAGAAAAGCAGCAACATGCACATTTGTATCAACAGGTGCCTCACACACAGGCCCGTCGGAACAAGAGAGGCAATACAAGCAACTGCTTGGGGCCCCGAGCTGGCCAGGGGCCCCCAAGCAGGAGCTAGGGTGACCACATGTCTCGGGTACATTCCCTTATAGTGAAGCTCTGTCCCGTGTCCTGTGGTGTAGCGAGGGGGGGCAACGTCACGCCAGGCGCAATATTGGGGGGGCGAATTGCCGCACCGTTTGTGTGTCACCGTGTTTAATTTGATTTACTGTGTCACTGGCCAGGTCGCCATGTTGCGCCCTTCGATTGGTCGAATGTGGTCATGTGCTGGCGGGGCTGGCCAATCCGTGAACGCGGGCGGCGCATGGGCGAAGGACCCCCCCCCCCCGCCCACGCTTCTGTAAGCCACCACCATCTTCTCTCCACCCTTCCTCCCTGACCGGATCTGGAACTACGCAGAGTCTTCATCTGTGACCGGCGAGAAGTGGAACTCGATCAATGGACAACAGGTCAGCAGCAGTTAGGGAGAGGAGAGTCACGGCACCACCATGCTATCCCATCCCATCCCACAGCACAGAGACAGTTACATGCCAAAATCCCCATCCAAGCCCCCCCCCTCAGGAATCAGATTAATGATTTATTGAGCTTCATGTACCCCTCAGGGCTTTAAGCATCATGTAAGGGGTTAAATGAGGAATCCTGCTAGGTATTTGGCATGTCGAATGCCCTGAGGGATGAATTATATAGCATAGCAGGATTAATCATTTAACCCCTTACATGCTGAAAGCCCTGAG
Source organism: Rana temporaria (assembly GCF_905171775.1). Taxonomy (NCBI): domain Eukaryota; kingdom Metazoa; phylum Chordata; class Amphibia; order Anura; family Ranidae; genus Rana; species Rana temporaria. The sequence continues at coordinate 91,570,004 of NC_053489.1, read as the reverse complement.
GAATGCATTATATTTCAGCATGTAAGGGGTTAAATGATTAATCCTGCTATGCTATATAATTCATCCCTCAGGGCATTCGACGTGCCAAATACCTAGCAGGATTCCTCATTTAACCCCTTACATGATGCTTAAAGCCCTGAGGGGTACATGAAGCTCAGTAAATCATTAATCCGATTCCTGAGGGGGGCTTTTGACATGTAATTGAAGTGTTACTCGCGGACATGGAAGGTAAAAAATATTCTCATGGTGCAGTATGTTAACTCAAATACATTTAATATAAGAATTATTGCCCTTACAAGAGCGATGTTGGCATATCAGCGAAACAGCAATCACATATGTGGTCATGTAAGGAGCTGTGGCGTCTCCGTTAACTTCTCTACTCCCTATCGTCAATCCACCGTCTGGAAAGGAAAAACGTGATGTCGGGTGGAGACCTGGTGACATCATCACGCTTTTCCTTTCCAGACGGTTGGGGTTTCTGGGGTTTGGGGGGCCTCCATGTCCATTTTGCTTGGGGCCCCCAAATTCCTTCAAACGGCCCTGCTCACACATGGTCAACTAGCACCATTTTCACAATGGGGACACCCAGCGGTAGGGATGAGCCGAACACCCCCCCGTTCGGGTTCACACCAGAACCTTCGAATGGACCGAACGTTCGCACAAACATTTACAACCCCATTGACGTCAATGGGACTCGGACGTTCGAATTCAAAAGTGCTCATTTTAAAGCCTAATATGCAAGTTATTGTCGGAAAACTGGTTTGAGAACCCGGGTCTTGTCCCAGGGAACATGTATCAATGGAAAAAAAAGTTTTAAAAACGGTAGTTTTTTCCGGAGCAGTTATTTTAATGATGCTTAAAGTGAAAAAAAAAAGAAGAAAAATTCCTTTAAATATTGTACCTGCTGGGTGTCTATAGTATGCCTGTGAACTGTCCCAGCACAAAATGAGATTACTATAAGAAAAAATACATTTAAAACTGCTTGCGGCTTTAATGTAATGTCTGGTCCCTGCAATATGGATGAAAATCATTGAGAAGAATAGCATGGGTTTCCTCCCCCTCCCCCTAGGTCATTACAAGCCCTATATACTTTGAACAGCAGTATACAGGCGGTGCAAACAAGACAGGGACTGTAGGTTTGTTGTTAAGTAGAATCTGTTTGTAATTGTGAACTGGTACTTTTTTAATGTGTAGCTCATGCCATAAAATCTATTTTTAAGCTTTTCTGAAAACATAGAGAAGGGTTGTCACCCCTGTAACATTTGTTTTGCTGTCTGTGTGCATCTGTTCAGAAGATTGCAATTCACTTTCTGTCCCAATGATAAATGATTTTTTGAAAATTAGTTTTTTTTAGTGAAACAAGGATTGGTGATAAAGCATCAGTGGACAGGAGACACCTCTTACAGAAGAGAATTTCCCTTCCTAGGGGTAGATTTCCTCTCACTTCCTGTTGTCTCCTTCCGTTTGCAAGTAGGAGTCGTTTGTAAGTTGGATGTTTGAAAGTAGGGGCCTGCCGTATATACTCTGCAGAAATTGGGCCCTAGGTGTTGGTGTTGCCACAACACTGTAAGCCCTCACAGTTAGTCTTGGTGGGTGGCGGGCACTGGAACGCCCTGCTGTGTGAACTATTATATCAAGAACTATAATTACATGCCATTGTTGAACAGTGGTAGAAAAAATAGGCCTTTGGTGCTGGCGCTGGTGCCACAACACTGTAAATCCTCACAGTTACTCTTGGTGGGTGCAGGAATGGGCCCTGCTGTGAAAAATTAGATCAAGAATTGTAATTACATGCCCCTGTTGAAAGGGGGCAGAAGAATTGGGCCTTTGTTGTCTGATACATATTTTTGGTAAAAAAAATCCCAATATATAGTATATTGATTGGTTTGCACAAAAGTTATAGCGTCTACAAACTATGGGAAATTTTTCTTTAATTATTTTTATTAATAGTAAAGGGACTGCAATATTACGGCAGACAAATCGTGCACTAACTGACACTTTTGACACTTTTTGGGGACTAATGACACTGGCTTGGAAGGGGTTAACATCAGGGACGACCAAAGGGTTAAATGTGTGCCTAGTTGGTGTTTTCTTACTGTAGGGGAGGTGCTTGCACTAGAAGGCATGGATCGTGCCCCTGATTTGCAGAGATACAGGATCCATGCCTTTTGTACTGACAGAATGATGATCTGCTTTGTTTACATAAGCAGATTGCTGTTCTCCCTCTGTACTGAAGGATCAGCGGGTGCTGACGGACATCGTGTTCACCGCACCTGCCAACCAGCTTCCGCTGTGTGTAATCACAGCGAGAGCGGGCCACATGCCCCAGACCTGGAAGTGTTGGATCACTACGTGATCTGGTGCAGAGAGGCCGCCCTGCCACAGTATATCTATGGGGGGGCAGTCCGCAAGTGGTTAATGGACATCCATCACCTTAAGGCCCCTTTCACATCGGGTGAATCCGCTCAGCGGACTCTGCTAGCTCAGTGGGGGATCACTCCATTGAGCAGTCGGATGACAGGTCCTTCTCTGCTCACTGTGCAGGGACGGACCTGTCAGAGCCCCGCTGTTCTCTATGGGAAGATCAGATGAAAATGGACAGCATGACCATTACAAGCGGAACTACACTGCATCTGAGCACAAAAAAACCCTGGGTGCTCCACTTTCTCCCTCCCCCCACTTTGATGACACCCTCCTGCTTCCATGACCTCTCCTTGTGCTTTTCACTCAAACCCCATCTGGCTACCTTACATACAAGACCATGTGCGGAAACTCCAGACCCCTCTACCCCCCACACTTTTTTTATTGTTTGCCTGTTGCCTTGTTTCCCCTTCCCCTCCATCCTTCTTCTACTCTTTAAATCTCTTTTGCTCTTTTACTTTGCCTAACCAAGATTCTGGTCAAGAGACATTCTAATAATATTTCATTAAGATTTTGTTAAGATATTTGAATACAGGGTGTAAGCCACACCTACTTTACCACTAGAAGGTACAATGGCATGTGCTCAATTTCTGGATCCCTTGGCACCTACTAGTGTAGAGTACTTGAAAAACCTTCCGGGAAGGTCCAAGCAATGGGTTCTTGCTTGCTAATCACTGTTTTGTGGGTGATGTGTTACACCCTTAATTTTTCTGTTTACATTTTTGCCTGTTAACCCTTCCCCATGCATTTGTATGGTATTTACACATGCCTTGCAATGGTTTACTAACTTGTCTATTGTCATTTTCACAACAATCAAAAAAGAATTTGAACGAGAATAGATTTCCTCTTACTTCCTGATTGGCTATGTGACAGGAAGTGAAGGGAAATCTCCCTAATGGGACACAGATCGCTGACATGGTTATAACCCACTTTACTCTATTCAAAATGGGTAAAAAATACCTATAGTTCTACTTTAACACTGTTTCCCATGTAACATGATAAATCTGAATTTGGCTGTCTTGGACAAATAAACACAAAAACTGTATTTATTTCCATGTATTATAAGCATTTTGAAGATGTAGATTTGGAGCAGTCATATCATCTCTAAGAATGGTTGATACATCCACATGAAATAGAGTACTATACACATATTTTTGTAGCTTTGCCAAATGTTGTCTGCAACTACAGCAGGTGACATACTCTAGGGCTTATCCCATATTTCCAAACCAGCCGCTAAGCTATGATTCAGACAGATGGAGTAGGGTCATGAGAGCCACAACAGTCATATGCCAACATCGTATTGTACAATAATGGGCTCTCATGCCACATTCAGCTGCTGCTGCTGTGCAACGATAAATTGCCTGCAATAGCCCATTAATATCTTAATATTTAATGTATTTAATTAATATTTGTATTTCATTCAGATTTTTAATTCAAATGTTTATATTTTATTCATATCCAAGAATGTGTCTGTATAGATTGTATAATGTACAATATGTATTCTAACTGGGCCTACTATTCATTTTTTACAACATGTTTCTAAATATGAAGGTTTTAATTTTAGCATAGTATAAATGAATATAGATAACATTTAGGCCCCGTACACACGACCAAACATGTATGCTGAAACTGGTCCGGGGGCCAGTTTCAGCAGACATATTTGGTCGTGTGTGGGCGCGAGCGGGCCGAATTCCAGCAAACATTTGCCCGCCGGGCCTTTTCCCAGCGGACAAATATTCCTGGACGTGTTTTAAAACCGTCCGCTGGAATCCTGCCCGCTCGGACATGTACGGTCGTCAGTACAGACCTACCGTACATGTCCAGGCGCCCGCCGTCCCTCGCATGCGTCGAATGACTTCGACGCATGCGTGGAAGCCTTTAAATGGCAGGCCCGCCCACGTCTCCGCGTCATCGCCGCGTCATCGTCGCGGCGACGACGCGGACACGCCCCGCGTATTGTTTACGCGCGGACTTCTGTACGATGGTGTGTACAACCATCGTACAGAAGCCCTCTGGCAGACATGTACGGTGAAAACGGTCCGACGGACCGCTTTCACCGTACATGTTTGTTCGTGAGTACCCGGCCTAAGGTGAATGGCTCTTTCTGAAAACAAACAAAGTGATACTCTTACTGGAGAGTACATGTGTGCCATAATTAAAGTGTTACTAAACCCAGGACCCTGCATTCATTATATCTGGTCTCCCACAGTACACAGAACATTAAATTGCAATTATGTTAGTAAATATAATTTGCTAAATACCTTTTCTCATCAGCAGTTAGAGCAATCTTGTGACTTCTATCAGTGTCTAGTTAAAGCTTGTAGGAGGAATTTTAATTCTCCCCTGGTTGTCCAATTTGACTGCAGAACCCCTGACCCTCTGTTTGGACAGTGCTGATTGCCCCTGTGCTAATCAAATGCACTCACCCAAGAAAAGAAACTCTAGCAATACACACCAAACTGAGCTTGTGAAGCTTGCCCCCAAGGCTCTGTTCTATCTGGTGATGGTTTTTCGGACAGCGGAAGAAGGGGAAGAACAGAGAAGGCAGGAGCAAACAGCCTTTTCACACAATGCAGAGGATTAACCCCTTAGGTTCTACAGTGGGTATAACAAGCATGTTTTACTACATATACAGATTGGTTTTACTGTTGCGGGTTTAGTAACACTTTAATACCAACTGGAGATTATCTTTCAGCACTTTAGTGAAGAGATTAATTTCAAGGGTTTGTATTTTTTTTTTTTTTTTTTATTGAATGCACACAGCTTTTTGCACATATCACAGAAAAGTAAGGGACCTATTTATAAACCAGTGGTATGACGCAGTGGCAGAACTACCAGGTTCGCAGCAGTCACACTTGCGACGGAGCCCTGGCATTCCGCCGCTGTGGGGGGGCCACCTCTTCTAGGCAATGATCGGGACATTGTGTCCCGGACATAGTGGTACGTTGCCGCTAATTCCAGGCACAATCTTGTCAGTTGGGACAGAATACACTGTGCACTGTGCCTGAGTAGGGAGATCCATATCGGGAAGAGGAAACTGGAGTGGAGGAGAAAGTCAGTCCAGTGAAGGGGGAGGAGCTCTCCCCTTTGTGAGGAGATGTGAAGACAGTGCCCCCATGTTGGGACTGCCGCGACTGGAGGCACTGTGAAGCCAGACTGAGAGCATTGAGCAAGGAGGGAATCACCAGTGCCAGTGTCACCATCCCATCCTCCCCACCATCTCTCTGCCACTGATCCCATCCCCTACCACCATCCCCCTGTCACTGATCCTATCCCCCACCACCATCCCTCTGCCACTGATCCCAACCCCACACAGCCATCCCTCTGCCACTGATCCCACCACCACCACTGATCCCATCCCCCCACCACCGTCATTGATCCCACCCCCGCCACTGATCCCACCCTCCTCCCATCACCACTACTGCCACTGACCCCCCCCCCACAACCGCTACTGTCACTGATCCCAAGGTGGCACTCAGCGTGATGTAAGGGGGCACTAAGCAGGATGTAAGGGGGCACTCTGCAGGTACTGTTTTTGCCCCCTGATATCTTACAGAGTGCTCCCTTACATCCTCCAAAATGCCCCCTAGTAATAGTTAGGTCAGTGGCAAACTACCAGGGTCTCAAAAGTCATGATTGCGACTGGGCCCGACTGGGCCCTGGCATTCCACAACCATGTGGGGGCTTCAAGATGGTAGGAGGAGGTCCAATGCAGAACATGAGAAAGGGCCCTGGGATGGGGTCGGGGGGGGGGCCCTTTGCAGTTTCTTGCACCGGGGCCCTGAAGGTTGAAGTTACGCCTCTGGAATGGCGTAACAGGCCATATCCTATAGCACATGTGCTTTGCTGCTCACTTCCTACAGAGCTCTAAAGTAAGTGAAACCAAGTTCATTTTGAAGTGGAAGACTGGGTTGTTAATAAATCATGTAAATAGTGTGGTCCCCCCAATTCCCCAGCTAATGAAAGATTTTATTTTTTTTGTTGGCAAGGTGATCATCTAACAGGGTAAAACATACTGTATCTTACTCCTAGGTTCCCTTACAGATGGTGCTCAGTTCTTCTTTTCCTGAATGGCTGGAATGCAGACGAGCACTCCTACAATATCATGTAAAACGCAGGATCGGTGGAAGCTGCATGTCCTGCATTGTACATGATGTTATCAGCAATATGGATAGTGATAAAACCTGTTTGGAGACCAGCATGAAGAGCTGCTTTGGGGACCAGACATCACAACCAGAAACAGCAGGGAGGAAGTATGTAGGATTAAAGTGTATTTCCACTTTTGCAGTCAAATTTAAGAAAACCCCACTATATGTTTGTTTTGTGCTCTCATTCACATGGTATACATACAGTACATATATTTTTACCTTTTATGCTTCATTCAGATGAGCGTTGATATCCATTCTGCGTGCAGGCCATGTTTGATATTGTGCCTGTATCTGCCCCAAGCTGCGTGCAAGCTGCCTATAGAGGTAGATGCACAGCGGCGGCACAGACACAGCTCGTCACAGCCACATGCCAAATTTTTACATTCTTGCAGGTGCGGGCGCACACATCGGAATGCACACTGTCTGTGTTTGGATCCGTGAACCTGCTTTTCAGGTATATTCTCCTATCCCAGATTGCTCTTTGCCGTTTTAGGCACCAAATGGCCCCACATTGTGCTCTGAGTTCTATAAATCAATTGCAGGCACAGTGTGCCGTATACAATATAGAATGATGTCCTTGGGACATTTGTTAGATGTTGTCGGAAACAGAAGGACTAAAACGCATAAGGCCTGCTACTTTTTTAAACTGCGACCCTGATGTCACATGCAAAGAAGGGCTAAATTCAGAAGGTTGTCTACATCGATGCATTCACTGCATTAATGTAAGAAACCTTCCAATACCTGTTCCTACTGCCATCCCTAAAACTAACTTATATATCAATCCAGCACTACCCCATCTGCAGAACCACTGTTCTCTCTTCCTGGTTTCACAGGTGACTCTGAAAACAGTGGGAGCCATAGGCTCCTGCTGCTGTTAGTTAAATCATGTGAGAAGGGATCGGGGGGCGTGGTGGAGCCTTGCTGTGAGTGTCTATGGACTCACACAGTCCGGTTCAGTAGCAAGCCTGCACAGGTGCCAACTCAGCACATGGCTTGCTGAGGGGGCACTCCTAAGAAGGAGAGGAGAACGTCGGCAGGGGACTTCAGAAGAGGAGGTAAGAGACTGCTCCGTGCAATACCATTGTACAGAACAGGTAAGTATAACATCATGTTTTATAAATATATATATATATATTTTTTTAATATCTATAACTGTCCTTTAACTGTCCCATGTGGCCTTGAGGTACAACATTTCAACAAAACCACAAAACCAACTACATACAAAGCTTTTGTAAGGAAGGCTGAGAACCTCTAAAAAGGTTTTGTTGCTGTCTGAGTCACTGATGGGAGATTCATCCACAAGTAACTTTTGTATGTGTAGATAACCAAAAACAAGCTTAAAGGAAGAAAAAACAGAAGAATGAGCTCATAAGTCTGCTGCTGCTCCTTCACTGTCCAGTCATGAACTGATAGACAGAGAGGTGATCTGGCTGTATCTCTTAACTGTTGTAGAGCAGAGAGATACTCAGCTCCATTGAAAGTCTACTTTAAGTACTGGTATATGTTTCTTTTTGTTTTATTCCATTTTCAGTACCATTAGAAAATTGGCCTGGGCAGGAAGGGGGTGAAAATGCCCTGTATTGAAGTGGTTAATTAGGATTTTGTTCTCTAAAATTTAGCTTTGCTCCTAAGACTTTCATTGGGGTGTATTCATTTTTGCAACATGGTCTTGAATGAATTTGTTAGGAAAAATACTTTTTTTTGCGTGTGCAAATTAACAAATCTTGGTTGCAATCAATGGCCCGCATTTGTGGGAGTATTTTGTAGTATAGTGTCCCATAGAAAATGTTGATTCTGAAAGGAAAGTAAAGTTTTTCTGAAAAATCTGTTGGGGTGTACTCATTTATACTGAGCACTGTATATACTGTATATATCACACGCTAAGGGGCGTTCTCTAATTGAATAGCAAGTGTTTTAGGGTTTAAAGCGGATTTACACTCAAAAGTGGAACTTTCGCTCATTGGATTCCTCCCTCCCTCCGGTGCTACCATTGGCACCTTTCGGGGGTGAGGGGGGACAGGATACCATTCTTTGACAGGTATCCTTCCCACTTCCGGGAGTCTGGGCCACGTCATGTGACATCAGCGCGGGGGTTCCCTCCTCCTCCCCTGGCTGCCGAGCCAATAGGAGAGAGGAGCAGGCCTTGCGCATGCGCAGTAGGGTTCCCGGCATGAAGCCGAAAGGCTACACTGCCGGGTACCCATACCCGCAATGGTGGCAGCAGCACCCGAAAGCTGATGGAAACATCAGCTGTGGGTGCCGACATCGCTGGACTCCAGGACAGGTAAGCGTCCATTTATTAAAAGCCAACAGTTGCAGTATTTGTAGCTGGTGTTTTTTTATTTTTTTATTTTGTCCCGGCACACGGCTTTAAGCTTTAAAGAGAGATATAGCAAAAAAAGCCTGTGAATAACAATAAATAAATAAATACATACATGTAAATAGAAAAGCTGGGGATAAAAATGACAAACTAGACAAAGTTGTTCTCTGTGTTTTGGAGGTTTAATTATATGTGTGTCACAAAGTGGATTATAAAAATGTATGTAATTCTAAATATAGTGGGCTTCCCTTCTCTGCACATTATCCATTGTGCAGATTCTGAGTCAGGGGAAAGGATTTGAATGAATAAAACCCATATAATTCCTTCTATTATAAATTGCATCGATATACAGATTATCTATTTTGCAGATTGTGAGTCAGAAAACTGGGATTTTTCAGTGTACTTTGCTGACAATGTAGATATAGAGCAGTTGTGCAGTTTATTATTTTATTTTTAAATTTGAAACTTTGTCAGAACATTACAAAGCATTGTGGATTACTCCAGAACCTACTACTTGCTTTTCCTGGACAGCTTGCATATCATATAGGTTTGTATAAATTCAAGTAATAGTATGTTATATTAAAATGCCATTAAATGATTATCTATAGAATATGCAATGACTACATGTAGATATAAGCTAATCATTTATTTTTTCAAAAACCAGTCCAAGCTTTGAACCCTAATGTTGGGTTAGTTATGACGATTGCAATGAGAAACTTCAACTTTGGTTTGTTGTCTGTAGAGATGGCCTGCCTGTTCGCCCGGCGGTCATTTCGCAGCGTACTTTGCGTGTTCGGGGTCCATTAAAGCGGCGGACATCTGGCGATGTTCGCGGTGGTCCGCAATGTTACATGGGTAAGAACTTTGACCTATGACACATCCGGTGGTGCAGGACAGCCAATAGAGACATTTTTAGCACATGGACATACCCCCTACCTTATAAATAGACATGATCTGGCGGCCATCTTACATTCTGCATTTTGTCAGTGTAGGGACAGGGTGCTGTTTGGAGCAGGGACAGGCTGTATTCAATCAAATAGTTTTCTAAAAGGTCCACAAAAGTCATTTTAAGGACTGGTATAGGTGTGCTACTTGCTCTGCAGTATATAGGTGTCTAATATATTCAAATACTTTTTGTCAGTGTAGGGAGAGGTTGGCGTTTCCAGCAGGGACAGGCTGTATTCAATCAAATAGCTATCTAAAAGGTCCACAAAAGTCCTTTTAAGGACTGGTATAGGTGTGCTACTTGCTGTGCAGTATATAGGTGTCAAATACATTCATTCATATACTTTTTGTCAGTGTAGGGAGAGGTTGGCGTTTCCAGCAGGGACAGACTTTAGCGACACAAAATCGCTACCTAACAGGTCCACAAAAGTCCTTTCAAGCACTGGTATAGGTGTGCTACTTGCTCTGCAGTATATAGGTGTAATATACACTTATAATATACTTTCGAATAGAGAAAGCATATTATAGTGGATTTGTATTGTGCAGCATTGTGACTGGCGGTGTATTTGGTTACTGCTGAATTTTTGCCTTTTTCGCTGCGTTACCTCTGCTACACGCAAAAAAAAAAAATCCTGAAAAAAAAGTTTCAGAACTGGTGCGATAAACCAGTGGCCCCCCAAAACGACCGATTTTTTTATATACCTTCTTCCACATATACTGCGCTTCTCTAGAGACTTTTGTTGTCACAGGGTCATTTAAAAAATGACAGGCAGAAGAAGAGGCAGGCCCTTCCACAGGGGTGGTAGGGGTAGGGCTGGAGCACCAGGCCGGAGCCAAAGTGGGAAGTGGCACAATGTTCGTTCGATTACGTCAAAGGACGCACCAAACTTGATTGAGTGGCTCGCTACCAACACCACCACCACCATATACCCTCTGCTTGAGTCACAGGATTTATTTTCCGATCCATCAGAAGACATTTTGGATGCGCAGCCATTCTTAGCATTGAATCAGGAAGAGGAGGTAGCAACAGCCAGGACTCAGCAGTCTGGCGACAATACTCAGATCAGCGAAAGGAGGTTGGTGCCCGCTGTTGCTGCCTACTCCAAGATCTCTACTGTTAGTGATGGGAAAGGTGACATCATTGATGGCGTGTCTACTGACGTCACGTGGGTGCCCACAAGAGAGGAAGAGGAGGGGAGTTCAGAGGGAGAGATGGATCAGCAGATAGGGAGGAGAAGCAGGCAGAACTTACATTGCACAGGAGGGACAAACCAGATTCCTAATGTATCAGGAGCGAGCCATCAACCATGTATTGTGACATCAGTCGCTCCCAGGACGCCGGCCCATGGCTCCGCAGTGTGGGCTTTTTTTAACGTGTCCGCTGCAGACAATAGTGTTGCCATCTGCAGCCTTTGCAGTCAACGCATAAGTCACGGTAAGCCCAACACTCACCTAGGGACGACCGCCTTAAGAAGGCACCTGGCCTCCCATCCCAGTGGGAGCAACACTATCAGAACCCACAAAGCCACACTCCAGGCTCTCACTGTCCAGCCTCTTCTCCTTCTCCTTCCCCTCTATGCTCACAATTGTCCTCCACTCCACCTTCCATCGTGCCTTCCTCAAGTTTTTCTGCAAAAAGGCAGGCTTTCGTGGCCCAAATGTTCAATCGTAACAAAATGATGACGCCGGATAACCCTCTTGCCCAACTGATAGCCCGCCAACTACTGCCATATAAACTGGTGGAGTCGGAGGCCTTTCGAAAATTTGTGGCCATTGGAACACCACAATGGAAGGTCCCAGGAAGGAACTTTTTTTCACAGAAGGGCATCCCAGAGCTATATGGCATTGTGCAGCGGCAAGTGAATCTATCTCCGGCACACAGTGTCGGTGCCAAGATACATATGACCACAGACACGTGGTCTAGCAAACACGGGCAGGGAAGGTATATAACTTTCGCTGCCCACTGGGTAAACCTTCTGACGGACGTCAAGCATGTAACCCGTGGCACCCATGTAGATTTGGTTTTACCGCCACAGATTACATGCAGGCCTGCCTCTTCTTCTCCTCCTCCTCCTACTCCATCCTCTCTCTCCTCCTCGGCTGACTCCTCATTTTCCGATGCTACCGTCTCTTCCGATGCGCCGCTTAAGATCCCCAGAACCTATTCGACATGCCAGGTGAGACGTTGCCATGCTGTGCTGCATCTGTTGTGCCTGGAAGACAAGAGCCGCACTGGTCCTGCACTCCTTTCAGCTTTGCATTCACAGGCAGATCAGTGGCTAACACCGCTCAATTTGACAGTTGGTAAAGTGGTGTGCGACAACGGTGCCAATCTGCTGAGTGCGCTGAAACAGGGCAAAATTACACACGTGCCATGCATTGAAGAAAGGGGAGAGTGTAGCCTCTTTTAGAATAGAGATAGAAGAGGTAAAATGTGCCAACATCCCATTTGGTATATAGAACAATAAGACCAAAGTAATTTCGATAACATCGGCTGCTTGAGACCAATGAATATCAATTGTTAGGTCAAAAGGACAAGGAAAGGGGATTTTGGTAGGGACTTTTCACGGCACTGATAGGAAACGGTATGATAAAAAATAACAATATTTATTCAACATAAAACAAATACAATAAAATGACATTTAGGGACAGGCCCCACATTGCACATCAGAGAGCAAAAAACCAACTGTGTCAAAATGCAGAGAGTCGGTGACCTCGACCGGTTTCGCGGTATTTACCGCTTCTTCAGGAGGAAGTTTCCGGAACGGTCATGTGATCAAGCGCAGAGCCTGGTTTAAGCCTTCTTTGGCGCATGGAGGGGGATTTTTTGTTAGGACGGGCTCATCACTGTAACAGAGGTACACAAATTTACTGGGGCACAGAAGGGCAGATGGTTTCAGCCATATAGATGGTACGCCATAACTACAAGATATGGGTAGTGCTGAGCACTAAATCCAGCGTAGTCGTATAAAGTCGGCGTGTGTCCCCAGGGAGAGCATCCGTGCATGGCACACACCCTGAACTTGGTCGTGCAGCGATTCATTGCCAAATACCCTGGGCTCCAGGACGTCTTGCGGCAGGCCAGGAAAATCTTGGCCGAGAAGATCTTACATGGCCATGGCTCGCCTTGCTGACATTCAGCGGTGACACAACCTGCCCGTCAGACGTCTTTTTTGTGGCTGCCCGACATGATGGAACTCAACATTGTATATGCTTGATAGGCTGCTCCAGCAGAAATGTGCAGTTAACGACTACCTGTATGAACTCTGCGGCAGGACAGGTTCTGGGGAGCTTGTTTTTTTTGCACAGCACCAGTGGCTGCTCATGCGCAACTCATGCAGACTTCTGCGGCCATTTGATGAGATCACCAAACTTGTCAGTCGCAGCCAGGGCGCCATCAGTGACATCGTACCTTACGCCTTCTTTCTGGAGCGTACATTGCGTTGTGTCATTGATCAAGCCGTCGAGGAGCAGGAGCAGGAAGATGAGGAAGTCGCAATGCTGGATGAATTAACAGGGGGGCTACTCCACCTGAGACAAGTCAACAATGGGAGTCTGAAGAGGAGTCAGAGGAGGATGGTCCTGGGGTGGAGGAGGAGGAGGAGCAAAAAGAGCATGCTTTAAACCTTTCTGGGATCCCTGGTGTTGTCCGTGGTTGGGGGGAGGAGAACGAGGACGACATTATCCTGGATGATGAGCAGGAGCCAGGCCAGTACAGCGCTTCCAGTTTAGTGCAAATGGGGGCCTTCATGCACCAGTGTTTTAAGAGGGACCTCCCTATAAAAAGCATAAAGGGCAAGGACCAGTACTGGATGGCAACGTACTTAGGCCCCCGGGACAAACAAAACATGGCGGAAATGTTACCACCATCACAAGAAGAGGACGGTTTGAAGATGTCTTGGTCACTAATGGTATGAGATCATTCTTTCAGCCGACCAATCGACAGCTGTCCTACGGATCCAGCATCAGGGAACGCTTAGACCGACAGGTGTCCGACTACATCGGGTTAACGGCCGATGTGGATGCACTGAGAAGTGATGAACCCCTGGAATACTGGGTGGGCAGGCTTGACCTCTGGCCAGAGCTTGCACAATTTGCAATGGAACTGTTGGCTTGCCCCTCATCCAGTGTCCTGTCTGAAAGGACGTTCAGCACAGCAGGGGGGGTCGTGACCGATAAGGGCACTCGCCTAGGTGACTACCCCCCAGTGTTGACTACCTCACATTTATAAAAATGAATGAAGCATGGATCTCGGAGGAATTCAACACATGTGACCAGTAGACCATGTTTCATTCAAATTCAGGTGAACACCTGTGGTCTAATTTTTTGGGCCTGTACTGGCCGACACTTTTTTCTGTATCCGGTGAATGCCTAATGTACCACCAGCCATAGAATGCAAGGTTGTTTGCTGTCAGGTGAACACCTGTTGCCGTGGGCTAATTTTTGAGGCCTGTAATGGCCGACATTTACTTCTGTATCCGGTGAATGTCTAATGTACCACCAGCCACAGAATACAAAGTTGTTTGCTGTCCGGTAAACGCCTGTGGCCGTGGGCTAATTTTTGGGGCCTGTAATGGCCGACACTTACTTCTGTATCCGTTGAATACCTAATGTACCACCAGCCACAGAATACAAAGTTGTTTGCTGTCCAGTGAACGCCTGTGGCCGTGGGCTAATTTTTGGGGCCTGTAATGGCCGACACTTACTTCTGTATCCGGTGAATGCCTAATGTATCACCAGCCACAGAATACAAAGTTGTTTGCTGTCCGGTGAATGCCTATGGGCTAGTTTTTGGGGCATGTAATGGGCGGTACTTACTTCTGTATCCGGTGAATGCCTATTGTACCACCAGGCACAGAATACAAAGTTGTTTGCTGTCAGGTGAACGCCTGTGGCCGTGGGCTAATACTATATGTACTCTCAAAGTACCTGAGCTATATTGCCTCTCATATGCAATTAATACTTGTTACTACAAATACTATATGTACTCTCAAAGTACCTGAGCTATATTGCCTCTCATATGCAATTAATACTTGTTACTACAAATACTATATGTACTCTCAAAGTACCTGAGCTATATTGCCTCTTTAAACGGAATGACCCGTGACAACCAGAGACTTTTGAAGGATGGGGGGGTACTCCTGTGCCAGCGTCACTAATGACTCTTGGGCCTAGGGTCCTGTGCCCCTTTTGAGCATAGGGTGACTGATAAATGATAATTCATGTTTTGCAGGATATCTTGGAATATTACAAGTTGTTAAAGTCTGACTCCAAATGGAGTGTTTTCATTCAATGGGGGGACACATGCTTTTGAGGTGTTAATTGCGTCTGCTCCTAAGACCTGTTCATTGTGTATGTTAATACTGTTTGTGTCCATTGTACTAATTAAGTCTGAAAGGTCAGATGTCTCCTTTCAGGGGTAGGGAATTAGCATGTCAATTATGTTTAGTAAAGGAATGTGTTTTGTGTAACAGGTGAGGGGAACTTGTTGGAGACAGGACGTCTGGGTGGTCATTATCTAAAATAATCTGATTGAAGCCCCATTGTGTGATGTGTGGGTGGAGTGTGTCTTTGTTCCTTTGATTACTGTAACATATTTGTACTGTATATAAGAAAGCTAAGGAGCCATTAAAAGGGTTCATTCATACATTTTGAAAACAGTAACAGAGCTTGTCGGTCTCATTATTCTGGGGAATGGAATGGATCGGGTCGTGTCTGATGTCTGTCGGACTGTCGGATAAGCTGTCGTGGCTGATGGAATGGGATATCGTAAATGGTGTTGACCGTTACAGTGGTGGCACAGCAGTGGGATAATTCCATCGCCAGAAGAACAGCTACAAGGACACAGGACAATGGAGACACAGTATAAACGGCTGAAGCTCTCTTCCCTCAAGGACTTACTGGAGAGCCGGGGCAGACCGGCCAGCAACCGTAAGAAAAGGGACATTATTGCACAACTTGTCAAAATGGATAGAGCTGAAAGGCCCAGGACACCCGAGGAAGAAAGTTTTGATCAGGCTGTTAAACGAGGACTGGCACAATATGGTCCTAACCCTCCACTGGAGATCATAGACCTGGTTATAGCGGCTGTGGATGCCACTTGGCTACATTAAAGAGGTGCTGCAGCAGCAGAAGTCACAGCAGCACCAACTGAAGAGAGAGGAGAGGTACAGAAACCAGTCTCCATGGAAGAGGAATTCCGAAGGAGGTTACGGGAGATGCGGATGCAGCATAGAGGACCAGTATCAGAGGAGGCCCTGCTGCGATGGTCGGATGTGATTCGTTGCCAACTCTGGAAGGAAGCGCTAGCTCTTGAGCAGCCACACCAGTGGATGGTCCTCCATGTAAGGTACTGGCCGCAGTATGATGCACGAATGCTGTTGTTGGGGGAACAACCGAAGCAGGAGTGGACAGCTGAGTTAAGCAGGCTGATCCGGGCAGAGATGCGGTTGGAGGAAAGCTACAGAGCCTTCCGGTGGTGTGTAGCCCAAGAGTGCCCCTGGTCAGCGGATGACAGCCCCACGGAAGGCTATGACTATGATGGCCTGGGACTATTGTATTGGAGGATGTCCAGTGATCCTGACTTCGGGGATGACCGGGAGTGGTGCTTGGAGGACATAATGGAGCACAGAGAGCAAAAATTGAGTGTCTCTGAAGGGCACTGGTTACAGGAAGATTTGGAGTTTCTGGCCATTCAGGAATGGAAGCTGGAGATCGCCTACAGACAGCTGCTAGACTGCTCAGCAGCAGGGTGGGGCTCCCATTGCCTGGTACTATGAGGAAATTTTAGATGACAACTGTGAAATCCTGGCTGATGAATCAGCAGTGGAAAATCTGAAGATTGCCATTCCCAAAGCTGAAGCGGATGATGTGGAGTTCCAGGGGCCCGGGGCAGTTGGCTCATCTCCCCAGCCACTGATTACAGAACGTATGGACTTAATGGACCGTTCAGAGGATGTTACGGTTTATGCATACCCAGCAGAAGAGCTGGCAACAGAGCAGAGTGCCACGAGCCTCTGCTCTCAACTAGCAGGGGAGGGAGTTCCTGTGGTAGTGGATGGGACTGTGGTCTCAACTCACAGCAACCCAGCAGAAGAACTGGCAACAGAGCAGAGTGCCACAAGCCTCTGTTCTCCACTAACAGAAGAGGGAGTTCCTGGGTTAGTGAATGGGACTTCAGTCTTCACTGACACAACCCCAGAAAATGGTGCGGCACTGAGACAGGAGAATGTCAGCCTTGCTTTGCAAGCACCGGGGGATTTTCACCTACCACCAGTGGATGGGACTTCAGTCTCCACTGGTATACCCCAGGGATGGGGGCCAGTTGGCCCAGATCCCCAACAGCATGATGGACTGAGCCCAGTCACCCTGTCTTCTCTTCAGCGGCTGAAAGGACTCCAGGGAGAAGGGCCAGTCCAGGCCTCTCCCCAGCGGCAGGCATGTTCTCTGAGAGAGGCAGAGGTTGGCTGGGTGAGTAATGCTCTGTTTGGAGCAATTTATTTGGGGTACGGTATGGATACCAGCATTGGAGGACTGGAACTACTGACTAACTTCGGAGTCAACCCGTTTGGGGTTCCCTCCTGTGTCAGTCTCCCACCGAAAGGGGAGAGATGTAACGGAATGACCCGTGACAACCAGAGACTTTTGAAGGATGGGGGGTACTCCTGTGCCAGCGTCACTAATGACTCTTGGGTCTAGGGTCACCCTGCGCCCATTTTGGGCAAAGGGTGACTGATAAATGATAATTCATGTTTTGCAGGATATCTTTGAATATTACAAGTTGTTAAAGTCTGACTCCAAATGGAGTGTTTTCATTCAATGGGGGGACACATGCTTTTGAGGTGTTAATTGCGTCTGCTCCTAAGACCTGTTCCTTGTGTATGTTAATACTGTTTGTGTCCATTGTACTAATTAAGTCTGAAAGGTCAAATGTCTCCTTTCAGGGGTAGGGAATTAACATGTCAATTATGTTTAGTAAAGGAATGTGTTTTGTGTAACAGGTGAGGGGAACTTGTCGGAGACAGGATGTCTGGGGGATAAAATAACTCACCTGAATGTCATTATCTAAAAGAATGTGATTGAAGCCCCATTGTGTGATGTGTGGGTGGAGTGTGTCTTTGTTCCCTTGATTACTGTAACATATTTGTACTGTATGTAAGAAAGCTAAGGAACCATTAAAAGGGTTCATTCATACATTTTGAAACCAATAACAGAGCTTGTTGGTCTCGTTATTCTGGGGAATGGAATGGATCGGGTCGTGTATGATGTCTGTCGGACTGTCGGATAAGCTGTCGTGGCTGATGGAATGGGATATCGTAAACGGTGGTGACCGTTACACCTCTCATATGCAATTAATACTTGTTACTACAAATACTATATGTACTTTCGAAGTACCTGAGCTATATTGCCTCTTATACATTTCTATTAGTTGCCAGTACAACTTGTGTATTATATGTGTATCCTCAAAGTACCTGAGCTACACTATCTCTCGTATACAATTAATACTTGTTACTACAAATACAATTTACTACGTGCTTGACAGAAGTATAAAATACTTATAGGCCTTGTCCTAATTGTTGCTCTAACTTTTCTATGCTAGGGGTTGATGCTATTTCATAGCATCTCCCCTAGTGGCCTAAATACATGCTAAGGTTGATATGATGTAGAGAACCCCCAAACTCCTGTTGCTAGGAGTGACGCCTGGGGTCCCTTACTGATAATCACCTGCATATAGTGGTGTATTGGGATATTGACCTTGAACTATATTTAAACGCTAAGCCTTGGTTGCATTTTGTAATGCGTCCATGCTTAGTAGCTCAACACATTTCTTTATGTGACACAGAGATGATGTACAGTATAGATCCCCCAAACTCCTGTTGCGAGGAGTGACGCCTGGGGCCAAATACTGAGTTGTCGCATAGAGAATCGCATTGAATTCCTTGCTAACCGCAGTTGTGGTTCACTCCGTTCACCAGTGCTGTTACAATGCCTAATGTACCTCCAGCCACAGAATACAAAGTTGTTTGCTGTCAGGTGAAAACCTGACGGCTAATTTTTGGGGCTTGTAATGGCCGGCACCTACTTATGTATCCGGTTTTTCACGTAATACTTCTGGTAGGTCAGTGTCCATGTTGTGGGACTATTTTTGCACAGCTAGTAAGTATTTTGTGGCTGCAAATATGACCTGCAGGTTTTTAATATTCGCCTGCCATTAAAGTCAATGGGGCCCGCCACGAAAATTCACGGTTAGCGTTCGCGAACCATCCCGTCGGATGTTCGTCCATCACTAGTTGTCTGAGCAAGTTGAAGTACGCATGCCTGTTACCTCCAGATGCTCTCTATCATAACCATCAATCTTGTTTTGTACAAATAAATGGCTATAGTGCTACCAAATGTGGAGAAATTTCAAAGGGGAAACAATACTTAAGTGATTTTGTTTTTTGAGCATTGGTCTAAAAGTCTATTCTGCCCTAAATTATTTAATTAATTTCAATAGATGCAAGGCGTCTATTGTTGAGTTTGGTCACGTTGCACTCAAGAAATATAGGGCCAGATTCTCATACATTTACGTTGCTCCGGGACAGCGTAACGTATGTGATTTACGTTACACCACCGCAGGTTTACAGGTTTACAGCCTGATTCTCAGAACACTTACCTGTAAACTTGTGGCGGTGTATCGTTAAATCGCTCGGCGCAAGCCCGCCCTATTCAAATGGGGCAGGCACCATTTAAATTAGGCACGCAAGTTCGGGAATCGCCATAATTTGCTAATTTACATAAGCGACAGGGAAAACGACGTCCGCGACACCTATCGGCGGGAAACAAAATTGCATTTTAGATCTGACAGCGTAAGAGCCTTACGCCTGTCAGATCTAATGGGTATCTATGCGTAACTGATTCTAAGAATCAGTCGCATAGATACCCGGGGCCAGATGAGGAGTTACGATGGCGCAAATGGTGTTGCGCCGTCGTAACGCCTTTGAGAATCTGGGCCTAAGTGTAGCAAAACCATTAAAGTATAACTAAAGGCAAAACTTTTTTTAAGTTTTAGAGGGATTAGAACACTTGTCTGATTTTATTGCTGTCTGTGTCCCTGTTAAGGATATTCATCCTCTTCTATTTGTTCTGTTCACCATTATCATTGAAAGTGAAAGTACGGTAAAAGAAAATCCCACATTTTGAGATGTCCCCAGAAAAGTATCATGCCCTATACACACGATCAGTTCGTCTGATGAAAACGAACCCATGGATTTTTTCATCAGATATCCGATGAAGCTGACTTTCATCAGTCTTGCCTACACACCATCGGTTAAAAATCCGATCGTGTCCAACGCGTTGACGTAAAACACAACGACGTGCTTAAGTTAAATGCTTCCGAGCATGCGTCGACTTGATTCTGAGCATGCGTGGATTTTTGACCGATGGATTTCCCCACAGACGATCGTTTTTTTCTATCGTTTTTTTAACCATAAGAAAATTTGAAAACAGGTTCTAAAACTGATGGGGCCCACACACGATTGGTTCGTCAGATGAAAACGGTTCATCGGTCCGTTTTCATCAGACAAACCGATCGTGTGTACAGGGCATTAGAGGGGAAATCTTCCAATGGGGACACTAGTTTTGAGTTTTGTAGCACCCTAATGTATAGGCAGAGTTGCTAGTAAATGTACCTGCCAAGTGATTGTTGTCTTGGCCAGTTGCTAGGAGGTCAGTTGATTTCACCCTAATTCTGGAATTGATGCACTTCTCTCTTTTATCGCTAGGTGGCCGGGTATCAGGTGACATTAGATATTGCAAGGACAGATTAGGAATATATGGGGTGTCTCAGCCAATGGGCACAGATTTTCTTAAGTCCCTTGGCCTGTTGGCAGAGCCTATTTATTTGGGTGAGGTCAGGTGATCGGGATTCGGTGGCACCTGGACGGCTGTCTGGGTGAATGTGTGTTGTGCTGTCCCGTGCTGCTAGGCCAGAGCCTGAGGCTATCCAGAAGCAAGAGAGCAGCGTAGGGTTGGGATTGCGGCTTGCAGTTCAACAAGAAGTAACGGTTCTGCCGGCCCGAGAACCTGTCATGGTCAGAGATAGAGGGGAAGCTGTCGCCACTAAGGGACCTTCCACCTTATTACCAGGGACCACTGTGATTAGCTGAAGCAAGTACCTGAGCAGTATTCTCACCAACCGGGGATGGTGAAGGATTGGGAAACTTCAGCTGAGCTTGAGCCAGCAGAGGTGAAGCTTGCAGAGCAATTATTGTGTGTCAAGTCAGGGTCCGAGCAGGCAAGTGGGGGTGACACTTGAGGAGTATCTGTGAGTTCCAGGCAAGGGACCAAGCATGGACACACGGGTGACACTTGAGGAAGATACTCAGTGAGAAGATTGGAAGATCTAGGGAGGCGGTGGCAGTGGATCAACAGGTCAAAGTGAAAGAATGGGAGCTCAGTTGAGTGAAGATATAAAAAGGAGTTTGTGGAGAAAGTGAAAGAGTTCATTACAACTTGGTTAGAAACTGTTAAAGATTGTTGCCATAGACAACAAGTCTACATGCAGATGTGGTGACCAGCTGGGTGCCTTTCCCTGCATGGCTATCTACCACTAGAAGTCTCTGAGACTTCTAATTAACATTGCAAATACTAAAGAGTGTCCTGGCCATATCCCTCTTTCCCACAGTTCTGTTCAAGATCAAATAAATCTCTTTGCATTCAAGAAGTGTCTGGTGCCCATTACTCTGGCTTGCATTGCATCCACCATGCCTCGTAACCCACTCTACACAGGAGGATGTCAGCTGTCCCTGACTCTGGAGGTCACCATTAGGCCTGGAGAGGCTTGGGACTTGGCTACAATACTATCAACAACAAAAAGGCATAGCACATACGGTATATGGTGGGCAATTTTAAATTAAATTACTATGAGGGATGTGTGCATGGGCCAGAAATCAAAGTAGAAATACTGGGACAGGCCACATTGAGAAGTACAAAAGCCATATAATATATAGAGACAGATGTTGAAATGTATATGAAGTGTAAAACCTCAACAAGAATGTAATTTTCAAATACCAGAGATTGATAATATCTCACACTCAGGCAGTATCTTGTACTATGAGGACAAACTCAATATTAAAAGGATACCAACATAGAAAGAGTTCCTTTAACGGCAAAGTGAGCAAAAGAGTAATTTGCTGTAGACAGTAAAATTGGTATATCTATGGGTTTTTTCAGATGTATGATCATACATTATAGAACAGTAAATGATTAAAGTTGACCCATACATATGATAGGTTTTCTATCTGCGGTGGCAGTGGATCAACAGGTCAAAGTGAAAGAATGGGAGCTCAGTTGAGTGAAGATATAAAAAGGAGTTTGTGGAGAAAGTGAAAGAGTTCATTACAACTTGGTTAGAAACTGTTAAAGATTGTTGCCATAGACAACGTGTCTACATGCAGATGTGGTGTCCAGCTGGGTGCCTTTCCCTGCATGGCTATCTACCACTAGAAGTCTCTGAGACTTCTAATTAACATTGCAAATACTAAAGAGTGTCCTGGCCATATCCCTCTTTCCCACAGTTCTGTTCAAGATCAAATAAATCTCTTTGCATTCAAGAAGTGTCTGGTGCCCATTAATCTGGCTTGCATTGCATCCACCATGCCTCGTAACCCACTCTACACAGGAGGATGTCAGCTGTCCCTGACTCTGGAGGTCACCATTAGGCCTGGAGAGGCTTGGGACTTGGCTACAATACTATCAACAACAAAAAGGCATAGCACATACGGTATATGGTGGGCAATTTTAAATTAAATTACTGTGAGGGATGTGTGCATGGGCCAGAAATCAAAGTAGAAATACTGGGACAGGCCACATTGAGAAGTACAAAAGCCATATAATATATAGAGACAGATGTTGAAATGTATATGAAGTGTAAAACCTCAACAAGAATGTAATTTTCAAATACCAGAGATTGATAATA
Organism: Rana temporaria; assembly: GCF_905171775.1. Classification (NCBI taxonomy): domain Eukaryota; kingdom Metazoa; phylum Chordata; class Amphibia; order Anura; family Ranidae; genus Rana; species Rana temporaria. Next base: position 91,547,212 of record NC_053489.1, on the reverse strand, counting down.
TCTCACACTCAGGCAGTATCTTGTACTATGAGGACAAACTCAATATTAAAAGGATACCAACATAGAAAGAGTTCCTTTAACGGCAAAGTGAGCAAAAGAGTAATTTGCTGTAGACAGTAAAATTGGTATATCTATGGGTTTTTTCAGATGTATGATCATACATTATAGAACAGTAAATGATTAAAGTTGACCCATACATATGATAGGTTTTCTATTTTGCAGACAGGAGAGAATTTTCATTTCCTGCTGGAGTAAATTGTTGGATCAAATGCTTTAAAACATTTTTCGCTCCCTCTGGATCTGCTGGGGCTTTAGATGCATTTTTCCTAAGTAGCTAACAATGTAACTGTAATTAGACAAGTGTGATGTAACACTGCTGCTCACAGGTGCCTCACATAGTGAGCACTGACAGTTATTAACAGCAGGAAAATTATAGATGCTGATTAATATGACAGTGTGTAGACAAATAGCGAGGGTAGGCATTGCTCGGCCTTGAGGTCATATAAAGGCCAAACCTATTTCATTCTGATTAATTACCGTTGTTTGAATGATGTGATTATTCATGGTGTCCACCATTGTTTTTATCTGCTGCTTAAGATGCAATACATCTTTTTAGTGAGGCTGAAAATGTTGGAACTCAGGGTGAGTGAAATGGAGAGTTTTGTTTCCCCACAATTTCTGAAAAATGTCACCATGTTGGTGAAAAGCATTGAAGTCAATTGAGAAGGTGAATATACGTTTTTTTGGTGGTTTTTGATAGTGCATTGGATTTTATCAGGTGTGTGAGTATTAGGCGCCTTTCACACGGGCGGCTGTTTTGCCGCAGATAAAAGCATCAATATTTTATCTGAAAATCAACACTCCAGGCACAGCGATCAGCTGCATTTGCATACATGCGGTTTCATGCGTTTACATGTGGTTGCGTTTAACGGCGGTTAGAAATGTATAGTTACTCCCACAGCTTTTTTGTCCCTTGTCCCTTGATCTACCCATGATGCATTTCGCTCCTCTGCATGCAAACCTGTGTCTTTGTTCTCTGCCTCAGTGTGCTGTGCAGTTTTGCAGAGAGAGGAGAAATCTGTGTGTTTTTCCTCAATTTATTTGGAAAAATTACTGCTTATAGTTTGCTTCCAATGGCCATATTGCTGATGATGAGGATGAAGAGGAGAAGAGAAATTGAGTTTAGGAGATGTCCTCGTCGTTATTGGGTCCGTCCCTTAACCTCCCAGCGTCTGTCTATCTGGTACTTTCCCCTTATGTACGGTGAGCTGAGGTCTCACGGAGACAAGTTCTTCAATTTCACGAGGATGTCTGTGGCAAGTTTTGATGAGCTCTTGGGACTTGTTGGAGGACGCCTGACCAGAACCAGGACCAATATGAGAAGAGAGATAAGTCCAGAGGAACGGCTGTTACTTACGTTAAGGTAGGCTTTCCATATCTTGAATGGATGAAGCTCATGTACATGCAGGTTACTATTCACATAAGTCTTTATATATATATATATATATATATATATATATATATATATATATATATATATATATATATATATATATATATATATATATATGTGTGTGTGTGTGTGTGTGTATATATATATATATATATATACAATCACAGCAGCAATGTGTCTGGCATCACTGCCCTTAATTAATATCTACAGTTTACTCCTATGTCTATTGATTTTAGTTTTGTTATCTTTTCTGAACTCTTCTCAATTTTGTATTGCAGATACCTTGCCACTGGTGCCAGTTTCACCTCTCCCCATCATCAATTCCTAATGGGAATCTCCACTGTGTCTACCATAGTGCACAGTACCTGCCTTGTTGTTTGGGAAGAGATTAAAACAACAGTGATGCCGGAACTAACATCAAGTCTGTGGGAGGAGATAGCGGAAGAATTTTGGGAAAAGACCAACTTCCCAAATTGCATTGGTGCATTGGATGGGAAACACATACGTCACATCAAACCACCAAAATCCAGTTCCCGCTACTTCAACTACAAAAAATACTTTTCCATTGTCTTGCTGGGACTCAGCGATGCGAACATGAAGTTCATTGCTGTGGATGTTGGTGCTTATGGAAGTTCTGGAGATTCCAGAATTTTCCGTAATTCCGTGATGGGCCAGCGTTTTGAAAATTGAGAATTTGAGGTGCCACAGCCAAGGCCTCTACCTGGTACTGATGGGCAGGATCTCCCCTTGGTAGTGCTCGGTGATGAGGCATTTGTCCTATCCACCCGCCTTCTAAGGCCCTATATGAGGCATGGTCTCACTTCCAGGAAGCGGATTTTTAATTATCGTCTCAGCAGAGCCAGGAGAATGGTGGAGTGTGCATTTGGAATTTTTACAGCGAAATGGCGGGTATTGTTGACCGCGATGCACCTTGAAGTGGATCATGCGGTCAATGTTGTCTTAGCATGTTGTGTGCTACATAATTTTTTGAGGGGTAAGGAGATTGTGCCCACCGAATCCCCGTTAACTGTTTCTGAGGAGACCAGAGGTCGTGTTGGCACTCGTCCCAGCAATCACGCTTTACGAGTGCGTGAAGATTTTACTGACTATTTTCTGTTATTACCCTTATTACCCTTGTTATTACCCTTGTTACTACCCTTGTTACCCATGTTGCATACCTTATTGTAAAAGTTTACATATTTCACTTGAAATAAAGCAGTTGTCAATTTTTTCCAATCAAATCAGATTTATTTTTTATCTTTGCCTTCGCAAAAAAAAGGGTATAAAAATATACAAACATTTCAGAAAAATGTCAAAACATTGATGCTTGCATGTATACAGTATAAAACGTTACCTTAAAATTCTGTAAATTTTTTATTTTCAAGTACAACAGGTAACATAAGTCCCAAAATATTAACATACATTATTCCTAATGTGATCTTACAAAAAATGTTTTCTCATGAGGCACAGCAAGACTATGAAAGCCAATCCACGACACCCAAAAGGCAGAGACATGATGGGACTTGTAGTTGTCACGCAGCTTGAGGACCACTAATTGAATATCACTTACCGTATTTTCCGGCGTATAAGGCCTAGTACTCACGGCAGGACATGTCCGATGAAAACGGTCTGCAGACCGTTTCCATCGGACATGTCTGGCCGGGGACTGCCCGGGGACTTCTGTTCGATGGCTATACACACCATCGAACAGAAGTCCGCGCGTAAACATTACGCGGAGCGTGTCCGCGGTGTCGCCGCGACAATGACGCGGCGACGTGGGCGGCCCGCCTTTAAAATGCTTCCACACATGCGTCGAAGTCATTCGACGCATGCGAGGGATGCGGGCGGCAGGACATGTACGGTAGGTCTGTACAGACGACCGTACATGTCCGGGCGGACAGGTTTCCAGCGGACTGTTTTAAAGCAAGTCCAGGAAACAGTTGTCCGCTGGAAACCTGTCCGCTCCGCCTGAAAATGGTCCGGTCGGGCCAACACACGGCCAAACATGTCTGCTGAAACTGGTCTGCGGACCAGTTTCAGCAGACATGTTTGGTCATGAGTACGGGGCCTAAGACGACTTTTTGGATGCAAAAAAATGCATCCAAAGTCGGGGGTCGTCTTATATGCCGGTGACAGTCTCTGTTTGCTGAGAGCGTCAATGATTTAAAAGCCGCTTCTTCTTCTTCTTCTTCTCAGAGTGTCCTGTGATAGGCGAAACACAAATCTTCCCAGCAGCGCCTCTGTTCTGTGTTCCTCCTATCACAGATGCCTTCTCATCCTCGGACGAGACTAGAAGACGTCCGTGATAGGTGGAACAGAGAACAGAGGCGCTGCTGGGAAAATTTGTGTTCTGCCTATCACAGGACAGTCTGAGGAGAATGCGCGGCTTTCAAATCATTGACGCTCGCAGCAGACGGAGACTGTCACGGCCTGGAAGTCAAATCCGCAAAATGTGAGTGATGGCACTGTTCGCACAGTGGGGGGCAAGTTCAGGCACAGTGGGGGGCAAGTTCAGGCACAGTGGGGAGCAAGTTCAGGCACAGTGGGGGGCAAGTTCAGGCACAGTGGGGGCAAGTGATGGCACAGTGGGGGCAAGTGATGGCACAGTGGGGGCATGTAATGTAATGGCACAGTGAGGCATGTAATGTAATGGCACAGTGAGGCATGTAATGTAATGTAATGGCACAGTGAGATTTGAAAAAGCCTGTTTCTGCCAGCGGTTCTGGCTACCCCTCAGCTTCCAGAAAGACTAGTAGGAAGGGGGTAGTCTTATATGGCGAGTATATCCCAAAACCAACATTTTTCCTGGAAAATTCGGGGGTCGTCTTATACGCCCAGTCGTCTTATACGCCGGCAAATACGGTATTTTAAGGAAAGAATTTAAAGAAGTTTTCTAAGTGCTTCAGATTGTCTCTATTCTGCTTAAAGTGGTTTTAAAGGTAAAAAAAAATCCCTTAATTTGCTTCCTTTTTCTAAGTGTAGTCCTCCATCACTTATCTCATCTTTACATTTTGTTTTTAATGTCCTTATTTCTTCTGAGAAATCCACACTTCCTGTTCTTTTGTCTGTAACTTCCTGTTCTTTTGTCTGTAACTGCACACAGTGATGCCAGGCTTTCTCCCTGGTGTGGAGAAAGCCTCTGGGGAGGGGGCGAGCAGGCAAGTCAGGGCGCTCTCTACTTTACACATAGAGAAAGGATCTGTGTGTTAAGGGGCGTCCCGACATTCCTGCTCGTCCCCTCCCACTCAGGAGGCTTTCTCCACACCAGAGAGAAAGCCTTGCATCACTGTGTGCAGTTACAAACAGAAGAACAGGAAGTTACAGACAAAAGAACAGGAAGTGAGGATTTCTCAGAAGAATAGGACGTTTAATCAAAATCGAAGTATGAGGTAAGTGATGGTGGACCGAGCTATTTAGGGAAAAATAATTATTATTTACAACCCCTGCTTAAAGTGCCATAAACCTAACCTTTTGTTCGCTCAAAAGTATCAAAAACATAACATTAACAAAAACTGAAAAATAAAATATAAATAACATATTAGAAGAAACTACAAGTTTTCATAAACTGTATAGGAACGCTGGGAAGAGTGGCTTGGTTCACTACCAACATCTACTGTTGATCCGGAATGGGAAGAAGAGGGTGAACTACCTTTGCTGTGCCTGAAAATGCATCCTTTGCATACCAGGGTGACATGCGAAAGGTGTATACATTGGCGGGGGTCCTGCGTATGGGTTCAAGGCAGGTGTGGTTTCATGATATTGTTGACTCGGCAATGGTTTATTAAATGACCCACTAGGTGTATTAAAACCTTGACCCCATGGCTGAAATAGAGGATATGGGCGTTGCTCTTTGCACGCATAAATGATGTAGGTTAGATATGTATATATATCACCCCTGACTTCTGTACGCTTTTCTGCTGGAACTTCCCTGAGTACAGAAAGTAACATCTTCAAATACATCACATCAGGGTCAGACATGTTGAGGAATTCATCATTTTTGGAGGTTGGGTTTTGTGACGGATTTCTCATCTCCTCAAGTAAACGATCGAAATACTGTTCAAAAGGGGGTTCTTGCTAAGTATGGCGTGGTCGACGAGTAGTAGCACTAGACTGGACTCTCCTACCAGAAGTTGCCTGCAAATAGATAGAATATACAGATTATGCTTTTGAAGTAGAGGTCACACTTGGTGGACAGCAACTGCCACACCTGATGCTTGCCCAAAATATTTAAAGTAGTGGCAGAGCTTGCAGCACCTGTTTTAAATAGATCAGACACAGGCACTTGATTTTGCCTCCAAAAACACACTTAATTATATTAGCAGAAATCGGAACCAGAAGTCGGATCAAGATGATTTTGTGTGCAGAAAATCTTGAAGGGGAACCCCGCGAAAATGTAAAACGTTTTTTGCATGAGGTTCCCCCCCAGGATCATACCAGACCCTTCGGTCTGGTATAGATCTTAAGGGGAGTCCCCCACACCGAAAAAAAAACGGCGTGGGGTTTCCCCCAGGATCCAGACCCTTATCCGAGCACGCAGCCTGGCAGGTCAGGAAGGGGGGCAAGCGAGCGCCCCCCCCCCTCCTACACCATACCAGGCCACATGCCCTCAACATGGGGGGGGTTGGTGCTTTGGGGTTGATGGGGACAAGGGCCTCTTCCCGACAACCCTGGCCGTTGGTTGTCGGGGTCTGTGGGCGGGGGGCTTATCAGAATCTGGGAGCCCCCTTTAATAAGGAAGCTGCCAGATCCCGGCCCCCCACCCTACATGAATAAGTATGGGGTACATCGTACCCCTACCAATTCACCAGGAGGAAAAGTGTCAAAAAAATAAACACACTACACAGGTTTTTAAAATCAATTATTAGTCAGCTCCGGGGATCTTCTTCCGACTTCTCTGCTCTCCGGGGGTCTTCTTCTGACTTCGGGGGTCTTCTCTGCTCTCTTCTTCTGCTCTCCGCGCTCCCCTGTTCTTCTCCCGCTCTCCGGTGCCTTCTTCGGGGCTGGCCACCGCTATCTTCTTGCAGCTCTTTTACTAGCGGCGGCCAGCCCGGTCTTCCTTGTCGCCTTTTGCCTTCTGCCTTCTTCTTTTCTTCTTTTCTTCCGATGTTGCCACAACGCTCCCTCCCGCTGTAATTTTCGGGTGTGGGGTGCGCACCGATTTATATAGGCCTCTTATGACGTCACAGTCCTAGCATGCTCCGGGTGGTGACGGCATAAGGTAGCGGTGTAATTATGTCGTCACCATCCGGAGCATGCTGAGACTGTGACGTCATAAGAGGCCTATATAAATCGGTGCGCACCGCACACCCGGCATTACAACATCCTTGCTGGAGACGCCCGCACACCGGCACACAATTAGTGACCCATGGTCTCAATTCTGTATGTTTTTCTTTAAGCCTGGGTACAGGGGGTGTGTCCTTTCTCTCCACTTAGCTCTCAGATTACAGGGAACTTTGTGCTCTAGCTCTGCATTGTGTGTGGAGTCAGATCCTCGCCCCCTACCTGCTAGAGCTAAAAACAATTCTTAGATCTGTGTGCTTTAGAGGGCTCCACAAGTTAAATTTTGGTCTCATCTGACCAGAGCACCTTCTTTCTCAAATCTTGCGCAGCATAAAAATTGAAACTACCATAATTTTATTCTGCAGGGCATCTGCTTTCAAAAAATATATAAATGTTTTGGGGGTTTTAAGTAATTTTCCAGCACAAAATGAAGATGTGCAAAGTGTTAAAAAGCAGAACAAGTGACACAGGGCCTGATTCCCAAAAGAGATACGCAGACTTAACTGCTGTTCAGTCTGTGCCTAACTTTGGAAACGATCCTCAAAAGGCTTTTTCCAAAGTTAGGCAGAAAATCTGACATGTGTAAGACACTTACACGGTCAAATCTTAGGATGCAGTACCGCATCCGCCGCTGGGGTCATTTCTCATTGAAATGCAGCTTTGGGTATGCAAATGAGGACTTAAGCAGATCCACAAAGCATTTCATCATTGTGATTTCTGCGTAAGTTCCGAATTTTTAAATTCAAAACCGGCATGGGTTACCCCCCCAGGAGCATACCAGGCCCTTAGGTCTGGTATGGGTTGTAAGGAGACCCCCCCACGCCGAAAATTCGACGTAGGGGGTCCCCCTACAATCCATACCAGACCCGTATCCAAAGCACGCTACCCGGCCGGTCAGGAAAGGGAGTGGGGACGAGCGAGCGCCCCCCCTCCTGAGCCGTGCCAGGCCGCATGCCCTCAACATAAGGGGGTTGGGTGCTCTGGGGCAGGGGGGCGCACTGCGGGCCCCCCCACCCCAGAGCACCCTGTCCCCATGTTGATGAGGACAGGACCTCTTCCCGACAACCCTTGCCGTTGGTTGTCGGGGTCTGCGGGCGGGGGCTTATCGGAATCTGGGAGTCCCCTCAAATAAGGGGGCCCCCAGATACCGGCCCCCCACCCTAAGTGAATGGATATGGGGTACATCGTACCCCTACCCATTCACCTGTAGGCAAAAAGTAAAAGTTATTAAACACACAACACAAGGGTTTTTAAAATAATTTATTATTCTGCTCCGGAGGCCCCCCCTGTCTTCTTTATTAGCTCTATTACCAGGGGGGGCTTCTTCCACTCTCCGGGGGTCTTCTTCCACTCTCCGGGGGTCTTCTTCCACTCTCCGGGGGAGGTTTCTTCTTCCGCTCTCCGGGGGGGGGCTTCTCCGCTCTCCGGGGGTCTTCTTCTATCTTCGCCGCTCTCCGCTGTTGACCGCAGCTGTCCGGTGCCTTCTTCTTCAGCGCTGGCTGCCTGCTATCTTTGTGTGTTAGCTCAATTACTAGCAGGCAGCCATCGCGGTCTTCTGTGACGTCAGGTTCTTCTTCTCCCTTCTTCCGATGTTGACTCGTCGCCTCTTGTCACTGCAATGATGGAAGCGCGCCTTGCATCCCATAAATATAGGCATCACCGTCCCATCATGCTCCGGCAGGTACCCACGTGGTGGGTGCCTACCCACGTGCACCCACCACGTGGGTACCTGCCGGAGCATGATGGGACGGTGATGCCTATATAAAGACCCCCGGAGAGCGGAGAAGCCCCCCCCGGAGAGCGGAAGAAGAAACCCCCCCGGAGAGTGGAAGAAGACCCCCGGAGAGTGGAAGAAGCCCCCCTGGTAATAGAGCTAATAAAGAAGACAGGGGGGGCCTCCGGAGCAGAATAATAAATTATTTTAAAAACCCTTGTGTTGTGTGTTTAATAACTTTTACTTTTTGCCTACAGGTGAATGGGTAGGGGTACGATGTACCCCATATCCATTCACTTAGGGTGGGGGGCCGGTATCTGGGGGCCCCCTTATTTGAGGGGACTCCCAGATTCCGATAAGCCCCCGCCCGCAGACCCCGACAACCAACGGCAAGGGTTGTCGGGAAGAGGTCCTGTCCTCATCAACATGGGGACAGGGTGCTCTGGGGTGGGGGGGCCCGCAGTGCGCCCCCTGCCCCAGAGCACCCAACCCCCCCATGTTGAGGGCATGCGGCCTGGCACGGCTCAGGGGGGGGGGGGGCGCTCGCTCGTCCCCACTCCCTTCCTGACCGGCCGGGTAGCGTGCTTTGGATACGGGTCTGGTATGGATTGTAGGGGGACCCCCTACGTCGAATTTTCGGCGTGGGGGGGTCTCCTTACAACCCATACCAGACCTAAGGGCCTGGTATGCTCCTGGGGGGGGGTAACCCATGCCGGTTTTTTCTTTGAAAATTGGCATGGAGTTCTCCCTCTCAGGAATGCATGCTGAGCGACGCTGTCATTTTTTTTTTATAATTATTTGTTTTCCCGGCGCGTATATTTTTTTTCACCCGTCGCAACTTTAGTGTCCCGTCGCAATCCACAAAGCCGCCCGGCGTCAATTACGTTCGCGCGCTGCACGTCGGGAAAATTACGTCACACGCATGCGCAGTACGGCCGGCGCGGGAGCGCGCCTCATTTAAATTTTTAACGCCCCTCGGAGAGGAGGACCGCCTTGCGACGGCGGCACTTAAGTTACACGGCCTGAAATTTCTAGGTAAGTGCTTTGTGGATCAGGCACTTAGGTAGATATTTTAAGTCAGTGTAACTTAACTGCTGAAAGTTAAGTTAGGCAGCTTTTTTGGGAATCAGGCCCAGAGTTCCTGTGATGAAGAAGTCCAGTACTATTTTGTGAATATGTTTTTCTTAAAGTTCTGCTATGGTAAAAAAATATTGTATTCTGATATCCGTATGTGGTTAATACATGTAACGATGGAACAACCATAACACTGCCAGGGTGCCTGCAACTTTCAACTTTAATTCAGACAATTAATGGGGAAAAAATGAAATAAAATTAAACCACTCAAGCACCCCTGGCAGTGTTATAGTTTGTTGCATCCCCAATTACTGCCACTTTTCTGGGACAGCTTGGTCAGTATGTAAATGTGAAGAAATATATAAAAGCACATGAAAACATATACTTTTAAGTAAAGGAGCATACAATAAAATACTATAATTACATATATTAACAACATGAAGATACCAATACAATATTTGTCATCCAAGTGATCCTTCTACAATATTTAAAGTAAGGTACTAAGCTACTAAAAAAACAAGAATGACAAAAAAAATGGGTATAAAAGTACAACAGTTGCTCATAGTAATCAATTCGGTTTAATCCGTTATTGTCTGGGAAAGTAAAACAATTAAAGTATATCTTTACCCGAGAACAAACATTTATTATATTACAGTTTACCAGTCATTTGATATGGCAGCTGCATTAATTTTCTTTTCCCAAAGCTTTTTTTTCCTGGTTTTACCTGGCGATCATGCCAGTTACACACTTCCTCTCCAGTGAACATGACTATAAAAACGTTCCCCTTTCCTATTCTCTGCAACAGGGGTCTCCAAACTGCAGCCCACAGGCAAAATTCATAATTTTGCAATATTTTATGTGCCCCTTTAATAAAAGAGGGTACTCTGATGGGGACCCAGATGTAAGGGAGGGACAGGAGTTCTCTAATGGGGACCCCCAATTGAGGGAAAACTGATGTAGGAAGAACTCCAATGTAAGGGGGACTATGATAGGGACTCTAATGTAAGGGGACTCTTATTTGGACTCTGATGTAAGGGGGACTCTAATGGGCTCAGGTTTATTTAGTTTTCCTTTGCTTTGTTTTACTGATGTTTTTTTGGTATTCTAAATCGTATGCTGATTGCAGATAAAAATTACACATTTTTCATACATACAGTATTCATACATTTAATTTTGATTTGTTTACTTATTAAAAAAAAAAATTGGCCTGCAAATATTTGTAAATACATGATGTGGCCCTCTTACTGAAATATTTGGAGAGCCCTGCCCTTCAACATAGAAAGAAGTGGTTCTGTAGTCCACAGAGATCTGAGAACAATGTAACTCATTTGAAATTAGCAAAGCAAAGAGCACAGAGGGCTGTCAGCTGGCAAGATTTTCGATATGTTTAACCACAAGACTACTGCCCGCCATCAAATGATGGCGGAACGATAAGCCTCTCGTTCTGGGAGGACGTCATATGACGTCCTTACCTTCCCGGGCCACTAGGGGGCCGCCCGCAGCATCACTGGGAACCCGATGCGTGTGCCCAGTGGCCGCGATGTCTGCCGGGCACCCGCTATTGTCCAGTTACTGAGCAGGACCGTGGATCTCTGTGTGTAAACACAGAGATCCACATCCTGTCAGGGAGAGGAGACCGATGGTGTGTCCCTTGTACATAGGGACACCGATCGGTCACCTCCCCCAGTCAGTCCCCTCCCCCTACAGTTAGACTCACTCACTAGGGTACACATTTAACCCCTTGATCTCCCCCTAGTGTTAACCCCTTCCCTGCTAGTCGCATTTACACAGTAATCAGTGCATATTTATAGCACTGTTCGCTGTATAAATGGTCCCAAAATAGAGTCAAAAGTGTCCGATGTGTCCACCACAATATCGCAGTCACAATAAAAATCACTGATCGCCGACATTACTAGTGAAAAAAAAAATGCTATAAATCTATCCCCTATTTTGTAGCCGCGATAACTTTGCGCAAACCAATTAATATACGCTTATTGCATTTTTTTTACCAAAAATAGGTAGAAGAATAGGTATCGGCCAAAACTGAGGAAAAAATCATTTTTTTTATATATTTTTGGGGATATTTATTATAGCAAAAAGTAAAAAATATTGCTTTTCTTTTCAAAATTGTCGCTGTTCTTTTGATTATAGCGCAAACAATTAAAACAGCAGAGGTGATCAAATACCACCAAAAGAAACTCTATTTGTGGGAGAAAAAAATAATAATTTGGGTACATTGTTGCATGACCGCGCAATTGTCATTCGAAATGTGATATCGCTGAAAGCTGAAAAATGGCTTGGGCAGGAAGTGGGTGAAAGTGCCCAGTATGGAGGTGGTTAATATATGGTATATTTAACAGATCAAAAACTACTAAATTAGTTTAAAAAATATATTACTAGGAATGTCTGCAAAGTAGAAAGACCACAAACAGACTATCACCTGTTGTTCCTTATGTGTATGTTACACTGAAAAGGTAGACAAGCTGTATTTTATCAAGGGGGAAAGTAAAGAATTAAAATGTTTTTTGTCTGTATTTAGATTGCCGCGGGGAGAGGGATTTGTAAAATACCTCTCAGCACTTCTATTCTAGATGAAGTTATTTAAGAGAACGTGGCCACCAGCACTGCAGGCAAAAGGCCGCAAGAGGGTTTTAATGGGTCAAGAATCTCTGGAGATGTGGGTCATATATTGATGATGATCATCTCCTGCTAAGCCTTGAGGCTTGCTGTACAAACAAATAATATCTAGGGATAAGACAAGACTGCCGCCTTTGGTTATAGCATTTAAAATAAGACATTTATTTTTTTTAGCTACTGTATCAGTATCAATATTACAATGGAGGACAAAACAGGATGTTTCTTTTTAAGTTCAGGCATAACACTCTCTGATTACATGACACGTTTTAACCATGTCAATGTGGTTCTAGGCATCTTTGGATAGGAGAGCCCTTTAGGTTGTCATTGCAGAACTATTTCAGTAAATATTACTTATCTGGTTTTAACTGACTGTTAACAGACAGGGGGAAGAAAGTTCTCCCAAGAGGGCCAAACACAGGACACTTGCGATTGATATAATAATTTTATTAAATAGAAAAGTTTAGTACACAACAATTTAAAGCGGAGTTCCACCTAAAAATTGTACTTCTGCTTAATCCACTCCTTGACCCCTTACATGCCACATTTGGCATGTAATTTTTTTTTGGGGGGGGGGGGTGGGGGCTTCAGGAGGAGTGGGACTTCCTGTCCCACTTCCTCCTTCCGCCGAGGGGCTGGTAAGGCGAATAGCTTAATCGCCTTATTGCAGCCCCTCCCTGTAGACGAGCACCTGTCCGATCGGACGGCGCCGTGCTGCTCGCGCATGCGAAGTGCCGCTCACGCATGTGCAGTGGGTGCCCGGCCGTGAAGCCAAAAGCTGTCACTGCCGGGTGCCCACACTAGGAATGAAGACGCCGGCCGGCGAGGGGGGCCGAGGAGCGGAGCCCCGGCCGGCAAGTCGCTGGAACCGTGGAGCAGGTAAGTGTCTTTTTATTAAAAGCCAGCAGCTACACTTTTTGTAGCTGCTGACTTTTAATAAACTTAAAAACAGGCTGGAACACCCCTTTAATGAAAAAAGAGACTAATTAAGTACCTCACAGACGTTAGGGGGGGATTTGCAGCTGTGAATGCATCACACTTACAGTAACCACATTCATGCCATCACACTGACCAATGAATAGCTACAAAAGTTGAAGATCAAAAATAGATATGGTGCTCCTTCCTTATTAAGTAGGGATTATATCAAACACTAGACATGTGCACACTGAAATATTTTGTTTCGTAATTTCGTTTTCATCCGAAAAATACATTTATTTAGTTACTCCTGAAATTTGTTTTTTATTTATTTTGTTTTTCGTAAAAAAAATGCATTTGTCTGAAAATCCAAATTAAGGTCGAATCTGTCATTAAAGGCTTATGGTGTCTGTCGAATGTTCTAAGAAAAAAAAGAAAAAGAAAAGAAGATTCGACAGAATCTTTAAAAAAAATTATAATTTTCGACTCTTCATGTCTCTCTATGTCGAATCTTCATGTCTCTCTTTGTCGAATCTTCATGTCTCTCTATGTCGAATCTTTTTTCTCTATGTCGACTCTTCTTCATGTCTCTATAATGTTGAATCTTTTCTCTCAATGTTGAATCTTTTCTCTTTATGTAGAATAATATTGGACTAATAGAGTTAAGGTTAGGCACATTCGACCACAACGAAAATGAAAATAAAGCATTTGTTTATGTCGGATCTTTCAGTTTTCGTTTTCTGTGCTTTCGTTATCGTTTGTTAAAACGATAACGAAAATACCTGAAATTCGGATGAAAATGCATTCGGACAAAAACATATGCACATGTCTATCAAACACAGCTTCTCGGAACTGTAAATACAGTTGAATCAGGTGGCTCATTTGAATGTGGATGGTGTGGAGCGAATTAGTTAGTATATTGCTATCCTGGAATCATGTGAAAGATATTAAATGGTAGTCCACAGCGGGATGATGTTAGATCCCTAGTTAAAGTTTTATGTCTGTACAGATTCCACTTTAGAAAAGCAAAGGAGTGCTGGTTTTGCTGATACTTGAAGAACGGACTTAGCATAAAGTCAGTAGGTATGTAAATTGCACGGATATGTCTCCATCAATTGCAGAGTGGGGAGGCAACATGGGAGAACAACACATATCACCTGATTAACGATTGAATAGAGATATTCTCACCAAATCCCGTGTGTCCACTGCTTTCGTGTGCCTCTACCCATTGATCCAGGCTTGAGCCATGCTCACTGTATACCAGATTCCAAGAACCTGGAGTATTTCCTGCTATATGTGAGATGCCGTTCGACCAAGTTGGCGGTTCCGACCGAAATACCAGAAGCCGCCATTCAGCTGTCAGCACTGTACTTCGCTTATGCAGCGAACGAACAATCCCCTGTTCGACGTGCTGATGTCACGCTGATGCGTTTCACTAGCCAATCACTGCTAGTTTCCTACTTCAAGTATCCTCTTAGTCTCTTTTTTCATTAAATTGTTGTGTACTAAACTTTTCTATTTAATAAAATTATTATATCAATTGCAAGTGTCCTGTGTTTGGCCCTCTTGGGAGAACTTTCTTCCCCCTTTCTGTTATGCGATTTTAGGGTCGCCAGGACTGCATCTTTTTGGTTATCCATCTTTTTATAATTTAATCTACCAGTAATTGACAGTGATCCAGGCATTCAATATATTTTTTTTATTTTTTTTAACTGACTGTTGACATATACTAAGTAAGATATAAATTCCAAAGATTTTAACATGTTAATGCAATTTCAAAACTTTATTTTTATTACATTTGAAGCTTTAATGAAAAGAATGCTGGGTGAGCCTACCATGAAGGTCCTTGTTCAAGCGCTCTTTGATAAGGGTAACATCTGTCTCTCAGTTGTGCTTCTGCATTGTTACAGCAGTAACAGTTATGCATGGAGCGGGGACAGCAATGGTCTGCATAGTAATCTCGGCGGTATAGAATAGTGAAGCAGCACAGTTGCAGACTGACAGAAGTGTTTAGTCCCAATTCTAAGTCCCAGGATAGAGAAATAGTGGTCCCCACTCTGTCCCTCCTCATCAGGAACCTCTCCCTATCACTAGTACACTGTCTCTAACCAGCAGGGTTACTGTCCCTACACTATCCACTTTGCAACTGTGCACCTAACTCAATAAGTCAATGCTTTTTACAATCACTGCCCTCACTGAAGATGGCCACCAGGGTCATCCAGGGTTGCAGCATCTAATCAAACTGCTGCTACTCTAATGAAATGTATGAAGGCTTCAGAGGAACACATTTTTTGGAAAGCCATAGATGATGTGATTTTCCTTCCTGCAAGCACAGGTTGCAGTGTGATAGATTTCTGTAATAATGCCTATTTTTGAGTTAAGCTAATTTATTATTAGAATCACTTAAATGTTGCCAAATGTTGCTTTCCTCATATTCTTATATATTGTTTTTATTGCTTGATCTATGGAGTTATTATGTATGGATATATATTGCAACACTGTTATTATCCTTACATGAAGAAACAGATAATGCTTTAAAGTTACGACTACAAATCTGTTTGAAATAAAGGCAAAGAAGTTATCAATATGTTTCAAACGTGTTCAAACCTTCTTTCCCTCCTCACTCCTAATTACGGCCCCTCCTTTATGTTGAATTCCTGTACATTTTTCTTTGAGGCTTGTGTGGACTTTTCAAAGGAAGCTAACCCATCCCCCCTGCATTTCCTGTATAGCTTTCCATAGCTTCAAGAAGAAACTGTGACTTTGCCCCCCCCATCTTCTCTTTAACCCCCCACCAAAGGAATTCTATGTAAAATGGCGAATGAGTCTGAAAAAAGACATGAGGGAACTTTATGTCACGTGGATTTTCAAGAAGAACATGGAATAGGAAACCATCCCTTATATGAACTGGCCAATGACAGCCTCACAAGGGGGTGGGTGAAATGGGTGTGAATTGTATGGGTTGACAAATGAGAATGCATTTTTGTGATGTTGTATTTTTAATAAAGCTAAAGTGAGGAGGATTTCTCCTTCCTGTTGTTGGAATCGAGACAGAGGTGAGCATGTGAATATTTTCTTGTCTCTAGATTGCACTGTCTCACTTTATACTTTGAATCAGACGGCAATATGGGTAACCCTGAGATTGGATCAGGAAAATCAATTAATGAGTCTCTATCAGTTGGCCGCCAAACGTTTGTTTTGCTCTATTGGGGAGATACAGCACCCCGGGATGCGGTGGGGTGCGTCTGTGCGGATGGAGACTGATCACCTCCATGGCTGCGTTTTTTGCAGCGATCTGCTTCCGTGCAGACGCACTTCATTCTCTCGGTCGTGCTGTGCCTCACCCAATCAAAGATGGGGGAAAGATTTCTTGAGCAAAAATATTTGACCCATCTATCTCCCTTTCTGCCGCTCTGACGTTTTTGTCTTCTGTTATGTCTTTGTTTTGTGTTTGCCGTCTGTGTTTTTATGTTTGATGTGTTGTGTTAGTTTGAATGTGGCTGTTTCAGGGTGAGCCGGTGACGCACGGTGGCGTGTCTTGGGGTGGAAATGTGTGCATACTGTCCATGATTTGCTGGTGTTGGGTTAAGTGAGGTTGGCAGTATGCACATGTCAATATGTCTGGTCTGAAAGAAGAGGATTTGGGGTTTCCTTGACTAAGGGAGTTCAAGGCGGAGTTTTTTAATGAGTTTTTTTTAAGGGGTACAGGGTGTTGTGTCAGTCGCTAAGAGGAGTTGACTGGAATTAAAATGGTGGGATTGATCAGTCGCTAAGAGGAGTTGACTGGAATTAAAATGGGGGGTTGCTAGTTTTTTTGGGGGGGGATTCAAATTGGGGTGTATCAGTCACTAAGAAGAGAGTCGACTGGGGGGGATACTGGGTTTCCTTGACTAAGGCAGTTCAAGGAGTTTAAGGGATTTATTAAGGGGTACAGGGTGTTGTAACAGTCACTAAGAAGAGAAGTTGACTGGGATTAAAGGGGGGTAGCCCTGGCTGAGAGAGCTAGGATCCTTATTTTGGGGGGGCACTGAGGGTTTATAGGGTTATACATGGGTGTATGGAGACAAGATAGATTTATGTATATTTTTATATATATATATATTTTTTTTTGGGGTTAGGGGTTTAGAATTAGCGCCCAGCAGACAGGGGGGCTGAAAGAGTCGTATTCCGTTTGTCTCTGTTGATGTCTTTGTCTGATATCTGTGTTTTCTGTTATGTCTTATGTTGCTTTGAATGGGGCTGTTTCAGCGATTGTCTGTGTGGGAAGGTGGTGGCACAGTCCCCTTGTCTGGAAGCAGGGTGAGGTGTGAGGGTGACCCGGATGTGTCACAGATGCCAGCCCACTCTGTGTGTGACAGTACAAAAAATAAAAAGTATAGAGTTAATTCACACCCAGATTTATAGAAGGGGCGCAAAATATTGTAAATGCAAACATGTCTCTTTGCACAGAACGATTTAGAGAGAGCGAAAGCAGGTGCCTTGTCGTTTTGTGTGAACAAAGAGAACGTTATGCATGCTTGTGTGTATAATATTTCCCTCCACACTGAAGAAAGGAACATGGAGTGATTAAAGAGGGTGTATTAAACATAGTTGCCTTATCAGATTTGTGCTCCATATCGCTGAAAGAGTCGTATTCCGTGTATTTTGTGTTTTGTGTATTTTTTTCTTGTTATACACTGACATGCATTTTTTTACATGCATTTATTTTTTTATTTTTTTGTATGAGTGTTGTCAGCAGTCTATAAGATGGCTGCGTGGAGAAGCCTACACCCCCCCTCCCTTCACACTCCCCCCCCCTATCCAGCATAGCATAAGCTGGCTGTGGAGTTCCCCCCCCCCTTGGAGTATCAGATTTCTCTCCTGTCTGTCTTTAAAGTTAGCTCCGTGGAAGTTTTTTTTCAAGGACTGCCATGCCCTCCCACCCTCTCCCCCCCCCCTTCACTTCACTCTTTCTCTGCTCAACAGTAATTAATTCGGGAAGATATATGCATGTATTTCTGACACGGTTTAGCTGTTTTATAATCTCTGCAGATACTGATGTGTTTTTTTTTTGATTCACAGTAATTTGAGGTTTTGGGACAGCCCAGGTTATTTGAATGAATGAATGAATGAATGAATGAATGAAAACTTTTATAGCGCAGCACATGCGAATTTAATCGCCTCTGGGCGCTTGTTGTTCCTGTCTCCTTTGGTATCAAAAGAGATGAGTCTTGATCTTTCTCCTGAATGCTAAGTGATTCTCCTCCAACCGAATGCTGGTTGGTAAAGCGTTCCATAGTCTAGGCCCTTGGACCGCGAATCTCCTTTCTCCTTTGGACTTGTATCTGGCTTTGGGTATCTGGAGGAAATTTTGATTGGTGGAACGCAGAACGCGATTGGGTTTATGAGCTTTTATTTTTTTTTCGCATAGATAATGGGGAGCATTCCCATAGATACATCTATGCGTTAGACAGAGTGCTTTAAAAGTGATTCTGTCTTTTACTGGTAACCAGTGAAGGGTTCTCAGTGAAGGTGAGATTGATTCCCAAGGTTTTTTCCCAGTCACAAGTCTAGCGGCCGTATTTTGAACGACTTGTAGACGAGCGATTTGGTACTTGGGGAGTCCGAGGTAAAGGGCATTTGCATAGTCCAATCTTGAGTTTACAATAGCTCCCACCACGACCGCTATGTCTTCCTTGGGAATAAAAGGAGTAAGTCTGCGTAGTAGGCGCAGCAGATGGTGAGATCCGCTGACTACTGACCCTATTTGTGCGTCCAATGTCATGTGAGAGTCAAAGATGACCCCGAGACTTTTGACTTTGGCGCTAGGGGTGATGATTTTGCCCAGAATGGGCGGGGGGGTCCAAGTTGTTGTAGGTTGATTCATACGCTTGGCGTGAAACAGGAGAAGTTCTGTTTTCTCTCCGTTGAGTTTAAGATAACTCTTTGTCATCCAGTCCTCTATCAAAGAGAGGCATGTCTCTAGATTGAGGTGATGATCCTTTTTATTGCAAATGCGGAAATATAGTTGCGTGTCGTCTGCATATGAGTGGTAGAGCAGTTTTTGACTGCTAATAATCTCAAAAAGAGGGCGAAGATAGATGTTGAATAACACCGGCGACAGGGGGGATCCTTGAGGGACTCCGCACGATACCGTGCGTTTCTCAGAAGTGAAAGGTCCTAACTTCACTATTTGCGATCGGTTTTCCAAAAAAGAGGAGAACCAAGATAAATCGCCTTCTGCGACTCTGGCTACTTCAGCTAGTCAATAAAAGCTTGTGGTCTACTGTGTCGAAGGCTGCGCTCAGGTCCAACAGAACCAGAAGACAAGATTCTCCTTCATCTGCGGCCTCGAGAGCGTCATCCCATATTTTCAGCAATGCGGTTTCTGTCCCGTGTCCAGGCCGGAATCCCGATTGAAATGGGTCAAGTAGGTTGTGGGTATCTAGATGATGTTGCAGCTGTTGTACCACTACTTTTTCCATTACCTTTGAGAGTACATTTAGACCTGTTATTGGACGACGGTGGAGTGGGTCCTTGGGGTCCAGGTTGGGTTTCTTCAAGATGGGTCGAATTATACCCTCCTTCAACTGGGAGGGCACTATGCCTTCCCTGAAGGATTGGTTGATAAGCTGCGTGATAGGAGGTGCCAGGATGTTGGCGCATTCCTTCAGCAGTTTAGTGGGGATGATATCATTCGGCGCGGTGCTGTTACGCAGAGTACCGATGATATTTTTAGTGGCATGGATAGAGATAGGTTCCAGCGTGAACTTACCTGGTTGTGGTGAATTACTGCAGGTATTGTGTAAATCATTACGGGGAGAGTTGAGGGGGGAATTATTTTGCTGAATGCTTTGTCGGATCCCCTCGATTTTATTAATGAAGTAATCCGACAATTCACTGCAAAATTCTTGTGAGTCCGAATTGGGGGCTTCAAGACATCTTGGATTCATGGTCTGAGTGACCAATTTAAAGAGTTCGCGTGGGCGATTAAGGGCGCTGTTGATAGCCTCGGAAAAATAGTTTTTCTTGGCTTTGAAGATTTCTTTGTGGTATTTTCTTGTTGTTGCTTTGTAGACGATAAGGTTCTCATCTGAAGAGCTTCTTTTCCAGGCGGCTTCCGCCCTTCTACGCTCTTGCTTCAGTAATGCCAGTTGGTTATTGAACCAGCTGGAGTTATTTTTCCGGATGCGGGTTTTACGTTTCGGCGCTATTAAGTCGGCTGACTGTAATAGGGCTGTGTTTATGGTATCCAGCGTTTCTTCAGCCGTTTGATGCGGCTGAATTGTATTTATTTTTTTCCTTAACGTGGTTTTGAAGAGTTCCGAGTGGAGCTTCTTCTGACATCTAGTCCAGTGTGTTGTCACTAGATTTGATGTTTTAGTTAAGGGTGGGAAATCGGAAATAATGAATTTAATTGCATGGTGATCTGTCCATGGCAATGGTTCATTTTCCAAGATTTTTATTTCCAGATCTTGTCTGAAAATAAGATCGAGTGTGTGACCTGAAGCATGTGTGGGCCCACATACTAGTTGTTGTAGCCCTAATCCTTCGAAGTGATCAATGCAGGCGTCGGCAACGGGGTCTTGCGGGGAGTTGGCCCAGAGATTGAAGTCCCCGAGCAGCAAAAGGTGTTTGCTGTTAAGGCTATAGGTGGAGATAAAGTCCGTCAATGATGGGAGAAACTGCGATTTTGGGCCAGGTGGCCTATAGCAGAGTAGAATCCGGACGGTCTCCTGGGAGTTTGTTTGTAGTTGCAGGGTAAGGGTTTCCATAAATGGAAGAGGGTTTTGAAGGACAGGTTTAGTGATTGCAAGATGAGTCTTATGGATCACCGCCAGTCCTCCTCCTCTTTGCCCTATTCTGTTTTCAGTTATGATACAATAGTTTTCTGGCACCAGTTCTCCGAGAATGGTGTTACAGTCAGCTGTAAGCCAGCTCTCTGTAATAAAGAGGCAGTCTAAATCATATTGTAGAATGAAATCATGGATTTCCAGTCGGTGTTTTACTGCCGATCTTGTGTTGATCAAAGCACACGATATATGCTTAGGCTGGGGTAAACGGCTGAGATTTTTGATAGTCGATCGTCGATCGATTCTCAAAAGTCGCTCAGTTCTTAGGGCTTTTTTAGTGATGGCTGGTAGTATTGCGGCAAATTGTCTCAGATCCCCAATGGTTTCTGCAGAATATTGCAGATTAACCATAGTCGCCAAACACCAGGGGGAGGAGGGAGGGGGGATTAATCAAGGATTAACTTAATCCTCGATCCTGACTTGGTCCAGAGGAAGGCAAAAAAAAACCTGGTTGTGCAACGCCAATATGCTACGACAGGGAAAAAAATTCCTTCCTGGTCCCTTGAGAGGCGATCGGGCGAACCCTGGATCAAGTACAAATGGTATTTGAGAGAGGGGGAGTGGGGCTCGGGTGTTGCAAGATGGCCACCACTCCGGCTGCAAAGAGCCAAGGTGGTGACCTCGAGGGAGGGGGGCAGGGGGGGGGGATAGCCAACTGGTAGTTATTGAGTTAGGAGATGGTGGTAGGTGACCCAATTACAAGGGGGTAGCAGGCTGGTATCTGGAGGGGAAGAGTGGGGAGCCACTCGGTCGCGGCGATGAAGGGAGGGGGAAGGGGCCCTACCTATCTACATCCCGTGGGCCACACGTCCTACTCCTAGGAAGCGTGCGCCGGTAGCTGCCGGGATGCAGTTCTGGCCCTAGGGAAGAGGGGGGTCCTGCTGGTGTCAGGGGGGATTGATATTTGTATATTCGAATCTAGGGGTAAAGTGGGGCTTATTATTTTTGCTGTTTTTTTAATAGTCCTGAGATGCCTCCCTGATCACGTTGATATAATATATACTCCTGCCCCTGTAATGGTGGCACAAACTGGGCGTGTGAGGAATGTGGGAGGTCCGGACCCCCACACCATGACCGCCCTGGGCTCTGCCACGCTTGCAGTTGTAAGTTGGAGGACCTCCCCCAGAAGTCCTGCCCCTTGCAAACAGCCCCCCTCTTTCACCCCCCCCCCCAAGGAAACTAAAAAGCAACCTAGAAGACAGTTTTTTTTTAACAAAAGGTTGAATTGGGGTATTGCAACTGTTTCTTTAGTATTGATGTGTGGGTTTGTGGTACCTCATAATGCTGGGCTTAGTTTAGCGGTTACATGGTGACCAGCCCGTCCTGTTTTTTTATCCTTTTATCGGGTAGATTGTGTGTTCTGTGGGGACCCTGACGATGGTATGCATTGCATGACCTGATACATAGAGGGCTTTTTGCCAGTTTGATTGTTGTAATGTGATACCCAGGGTGTGTTATTGTCCCTTCATTTCCCTCATGTTCTGCCCACGATGCCCCGGCTGGTGGAGACATGGGCCATGCCCGAATGCTGTTCCCTGCTGGAAGCATGGGCCCCGCCCGAATGCTCGAGGCCTTGCCCCTTCCTTCCCCTCACGTTCTGCCCAAATGTATGCCCGGCTGGAGGAAGCATGGGCCTGCCCGGATGCTCTTCCCTGCTGAAGGCTTTGCCCCGTCTTGAACGCAGATGGTGTCACCTCCTGCCCGCTGCCTGCTGCCCATACTGGATTCTGTGCTACAGGCCACCGGGCCTTCTTCTGCGTTCTCTCCTTAGTCTGTCCAGGGGGGGATAGATGACATGTCGCTTTGCTGGACAGACGCGTAAGGATGAGAATCATGCAGGGCCGCAGGCCTACCTGGAGGTAGAATCCGCTCATTTGCTGTCCTGGATGCCCTGACCCCAATGCGTTGATTCCATAAGGTGGTTGAGAGTGTGTAAATCCTTGCGTTCCTTACTATAATCCTTGTGTTCGGTCACAAATGAGGTATGAGGAGATTCTGGGTATCACATTGGAACATTAGAATGTTTTACATAGTACATTTAAACGGTTTTATTCCACATGCCATGCCACCCTCAGGGTTAGTGGGTAAGTGGCCCCAAGGGGGAGCATTCATTATCTTTTTTTGAAATCTTGTTTGAGACGGTCTCTAGATTAGGTTGTTATAAGCTATGATTATGTGACCGCTTTTGGAAAATAGTTAACTAATATCCATGTATGAGTTTCTTCTCGCATTTCTGATGTAGGTACCGATAATTACCAATATCCCCTGGGTGATGATTAAGAGGTTCCTTCGAAAACATTCTCTGGAAATGAGATATAATGGACTGTGCCGCCCACATCTGAATGAAATTATATATCTTTTTTCAAATACATGGGATTGTGACCACTGGGGTTTTTGGGTTGGAATATCTCAAAGGGAGGTCCCGATTACATGGGGTAATTAGTTAATTAGTGTCAGAGTGTAAAGAAGTTCTTTAATGAGATAATTAAGTTTAATTCTGCCTGTAAATGGTTATGAATATGTTATCCCCAACAACTGAAAATATATTATGACATGTCAAAGCATAAACATGGGATTAGAACAAAGGTTTAATAGGAAAATTGTTGATTGAGATTGTGTGAAGAATTGTATACAATTCAGTCAATGGTAAACAACATGGTATTTTGTATTTAACTGAAATCCTACAGATCTGGTTGTAAGAATTAATAAGTTGAGGTTTGAGTAATGTTTACAACAGATTCTAAACTTGGGTTTGGTTTATTATAAGGTTCCCCAGAGAAAAATATTAAGATATGAAAGTTATGTTCAATCTAACAAAAACTTTATAAAAAAAATATTATAAAAATTGCAAAAATAAAATTAAAAAACAAACAAGTGTTAAAAGTTATTATAAAGTGACATTTCTGATAAAATATAAATTATGAGTAATTTTCTCGGAAGAAAACAATGGTCGGTTCATGCGCAGGGACTGGTCAGTGGATTTTGTGGGATTTGTCCTCTAAGCGATCTTTTGTCACTGCTGTAGTTGGGAAATGTCATATTATAATGTAATGTACATGATTTTTGACAGATGTACAAACCAAATATGTTTTAAATTTTTTGAAAAAGAGTTAAAAATGAGAAAAACAATACAATTCGATTGTATTGTATATGGTATAGATTGTGTACAATCTTCTCCAAGCATGGGGGGGAACAGATGTTCCCTCTTAAAAGATAGGAACAGATGTTGGAGATTAGGTTACACGGCCGGACACACAGTGGTAAAATTACCCTTCTGTCTGGAGTGCTAGCGTTGAAACCAGACACCAAGTGTAAACATTCTCAACTGATGTGTTTTTAATGGCTCTTTGCAATGTTTGAAGGCGAAAATATATATATTTGTCTGAAGTAAATATGTTATGAACTATAAAAGCATATTATAGGGTAAATCTTTCTTTAATAATAAAAGGTAATTTGTACACAATCATTTGAAGATCTGAAAGAAAGCCCATATTAATAAAATATTTTTTCTCTTTCTCTCTTTCTTTTTCTCTTTCTTTCTCTTTCTCTCTCTCTTTCTCTCTCTCTCTCTCTCACACACACACACACACTCTCACACACACACTCGCGTACTCGCGCACACGCACACTCTCTCTCTCTTCTGTTAATCTGCATAGCTTAAGTAAGGTCAGATAAAATAGTGAAAAAATGAAGATACAACATGAATACATGATACAGCCATATTTATAGAATAATAAGGTCCTCTTCCAGGTTTTGGAGTGACGAATGTGTTCAGTGGGAAAGGGGTGTTGTGTTTTTGTAGAAGGATCCCTATGGGACACAATGAATCTTTAAGACTGAATCAAAGGCTGCTATGTTTGTTTAAACAGTCATGTGACAAGAGTATTCATGCTGTATGATCAGTTCTGAAAACTAGTGTAATGTAATGAATAAGTTTTTTTTTTAGGAAATAAAATATTTAGGGAAGAGCCCACTATAAAATTAAAATGCTTATGAAGGAAAATATAGTAATTAGGTGGGTACGGATGCTTTTATGAAATTTAACTTAGTAATGGGAATGTAGATTGGATAAATTATGTTTGCTATGGTCAACAGAGGTTTGTTAACTATACCAGGGATGCACTCCAGGGAATAGCTGAACAACTAGAGGCCACTTCACAAACGTCTTTGTTAAAATCGCATGACCCTAAACATATGGCCCTAGGTAACAAGGGGGGTGCATCTGGAATCATACCTGCGGACAGTATTTTGGGTGATAACACATTTGTGCTCAGGTATAGCAATTTTGTTTTTGGTTATATTGGTTGCGGTGATGTTTTATTGTATTCTGCCCTGTATAAAGAAGCTGTTAGGGAAAGCAGCTGAAGAGGTAACTCCTACTTTTTTAAATTTGGGTGAAATAGGAGATTCAATGAATGAAGTAGAAGAGGGACCGTATCCTCTGTTACAGTCCTTGCCTGTTAAGACCACTTACAACATTCTCAAGTAAGAGAAAGGGCAAAGAGAATGTAAGAACGGTACTGATAAAATAGTCATTTTAAGGGGGGATTGTGATAGATTGCTGAATTAATGCCTATTTTTGAGTTAAACTAATTTATTATTAGAATCACTTAAATGTTGCCAAATGTTGCTTTCCTTATATTCTTATATATTGTTTTTTATTGCTTGATCTATGGAGTTATTATGTATGGATATATATTGCAACACTGTTATTATCCTTACATGAAGAAACAGATAATGCTTTAAAGTTACGACTACAAATCTGTTTGAAATAAAGGCAAAGAAGTTATCAATATGTTTCAAACGTGTTCAAACCTTCTTTCCCTCCTCACTCCTAATTACGGCCCCTCCTTTATGTTGAATTCCTGTACATTTTTCTTTGAGGCTTGTGTGGACTTTTCAAAGGAAGCTAACCCATCCCCCCTGCATTTCCTGTATAGCTTTCCATAGCTTCAAGAAGAAACTGTGACTTTGCCCCCCCCCCATCTTCTCTTTAACCCCCACCAAAGGAATTCTATGTAAAATGGCGAATGATTCTGAAAAAAGACACGAGGGAACTTTATGTCACGTGGATTTTCAAGAAGAACATGGAATAGGAAACCATCCCTTATATGAACTGGCCAATGACAGCCTCACAAGGGGGTGAGTGAAATGGGTGTGAATTGTATGGGTTGACGAATGAGAATGCATTTTTGTGATGTTGTATTTTTAATAAAGCTAAAGTGAGGAGGATTTCTCCTTCCTGTTGTTGGAATCGAGACAGAGGTGAGCATGTGAATCTTTTCTTGTCTCTAGATTGCACTGTCTCACTTTATAATTTGAATCAGACGGCAGTATGGGTAACCCTGAGATTGGATCAGGAAAATCAATTAATGAGTCTCTATCAGCAGGACCAAAATCACTTAATTCCCACATCAACACAGTCACAACCACTTTAACCTTCTATTTCTTGTGACATTCGTTTTGCAATGACTGAAGCCCTGTACACACGATCAGTCCATCCAATGAGAATGATAAAGCTGACTGATGGTCTGATGTGCCTACACACCATCAGTTGAAAAACCGATCAAGTTCAACGCGGTGACGTAAAACACAACGACGTGCTGAGAAAAATTAAGTTCAATGCTTCCAAGCATGTGTTGACTTGATTCTAGGCATGCGCGGGTTTTTAACCGATGCTTTTGCATACTAACCGTCGATTTTGACTTATTGGTTAAATTTTAAAGCAAGTTCTAAAAATTTTGACCGAAGGATAACTGACCGATGGGGCCTACACACCATCGGTTTGGACCGATGAAACGGTCCTTCGGTCCGTTTCCATCGATTTTGACCGACTGTGTGTACGCGGCCTAACAGGTTTTAACAAACGTTTCATTTTGAAAGTGGCTCCCTCAAGATTAGGATAATGTTAATGGTATACAGGTATAGGTTTATTTTTATTCCAGGAATGTATTAAAAATTAGGAAGCATTTTTTATTGCATTTCTTTATTTCTGAAAACAGATCCTCAAGACTCCATACAAATAAAAGATAAGATATGATAAATCACATCAAGTAGCCTGTGGGATAGATATTACCCCAAGATATGAAATCTAGTCCCATGTAGCACTGATAGTGAAGTAGAGATTAGCATGGTCATTAATGAATGAATGAGAGGTATATTAGAAAGCACCTGCAGTTAGTAGTAAGACTCAGGGAAGTCAAACTCGAGCTATGTCTTTTAGGAAGATTTTAGTATATCTTAGGGGGATCCCCTAATAACTGGTAGGGAATGAAGGAAATTCAGACTTGAGACTCCATCTGTCTGGTAGGTGGAGGACAAGAATAGGGAAATAGGGAGAAAAGCACATGCAGGAAACGTGGAAGGAATGAGCCAAGAAGTGGAAAGAGTTGAAGATGAAAAGGAGCAGGCTTGGGACAGTGAGGAATGGGAGAATGGTTAGGGAGAAAGAGTAAGGCTGGGTTCACACTTGAGAATGCAGTGGCTCACAGCAGGAGTCCAGTGCGTCTCCATTCACCATTTCAGGTCCGATTTCAGCCCAATTTTGGTCCTGAAAAGGACCAAAAGATGCACAGGGCTCCTGTGCAATTTGCACTGGTGCCGCTGCAGAGATGTGTGAACCGGCTCCATAGAGAGCCAGTCACAATCTCTTGCTATGCACATTGGATGCGGAGAAACCCACATCCAATTTGCAATAATGTGAACCCAGCCTAAATGAGTCTTCCCCAGGCCTACGATGTGAAAGCATATATGTGCGATGTTATGGTATAACACGAGTGCTCACAATCAAGTGAAAATGATTGAATCAAAATAGGTAATAGTATCTAAATATCTAAAGATATGTAATACCAATGAGTGCCTTCAACTGGGGCATAAAAAAAAAGCTTTTTTTATGCCCCAGTTGAAGAGCTCTCAGCTCGAAACATGTCGGGTACATAGCCTATACGCTACCTGCCTACCACACTGCAATCTTTCTTATATTTGTGATCACCTGTATTGGTCTTTCCAAGGACTCATACTTTTTATCTATTTGTTTTTGATAGTTTTTTACTGTTTTTATCCATGCCTAATAAAGGCTTGTTTTATTGGGATTAACCACACCATGTGGAGCTGTTTTTTCTTCATTTTCATGTTTCTATGATCAAACATGCCCACTTGCCTCCATCCATGAGGATTCCTTTAATGACTGACCTCGCATTGGATACATCCGGCTTCTGAAGGTGATTGTTTGCGGTTCCATCAGCTGTCTAACATCATCATTGCCTCAAGGAGTTTGTGCATGCCTGATTGACACCCCGTCGCTGACGAGGGTGTCCACTGCATCCGGTAAGGGTATCCATCCTGTTTTATTTGCCTGTTGGATGTTTCAATTGATCCCGAGAGTGATACCTTGGCATAGTCACCATTTTCTGCCCAAACCATTAAGTGGAGCATGCAACGGATCTTATATCTGTTTTCCACTCTGAGAAGACTTTCTTCATTTGTTGTAGTTCAGTCTACTTCAATGTGGGCCTTTAGTTTCTCACTTTGGATTCACCGTACCAGGACTGATCTCTTGTACTAACATTGTACTTTTGTTTTATTATATATTTTTTTGTGGCTTTCCTTGATATTTTACATTCATTATTTGTGTCATTTATCTCCATGGATGCTCACACATAGGTCTTTTTCCTCTATGAATTGGACTCACTAGAGTGAGAGCAGCCTTGTGGCACTCATTGGTATTACATATCTTTAGATATTTAGATACTATTACCTATTTTGATTTAATAATTTTCACTTGATTGTGAGCACTCGTGTTATACCATAACATTGCACATATATGCTTTCACATCATATATTATTTAGCGCTGCACTTTTTCTTTCTTATTTTTGTACACAACGTTGTTCTATTGTTGATGTCAGCTGCTATACCATACATTGATTCCTTCACGTGATTAGCGCAATTTTTTCCCATATATTTTTTCCAGGCCTACGATGGTCAGGTGATAGACCTAGCTTCAATAGGATTTACCTAACAGGCCATTCCACTCATTTGAGAAGTCCATGCAATAAAACCATAATTTTATATATTTTGTTGTATATATATATATATATATATATATATATATATATATATATATATAATTTTGTGTTTGTCCATTTTCCTGATTTCTTCCTCCATCTTCCTGATTTCTCCCTTTGTTTAGGCACAGCAGTGTGGAGGGAGTTGATGGACCCTCCACTTCAGCTTTAGCCACGTTAGGCACATATTTGTTTTGACTGAACGTTTCTGTTAGTAGAATTGAAAGAGGAAATGTATTTGGTGTGTAGGACCAATTTTCAGTTGCCAAAAACTGTATTTTTTTTCTTTATTACTTTTACTATGAAGAATTTTTTTTTTTTTTACTGTCAAAAAAAATAATTTTCAAGTAATAAGAAATAATATAAAGACAATAAATCATAATACATCTTAGGCCCCATACACACGATAGAATACATCCGCTGAAAAATCCAAGCGAATGGGTTTCAGCGGATAGATCCTATGGTGTGTACACTCCAGCGGATCTGTTTCCGCGGATATTTATCCCTTGGGATGGATTCCAGCAGATAAATATTTGCTGACATGCTAAACAAATCTATCCGCTGGAATCCATCCCAACGGATGGATCCGCTGGTCTGTATAGACTCACCGGATCCATCCGTTTGAAGGGATCCCCCGCATGCGTCGTAATGATTCGACGCATACGTGGAATTCCTTATATGACAGCGTCGCGCACGTCGCCGCGTCATAATCGCGGCGACGGCGCGACACGTGAGTACACGTGAGTACACTCCATCGCATGGAAATCCGCACAAATCCTTGAGAGGATTTATCTGCAGAAACGGTCCGCTGGACCGTATTCGCGGATAAATCCTCTCGTGTGTATGGGGCCTTAGTGTAATCAAGATACCTCCCGGAGAGATATAACAAAAAAGAAAGGATAATCAACAACCAACAAGCGACTATAAACGGAAGAACAGGTAAAAATAAAAAGGAAGGATAAAAAAAGAAAAAGGGAAAAAATAACATCGGAGATACAAGAATATTGGTTAGGGTAGCTTAAGCATTAAATAAGAGGCTAGACTATGCTTAAGAGGCCCCTGAAATGCTAGCCAAATGAGGAATGGATATCCCTATCTCTCCGCGGCACCCCTATAGGGATCAAGCTGTGCCCGAAGAGAGGACCTCCAATTCCCCACATGAACTTAAATTATGGTCTTTTTAGACTCTATTATAACTCATCTGTAATTCTCCAAAAATAGTGCTTATGAATATATTAAAACTAAAGGATAAACCTGTAAATAGGATCCTTAAACATGTATCCGGGAGACTTATAAAAGAGTACTAATAGAAAAAAAAGGTAAAGAAAAGGAAGAAAAGAAAGAAAGAGAGAAATAGGAAGAGCAGAGAGTATATGCCTAGCTCCATAAAGATGAGCCTAGAGAGAATGTAGATACGTCTCAACTAAGGGCCCTTTCACACAAGGCGGATCAGTAATGATCCGTCTCCGTGTGTTCGTCAAGCTCAGCGGGGATCCTCCGTAAAATCCCCGCTGAGCCGTCGGCTGACAGGGTGGTCCCCGCACACTGTGCAGGGACCGCCCTGTCTTTCCTCCGCTCTCCCCTATGGGGGGATCGGATGAACACGAACCGTATGTCAGTGTTCACCTGATCCGCCAGAGGGAAGAAAAATAGGATTTTCTTCCGTTCCCGAAAAATAGGATCTTTGCGGAGGCGGGTGATTACGGGTGTCAGCGGATGGTCATCCGCAATGACATAGGGACCAATGTATGTCCCGTTTTCATCCGCAACGGATGGATGAAAATGCGGACATACGGTCCGCACATGTGAAAGGGGCCTACGTGATATTCCAATATAATTAGCCCATGGTTCCCATATTTTTCCAAATTTCGCGGTGGTGTTATTTAGAATACTGGCCAGTTTCTCTTGAGTCATTTATCCACAAGACTTTCCGAATGACATCAGAAAGAAAGGGTTTTGTTTTTTTCCATGCTTTGGCAACAGTTATTTTGGTACTATGAAGAATTTTATGACCTAAATGGTCCACTTCTACATTCCACATATAACTGAGAAAATTAGAACACATTATATATGGCTGTATTCAAATGTCTTTGAATTTTCCAAAAACAATTTCACAACTTATATATGTTCAGCTAATTGCTTTTAAACTCTCAACCGCTGGAATTTCAAAGGGTGCCCTTTACTATTTTAATAATGAATGTTATGGCAGTCATATTTTTACTGTTGTCCTCATAACAAAATACTCAATATCCTATGGAACTCTGTGTGGCATGAGGTACATATATGAATCAAAGTACCCAATTATATAAGAAAGCTGTAACAAACCGAATACATTATCAGCAGCCTATAAAACAACAAATGTAAATGAAAAGAAGATACATTATCAGACTTGTTTAGAAGAGGCAGACAGATATGACAGATGCATATGATATGTAGTTCAATTATGGGAAATAGGATGAAGTCATTTAACCAATGTTTGTAAGGAAGAAGTTGATTGCATGAGAAATGCTCTCTTAATCATCCCAGCTGTATTTCTACTGTTTATTTTGTATGACTATTACTTTACCTGGGAAAAAAAGCAAGGCTTCATTAAGCTCCGACTGGGAGAAGAAGCGTCATGAGGAACCCTATTTACTAGATGCAATTGCATTTTTTTTATT
The DNA here is from genome assembly GCF_905171775.1 of Rana temporaria. Taxonomy (NCBI): domain Eukaryota; kingdom Metazoa; phylum Chordata; class Amphibia; order Anura; family Ranidae; genus Rana; species Rana temporaria. The sequence continues at coordinate 91,515,586 of NC_053489.1, read as the reverse complement.
TTACTATGAGTGTATGTGAGTGTATTTTAATGAAAATAGATTAAAAATTGTATGAACAGTAGCACAATTATTATGTGACATAAAGAATTGCAACTGACACCCTTTTATTATCTAGGGTAGCAGTCACTAAATGGCAAACCGTGGTCTGGAACCAGACTGGAAGACAGTCCTGTCAGGCAGAGGCTTTTCTAGTGAAAATGGCGCCTATGGCAAGCACTGAAACTGTGCCCCGTCAAAACATTTTAGGTGTACAGGGCCGTGTTTTCACTGCATGAGATGCACATAGATATTCAGTACATCCACGGGCATGCAGACCAATTCAAATCAATTGGGATGCAGCAGCTGCATGAACACAGCCCCTGCTCTCACCTTGATATCTGTTTGGGTGCAGGAACATGCCCCTGAGCACAGACAGTGTACATTCAAGGACATCCACCCACACCCAAATGGATGTCAAATGCCGAATGGATGTCAAATTGGGAACAATAACCCTCCCTTACTCCATCCAACAACTCTAGTTCTACTTGAAGTATAAAGGAGACCTGTCCCAGCAAAGGTGCCCTCCATGACAGGTACCTGAGCAGGGTTTTTAGATCTCAAAGAGCACAGTGCCAGTCTCCAGGTCCCGGATCTTGAAGAAAGTGAAGTCAATCCTGAACACATTCTCCTCAGGTCTGCACAGATAATCTGATGACACAGACAAGTGTCAATCACACACAGCGCCTAGCACAGGCCGGTGACAGGTCTCCTGACAGTAACTCACTCTCTGTGACCCGGCTCAGGCCTAGAACATGCTTCTGGTCTCAGCCCCTTTAGGCCTAACAACTCCTGTTTGGTGACCGCAGCCACTCCCCGGAGCTCCCCATCGCCGTCCTCCCTCCCATGCATGCGCCTTTTATGCCAGTCAAAATGAACTGCCAGCAGGATTGCAACAAGGCTGCCAGTTGGTCCCTCTGGAATCACTCCCATCGCTAGTGATCAAGATTCTGTAGTATTCAGAGAGGAAGCAATTCCATAGAGGTAGATGGAAGGTTCTCTGCCACTGAACCTTCTTTACTAGCAGCAGAGTCTCCCACCTGACATCAGCCTGAGAGGAAGGGGCTTCTCTGAAAAATTATACTGTGAATATTGTGAAAAAACAGGAATGCATTTATACAGACTTGGAGATTGGGAGGTAGAATGTAAGCTCTGATGCTCTGCTCTGACCCTATCACTGCCTACATGACTCTCTATCCCTCTCTGTCCTCCTCAGATCAGGACCTTTAGGATCCCGCTATCTTCTTCCTCCTTTAGGAAGCTGAGTTCCAGCTGGTCTATGCCTGGCTCAGTCATATCTATGGGGGGATCTTTCTATGTACACAATTAACTTTAATGCTCATGGATGCACAGAGCAGCCTCAGCCTTGGAGTGATAAGCAGGCACGTCTACAGGGATCCCGGGATGCCAAGCTCCATATTAGCTGGGTAGTGTTATCAATGATTTGTCCCATCCTGTGTGGAGCTCGGCACATACAGCCCTGCTCCCCTCCGGCTGTTCCATGTTAGAAGCACTCCCATCTCAGCACCTGGGGATGGGAGCAGAGCAGAGAATCACTCCACCAGCCGGGACTAATTGAGTAGCAGGGTGGCTTGATGTACATGCGCCCCGAAAATGAAGAAAAAGTCCCTTCTTTATGCTCACTTCTTGTTCCCCCTATTTTGACCTAATGGGACCCATGAAACTGTAATTGCATCCCCCCCATAAGCAAGTAGGAACGGGGAGAAGTTTAAATAGCTAAATTTAAAATTCAGTGAAGAACTTTAATGCTGGCGTCCCTGCTCTTGAGTGCCCCCTTCATTTGGCGCCCATGGCACCTGCCATGGCTGCCCTACCCTAGATACGCCACTGCTGTCAGGACTGCGGCCATGCAACTGCCACGGCTGGGTGTCCTCTCCCAGGCTTCCTGCCCAGTCACTGATGTAATCCTCACAGCAGGCAGGAGTGGAAGGAGATGCAGACCGGGACTGAGGGGCGGGAGCTACCCAAGTTATTATGTTAACAAGAAGGTGATTACTCAGCTTGTTAATATGAAAATACCACTCTATGTCCCGATCTGCAGCTCCTCCCACCCCTACCTTCTGTGAGGCCCACAAGAGGACACTCCAGGATGATTAGTGCCTCTGCCCTGCCAAAGTTACCATAGAACTGTGCAGGGGAGGCTTGCATTAAAAGGGGCTCTGTGTTGTGTTATGGGGCACTGTGTGGTGTAAACGGGCACTGTGTGGTGTAAACGGGCACAACTGCAATGTACTGGAACTGGAACTGTGTGGTGTAAACGGGCACAACTGCAATGTACTGGAACTGGAACTGAGGACAATGAGGGACTGCTTTAAAGAGGGGACTGTGATGTAAAGGGGACTACGATCTGAAAGGTACGCTGAAGACAATGATGTATGGGGGGGCCGTGACGTGTTATAGTGCTAACGAGATTCGGATCTCTGCTGGAAAGGAAATTATGCTGACAGGACCTCCATACATTTTAGTTCAAGACCCCTGACCTAGGGTATCTGTTTTCCAAAAATGACATTGTGCTGACCTTTTTTACTTTCTCGCCGTACATACCGTTTTATCTATATTTTCACTGCGACTTCCGGGGATGTAATCCTGCGGGACTGGGCGTTCCTATTCACATGCTAAATGATTGACATGCTTCCGACCGGTGCATACAGCGCGTCACGAGTTGCCGAAAGAAGCCGGACTGCGAGTCGGCTCTATACGGCGCATGCGCACCGACGTTCGGCTTCTTTCGGCAACTCGTGACGCGCTGTATGTGCCAGTCGGAAGCATGTCAATCATTTAGCATGTGAATAGGAACGCCCAGTCCTGCAGGATTACATACCCGGAAGCCGCGGTGAAAATATAGATAAAACGGTATGTATGGTGAGAAAGTAAAAAAGGTCCGCACAATGTCATTGTCACTACTCGGCTCAATATAATGTTAGAATTTTACATATCAACGTGTACACCAGAGTGAGAGCAATACCTCTAGGTCCATTATTTACTGTTAGCTCTAAACCAGGGATCTCCAAACTACGGCCCTCTAGCTGTTGCGGAATTACACGTCCCATGAGGCATTGTAAAAGTCTGACATTCATAGACATGATTAGGCATGATGGGAATTGTAGTTCCTAAACAACTGGAGGGAGATAGTTTGGAGACCCCTGTTCTAAACTAATAAACTGCAGGAGCTTTTGCGTATTAAAAATTTAGGGTAATGAATGAAGTTTGTGGTCGTTGCGTGGGTGTATGCAAATTTAAAATTTGACATGTCAGCACAACCTCATCTTTAATATTTACCAAAAAATAGGTAATATATTGCATTTTTGAGCCCTAAAATTAACTTAAATGTATTTTTTACAGAAATGTTGTGCTTGATAAACTGCTGCACAAATATTGTGTGACATAAAAATTAGACCTACCATTATTTTATTCTCCACAGTCTCTGCTTTCAGAAAATATAGAATGTTAATCTTCTGGCTTAAAAAAAAAAATTTAAATGTAAAAACAACTCTGGCAGCAAAATGGTTACAAAAAGTCCACATTTCTGAAAGTCCTAAAAATAACATTATTTATAATAAACAGTTTTCCGTTTCCGGTAATGCTTAAACATTTCATTATCGAAGATATATTCCAGGAGACACAATCTATTGCTAATGAATGGTGTACTCAAATATAAATAGACATAAACCAATAAGTTTAAGTGAGATGCTTCATTGTCTTGTCATCTGAAATATATCTTCTTCATATACAGCATCCATTTTAGGTTTTCTAGGACAAAATATTCAATTGCTATGAAGAAAGAAATAATATACTGTATATCCTGGGTATCATTGAAGAATAAGTTAAATCCAATGGACAGATTAATTGATTGCTCATATTCTATAACACAATTTATTTTTATTTTTTTGAAAGAGACATAATACAAAATTTTGCATTGATGCAATTAAGATCTGATAATTTAATTAAAAAAAAGCTTTTAGGCAAGCTTCAAGACAGTACCAATGCTCCGTTTCTGTCTGAAAGGCTTAGCGATCAATCAAGATTCGGACTACTATTATGTAAAACCGAATTATTTAATATGTTTGACATCATGCCTCAATGTATAGAGTTTTCTTAAGCAAATAGTTTGTTTGCTAATTAGTTGCAAAGTTTATTTTCTGGAGATCCTTTCAGTAAAAGTTCTTCCTATTGTAAACTGACAACACTAAGGTAGGCCATACATTAACCAATTTTCTTTCCTTTACCAATGGGTTGAAGGAAAGAAAATTGATCCATTCCCCCATCTGTCTTTGTCTGGCTTCTCGCTCTACCGGTTTCGTCTCTCTGACGTCAGAGAGACGAAACCGGTAGAGCGATCGCATCTCTGAGCTACAGCACTTCGATTTTAAGGCTTTTTACCTATGTTTTAAATGTGAGTACCCTTTTTATGTGAATTAAAGGATTGCATTTTATTTACAAAACGGTATCACGCTATTGGGCGCTTTATTTATTTCTTCTTTGAGCGGCTGAGAATTTTATGCATTGAGAGTCCTGGCAGGATGCAGTATGGATATTTATTGTGAGAGCCTGTTACCCCTGTAGGGGGAATTGGATCCAGTTAGTGCGGGACCATTGGGAGAGAGCACTGAGTGATTCACTGAAGGCTTGCAACATAGTCTGTCTTTGCACGGAGCACGCAGCACTTTATTTTGCATGAATCAACATTGGAAACTGGACTTGTTTTGATATACACTGTTTGCAATATTTTTGTATTTGAGGATAAGCACTAGCACTTTATTGCACATATATTTTTGTGATATACATATTTTTTCATTTTTTATTATTTATTTTATTATTTGTTCTTTTGTTGTTCCTACATAGTAGTAGGCACCATCACTTGAAATTTCATATATATTTTTTTGCACATTAATTTTTTGCACATTACCTAAACCACTCTGGCTATTGTATTGCTTGGGTGGGTGGCCAGGGCGTAGTAAAACTGTGGCTCAGCTGCGAAATGTTTCCATCCTCCGACTTTAGACTGCAATTTATATAGGCTCCTATATCACTTTTTTTTCTTGTTCTTCCATGCGTATGTCTGAGACATGTGATCATAATGTCACTACAATACAGCTGTTGCCTATAGTAAAGGCCAAGAGCTAATCAGTGTAGTTCTTGGCCATGTAATTATTATGACAGCCATGGTGATAAAGCTCTTTGTAAGTAATATTTGCCTCTGTAATTAGAACTAGGCTCCCTCCAGTCACAACGCTTTATCTGTGAAAAAAAATAAGAAATGACTGTTTCATTTGTGTTACCATGAAACAAAAATAGGCCTGGCAGTTGTTATATAATACATGTATATTGGGTGAAAGGAAAATGTATTTTTCATATATTTGGCTAACTCTGATCTGCCATGTAAAAGATTAAATTAGGTTCATTCAAATGAAAACAGCAAATGTCAGACAATTCACATTCCAAACTCAAAACAAGCGGCATCAGGAATGCATGAAAACTTGCATATACAATGAAATGGTTAAAATGTAAAAAAAGATAAATGCAAAGTTTCATTTGCTGCTCATAGCAGGAAACCACATTAGCTTTTGCTTAGGTAAGACAACTGATTGCTTGCTATAGGCAACTCACTTTCAAATTCAACCACTTTAATACATACTGGTATAAGATAAATATAACCAAAAGCTGAAAGCCAAAGTGCATAGGGCCAGATCCACAAAGAGCCGGCGTAACGTAAATATTCCCATTTAAGTTGCACTGCCTTAAAATTTCTACCTAAGTGCCCGATCCACAAAGCACTTACCTAGAAATTTTTGGCTGTGTAACTTAAATTCCGCCGGCGCAAGGCGTTCCTCTTCAAATGGGGGCGATTCCCATTTAAATTAGGTGCGCTCCCGCGCCGGCCGTACTGCGCATGCTCGTGACGTCATTTTCCCGACGTGCATAGCGCGAAATTACGTTACGCCAAGCTTTGTGGATCGCGCCGGGTCAATAAAGTTGCGTCGGGAAAAAAAAGATACGGCGAAAAAAAAAAATTCAAAACAAAGAAAAAAACGCGTCGCTGGACAGAAGGGTCTGCTTTTACAAGGTGTAAACAGTTTACACTTTGTAAAAGCAGCCCTAATTTTACACATGCAACTTAATACTTACGGAGAAAAAACTAAGCAGAAAAGCTTCGTGGATCTCCGTAAGTGCTAAATTGCATACCCGAAGCGGCATTTCGGCGCAAAATGCCCCCAGCGGCGGATGCGGTACTGCATCCTAAGATCCGGCAGTGTAAGTCTCTTACACATGCCGGATCTTCTGTCTATCTCTTGGAAACTGATTCTGTGGATCAGTTCCAAAGATAGAAACAGGGATACGACGGCGTATCAGTAGATACGCCGGTGTATCCCTTTTGAGGATCTGGCCCATAGTTCTTATGTAGGACATTTCATAGCAGCAAATGTATATCTACATTGTAGCCAGTTGTTATTTTTTAAGGTCCTGTTCACAGTTCACTTAGCACAATCGTACAATCCCTCTTGCAATTCTTAACGAATCACACTCGTTTGCGCGTGTCGAACAGCGGGCAGATCATTCACTTGAACGGGTTGCCCTATTTGCATTTGTCATGGCAAAAACCTCCAGCTTTACCCAAGAGTCAATTTCTGAGGATATGGCGCAACTGTTCTAATTTAGATGTTTTTAGGAATCAGTTAGCGGTTATCAAGCAACGTTTTGTTGATAAGGGTTATCCTGCCCGGTCTCTAGATGAGGTTATACAACAGGTCACCTCTCTGAATAGAGGGTACCTGCTTGTGTCCAAAATGAGGGTTGAAAATAATACAGGTTATGAATTGGTCTATTTCTACCACCTATTCTAGTCAGTATAATATCGTTAACAAACTTTTAAAGAGATTCGAAAGGTAGAAGTTTTTTTTTTTTATCTTAATTGGGTATCATCCCCCTAATATTTACTTGAGCCCGATCTTCCTATAGCGATGTGCACGAGTGCCTCAGCCATCCCGGACTCTCCCACTTGATTGGCTGAGACAAAGCAGTGATGCCACTGCCTCCCGCTGCTGTCAATCAAAGTCAGTTAGCCAACCTGGAGAGAGTTTGAATGGACACACATAGCTTCGGCTCGGCTCGGGTGCCCCCATACATAGCAAGCTGCTTGCTGTGGTGGCACTCGACAAAAGGGAGGGGCCAGAACAGCTGGCGGGGACCCAATAAGTGTAGGATCTAAGTTGCTCTGTGCAAAACCTCTACATACAGCAGGTAAGCATGTTTGTTATTTTTAAAGAAGAAAAAAAAAGACTTTAGTATCATTTTAAAGAAATATTGGGGGATCTTGAAAAATGATGGGGTGCTACCTGAAAATCTGAAGGTCATCTTTAAGAAGGCCACAGAGCGACAAACACAGCCCTCATTTTTTGGAAACCTATGGGACTTTGTCCCTTTTCTTGGATGCCCTGTGTAAAGATGTTGCAGTTTGAACACAATTAGAACCAGGGCCGGACTGGCCTACCGGGATAGCGGGAAAATTCCCGGTAGGCCGCCTGCATTCAGTGCCCTGAGGCTGCTTATGCCTGCTGTAAGCCAAATACAAAGCAGCGGCGGGCCGCCGCTGCGGCCACCATCGTCGCAGCCGCCATCGCAATTGCAGGGATTGCCCTGGGGCCGTTTGATGTCAGTAAAGGAAGCGGCGGGCAGGCGGGTTGCGGCCGCCATGATCGCCGCCGCACTTTTCCTCTCATCCGATTCGGCACCTGCGGAGGACTCGGCGTGATCGTGTCATCCTGAGGGGAGGAGCCAAGCAGAACGTCAGAACGCTGTAGTTCTTCTGCTCTATTTCCCCCTTTCAAGTTCCATCGGCCCGTGCGGCGCCAGCACCGCCCACAATGTCTGTCTGCAGGTGAGGGCATAGAAGGAGTGAGCAGCGTCGGCAGCCCTTGGAGTCGGAGCACAAAAATTCAGGTGAACTCATGAATAACAGTATAAAGAATCTCTCTCACCATTGCACGGTGCACCCCCAAGGCCCCCCCTCCTCTCTCTGTCAGTGTCACCTACCTTTGCTGCCCCTGCATTTTGTAATTTGTATAACAATCTCTCTCTTTCTCTCTCCCCAGGCATAGCATGGTGCCCCCCCCCCCCTCTCTGTCACCATTGCTACCCCTGCAAATTGTAATCTGTATAATTATCTCAGGGGGGGGGGACACCATGCTATGGTGAGAGAGAGAGATTATTATACAGATTACAATTTGCAGGGGCAGCAAAGGCGACAGAGAGGGGGGTGCGCACCATGCAATGGTGAGAATCTCTCAGACTCTCTCACCATTGCATGGTGCACCCCCCTCTCTCCGTCACTTTTGCTACCCCCTCTCTCACCGTTGCGCCCTCTCTCACCGTTGCACCCTCTCTCACCGATGCACCCTGTCTCTCTCTCTCTCTCCGATGCACCCCCTCTCTCTCTCTCACCGATGCACCCTGTCTCTCTCTCTCTCTCTCCGATGCACCCTCTCTCTCTCTCTCTCACCGATGCACCCTCTCTCTCTCACCGATGCACCCTCTCTCTCTCTCACCGATGCACCCTCTCTCTCTCTCACCGATGCACCCTCTCTCTCTCTCACCGATGCACTCTCTCTCACCGATGCACCCTCTCTCTCTCTCACCGATGCACTCTCTCTCACCGATGCACCCTCTCTCTCTCTCACCGAGGCAGCCTCTCTCTCTCTCTCTCTCTCTCTCTCACCGATGCACCCTCTCTCTCTCTCACCGTTTCTCTCTCTCTCTCTCTCTCTCTCTCTCTCTCACCGTTTCACCCTCTCTCTCTCTCACCGTTTCACCCTCTCTCTCTCTCTCTCTCTCACCGTTTCACCCTCTCTCTCTCTCTCTCTCTCTCTCTCTCTCACCGTTTCACCCTCTCTCTCTCTCTCTCTCACCGTTTCACCCTCTCTCTCTCTCACCGTTTCACTCTCTCTCTCTCTCTCACCGTTTCACCCTCTCTCTCTCTCACCGTTTCACCCTCTCTCTCTCTCACCGTTTCACCCTCTCTCTCTCACCGTTTCACCCTCTCTCTCTCACCGTTTCACCCTCTCTCTCTCACCGTTTCACCCTCTCTCTCTCACCGTTTCACCCTCTCTCTCACCGTTTCACCCTCTCTCTCTCTCTCTCTCTCTCTCTCACCGTTTCACCCCCCTCTCTCTCTCTCTCTCTCTCTCTCTCACCGTTTCACCCTCTCTCTCTCTCTCTCTCTCACCGTTTCACCCTCTCTCTCTCTCTCTCTCTCTCTCACCGTTTCACCCTCTCTCTCTCTCTCTCTCACCGTTTCACCCTCTCTCTCTCACCGTTTCACCCTCTCTCTCTCACCGTTTCACCCTCTCTCTCACCGTTTCACCCTCTCTCTCTCTCTCTCTCTCTCTCTCACCGTTTCACCCCCTCTCTCTCTCTCTCTCTCTCTCTCTCTCTCTCTCTCACCGTTTCACCCTCTCTCTCTCTCTCTCTCTCTCACCGTTTCACCCTCTCTCTCTCTCTCACCGTTTCACCCTCTCTCTCTCTCTCTCTCACCGTTTCACCCTCTCTCTCTCTCTCTCACCGTTTCACCCTCTCTCTCTCTCTCTCTCACCGTTTCACCCTCTCTCTCTCTCTCTCTCACCGTTTCACCCTCTCTCTCTCTCTCTCTCTCTCTCTCTCTCTCTCTCTCTCTCTCACCGTTTCACCCTCTCTCTCTCTCTCTCACCGTTTCACCCTCTCTCTCTCTCTCTCACCGTTTCACCCTCTCTCTCTCTCACCGTTTCACCCTCTCTCTCTCTCTCTCACCGTTTCACCCTCTCTCTCTCTCTCACCGTTGCTCTCTCTCTCTCTCACCGTTGCACTCCCCTCTTTCTTTCTCTCTCTCTCATGGTTGCACCCTCTTTCTCTCATAATGGCACCCCTCTCTTTCTCTCACCATTGCACCCCCCCTCTCTTACCATTGCACCCCCTCTCTCACCATTGCAGCCCGGCCCCTCTCTGGCTCTCTCATGGATTTCTTTCTTCTTTTTTTTTTTAAAGCAGGTAAAAATAAATGTGCATTTATAATAGTTTTGGCCTGCAGAGCATTGCACCCCCTTTCTCCCTCACCATTGCAGCCCCTCTCTGGCTCTCTCTCGTGGATTTCTTATTTATTTTTACCTCAAAAAACAAAGTTTGAGAGAGGGGGGCTGCAATGGTGTGAGAGAGGGGGGGCTACAATGGTGAGAGAGAGGGGGGCTACAATGGTGAGAAAGAGAGAGAGGGGGGCTACAATGGTGAGAGAGACAGAAAGGGGATGCAATGGTGAGAGAAAGAGGGTGCATTGCTCTGTAGGCCAAAACAATTATAAACACATATTTATTTTTACCTGAAAAAAAAGTTTGATTAAAAAAAAAAAGTGTTTTTAATTGTTTTGGCCTACAGAGCAATGCACCCTCTTTCTCTCACCATTGCATCCCCTTTCTGTCTCTCTCACCATTGTAGCCCCCCTCTCTCACCACTGCAGCCCCCCTCTCTCTCTCACCATTGCAGCCCCTTTCTGTCTCTCTCTCTCTCTCTCTCGTGGATTTTTAATTTTTTTCAGGTAAAAATAAATTCATTTATAATTTTTTTTGGCCTGCAGAGCATTGCATCTCTCTCTCTCTTATCATTGCACCCCCTCTCTCTCTCTGACGTTATGCTGTGGGGCTGGTATAATAATGCTATGGGGCTGGTATGAAATTATTTCCAGGGCTGGTTTTCATTCCCAGTCCGGCCCTGATTAGAACCCAAGTCTGTGGTCACTGGTAGGAGTTACAGGATTAATGGCTTTATAACCTGTTCCACAAAAAATGTAATTTACCTTTTGCAGTGCTCTTGTGGCCTGCAATACATGGGTAGGACCAAAAGGACCCTGAATGTATACATTGGGGAACACCTTGCAAATATTAGAAAAGGGTTCTGTAAGCATAACTTTAAAAACATTTTGCTATGAAACATAATAAGGATCTTTCTTGTTTAAAAGTAATTGGGGTTGAGACCTTAATGCACTCTATGCATTGAAGGGACAGCAATATTGTTCAGGAAAATTCCAGGTGGGAAACCCGCTGTATATATTAACTCAAAACCCATTGTCCTCAGGGGCTAAATATCAAATGGAATATCAATTGTTTCATTAGTAAAAATGAGTACATATGTTTTTTATGGTTTATTATCCCATTGATCCCTGGTAATTTTTCAGTATTTTATTTCAATTAATTTCCCTTTGGTTTGTATTGATACTATTGTGTATGGTTTTAAAATTGGCTGTATTGTCAGTTCATATCGGTATCTATAGATGGCGCTGCTACTTCCATCTTTCAGTCTTTTGGATTTTAACTTTGTTATTTTTTTATTTATTTACATTTTTATTATTAACATTTTTATTATCAATAATCATTAGTCAAAATTAGGGTTGTCCTGATACCGATACTAGTATCGGTATCAGGACCCATACCGAGCATTTGCGCGAGTACTTGTACTCACGCAAATGCTCCCGATACCCGGTCCGATACTTTTATTTTGATGAGAAAGCGGGCAGAGGAGAGGGGGCGGAGAGCAGGGTGGGGGGAGGAGAGCACAGTGGAGAGCAGAGCGAGTCCTCAGGCGGGTAAGTAAAATAGAATTGTGACGTGCAAACAGACTTGTATTCCTTCCTCCCTCGTTAGGATCCAATGGTTCCTTGTCTTTCTCTGCTGGTCACCCTGGTATATTGCTCGATGTGCTCCCCCTGACTCTCATGCCTGTTTGTTTTCGATGTTGGAGGGGAGGGAGTTCAGTTTTGTAAGCTGAGAATGCCCCCTCCTCCCCATACAAATCTTTGCCTCCCATCCCAGAAATCCACCAGCACAAATGCCCCCTCCCCCCCAAAAAAGCCCTCCTAGCACAAATATTCTACCACTAAAATGTCCCCTCCAAATACACAGCCTCACCCCCACTCAAAATCGCCCCTCCCCCTCCTAGCACAAATCCTACCTCCTCCCAAATTTCCCCTCCTAGCACAAATACCCCTTATTCATCTCTAATAGCACAACCCCCTCCCAAAAAATATCTTCCCCCACCCTCCCTCCCAACAGAGATCCCCCCCAAATCACCACTCCTAGCACCCCCCAAATGTTTCCCCTCCTTGAACATGTCACCCCCCAAATTCCCCCTTCCAACACAATTGCCCTTCCACCTCCTTACAGCACCCTCCAACCTCACATGATACCACAGTACCAGGGCAGCTTTCCCTCCTGCCCACCCCTTGTCCTGGCCCTGCTAATGCCATCAAGACCAATAGAGGGTCCATAGACCTCCTTTGAGCATAAGGGCATTGAGGGACAGTCCACCATCAGAGCATAAATGAGCACCATCTCCCAGGGAAGCTGAGTTTCAGGTGAATAAAACTGCTTGTATTACCCCCTAGAACGAAACGATCAGTTAACCCTTGCAGATTTCCCAGAAATTGGCTTTAATTGCATAAAAAAACAGTTGATCCTGCCAGAATGTGAGCGGATACATTCCTGTGCTTTTTACTTGTGCTACAATGTATTAGTTACAGACAAATGCTAATAATATCTGTTTAAAAAAAGATTACTCTCTTTCATTTTTGTTAATGTGTTAATTTACACATGGAACAAACTACATGTAGTACTATGTTCCTTCTTGCTATGTGTTGTCTTTGAGGTCAAACAGATCACCCCTGCTCCCTCCACAGCCTTCTGACAGCGTGACAGTAAAAGTAAAAGGTTGCCAGTAAACAATATGGCTGTGACGCTCAGTTTTGTCCTGAAGCGGCTGGGACCATCCGAGTGCCTGCCACAATGTGATCGGGTGGCTCTGGCGGAGGCAATGCCCGAGCATATCGTGTGATGTCATGGTGCAATGGAGCCAAGCAGAGCAGCCAGAGCCTCGTGTGTGGGCCTGCGGTATGGGAGCAAGGCAGGCTGGGACCAGGACCGTCAGTGCTGTTTAGACTGGAGAGGACTGGAGGGACCACTTGGTTTGGAGAGAGACTGTCACTGTGACTCAAGAGGGGACGTGTTGTGTCAGTGAAGTCTCGTCATCATCTGTGCGGCTGCACACTGCTGTCAGTGTCACTGTGAGAGTCAATTTTATGTGTGTGTTTGCCTCCCATTCTAATTTCTTGCCCCTCCTGAGTCCTGTCCCTGAGTTACTTACCTACTATATCAAAAATAAAATACGAAATAGAAAAAATAAAATAGAAATAACTAATTTTTGCCTAATTATCTACCTTAAATCATATTGCTAATTACCGTATTTATCGGGGTATTGCGCGCTCCGGCGTATAGCGTGCACCCCTAAAGTGGACCCGCATTCCTGTAAAAAAAAACATTTTAGTACTTACAGTTTTGGTGTCTTGCGCGGCGTCCATCGGCGGCCTCGTCGGGTCCGGCGTCCGTCTGCGGCTTTGGTGGTGTCCTCCTCGCCGGGTCCGGCGTCCTTCTGCGGTGTCCTCCCCACTTCCTGCGCTGAGTTTGAACTACTGCGCCGGCATATACCGAGCGCAGTACACTTGTATATAGTCAGGCAGGCTCGGCTCCTCTCGCGGTCACGTCCTGTGCGTCCTGTGCGTCCTGTACGTCCAGGACGTGACCGCGAGAGGAGCCGAGCCTGCCCGACTATACACGAGTGTACTGCACTCGGTATATGCCGACACAGTAGTTCAAACTCGGCGCAGGAAGCGGGTATCGGCGTATATCGCGCACCCACGATTTTGCCCTGAATTTCATATACGATAAATACGGTATATATTGTATTTGTTTGTAGCCTAAATACTCTAATTTGCAAATAAAACTGTAATTTTGTAACTTTTGGAAATGCCAGTAAAAACTTGGCTGTGCCAGTAAGTTTTGGGTGCTGTGTCAGTAAATTTCAATCTGGTAGGTTTGCAACACTGCTAGCAAGGAGAACACTGCTTTGACATATGGGACTTCTCTTCATCTGCAAGTACTTGCCTGCTTGCTTGAAGCATTTTAGCTGACAAGCGCCTGGAGATGGAGAAAATTGGCCATTCGTCAAAGAAGTTGCCTCCTTGCTAGCTGTGTTGTTGAAAAGCTGTCGAAGGTGAATGGTTGGCCTACCTGACCTCACAGCATGCCTTTAATGGCACATAGTAAGATAGGACAAAGTACTACATGGGGAATGAAACACTATAATAAAAATTTAAGTACTTCTTCTTTAAGCAGATAGTGGCCTTTTTCTGTACATAAATATAAAAAAAAATAATGTCTCAATTACAAAACTGATGTACAGGAAACCAAAACTGTGTTTATAATCTAATTTCGAAAGAAAATTTAAGAAAAAAAGTGTTTGCCTGGTGTGTATAGAGCATTGCCTTTTCAAAGAAGTTAGACATTAGAAGCTCAGTGTTTATAGGGGGATGGCATTGGCAGGAGCTTTGCCTTAACTTGAGCTTAAATTTGGTCTAAAATCGTATGAACAGATGTTTGGGAAGATAACAGGATATTTAGTAAGAGAGATTAAGGGCACTATTCTGCTCAAATGTTCCATGGCTTCTGTGTACAGACGCCCACAAACAAGCTTCTGCACCTGGTGGTGACCTATTTTTACTAGAATGCTACAATTGAAGAACCAAGGAGATGGCTTCTTACAGTATTTCAAACTCCAAATTTGTTTCTCTCCATATTCGGCAGAATTGTTCCATGTGGGAAAAAACATCACATAGTAAAAACTTACTTTAATCTTCTCTCAGCCAGATGGTCCAGCAAAACCGTCTCTGATAGCTACCAGAAATGGTTAAAGATACACTGACACGGCAAATCATGCCAGGAACGTATATTATAGTGAGGTAGCCCTGCCAGATGTTGTCAAATATCAAAACAGAAAGCAAAAGCATGGTTAGGATGTCTGACTTTTTTTTATGCAGCTTATCGAGACGTTCAGAGTATTATTATTTTTTCACACTGCAAAGTCTAGCAGATCGTAGCTATCAAATAGGAGTATAAATAGCTGCTTGTATACGAAATACCAATTCCGTCTAAAGCTGAACTCCGGAATAAGCAAATATTGTCTAAATACTAGAGGCATGTGTATTTGTTTATTGAATCTTGGTGTGCTTTGTGTATTTCATTCCGGTGTCTGTGTAGTAATCCATTGTGAAACTTTATCTCTGTGCAGGAGCTTCCTCCAATATAGACCAGTCACTGCTGCTCTCCCTCCTTGTGCAGGGTGACTGGTCTAGTCTCCGCCCCTTCCTGTAGTTTTCTGCAGGCAAACTTTAGTGGGCAGGCCCGCTGGGTTATTCCCACAGCCTTGCACTCTGCACAGCCTATGTACAGTATTTATAGGGGAATAATCTTTGCTTTCCTTTAGGATTTGGTGATATACATCGGGTGGTCTTTTCCTGGAGTAACATTAACAAAGCAATAGGTCTTCAAAAGCTCCATTATATCCATTTTGACAGCTATTTATAAAGTAATTGTCTGGCCATACCAATGTTTAACCACTTGACGTCCGCGCTGTAGCCGAATGACGGCTACAGCGCGGACCTGAATTTCCCAGAGGCCGTCAATAGACATCCACCCCTTTGCACGTACCCCGTGTGCCCCCTGCAGGACACACGGCGCGCGCTGTGATCAACGAGTCACTGAGACGTGATCACAGATCCGAGTAAGGGGCCGGGACAGCTGATCACGTGATGTAAACAAAGCTTGGTAATCGTTTTTTTTCTCCTCACGTTGATCACTGGCTTTTGTGTAAGGGACATCAGTCCCCAGTGGAGGAGGCACATCTGCTTCATCAGTGCCCACCAGTACTGCCTGACAGTGCCCCCTGCCAGTGCCCACCAGTGCAATAAAGTGCCACCTATCATGCCCGCGAGTGCCACCTATCAATGCCAACCAGTGGTGCCAATCAGTGCCACCTAGCAGTGCTGCCTATCAGTCTCACCTAGAAGTGCTGCCTATCAGTGCCCATCACTGCCACCTATCAGTGCCCATCCCTGCCACCTATTAGTGCCCATCACTGCCAGCTATCAGTGCCACCTATCAGTGCCACCTATTAGTGCCAAGTCTCAGTGCCCACCAGTGCCACCTATCAATGCCCTTCAGTGCCACCCATCAGTGCCACCCATCAGTGCCACCTCTCAGTGTCACCTCTCAATGCCGCCTATCAGTACCCACCAGTGCCGCCTATCAGTGCATACTAGTGCCGCCTATCAGTGCCCACCACTGCCGCCTTATCGGTGCCCATCAGTGCAGCCCATCAGTGCAGCCTACCGGTGCCCATCAGTGCAGCCTCATCAGCGTACATCAATGAAGGAGATAAATTACCCATTTGCAAAATTTTATAACAAAATATAAAACTTTTTTTTTTTTTTATTATGTCTTTTTTTTTCTTTTTTTAATAAAAAATAAAATTAGGTCAAATACCACCAAAGAAAGCTCTATTTGTGGGGAAAAAAAAAATAACATCTAAGTACCTTTTTCCTAATAGATATACAGCTGTCACATGACCCAGATCAACTGTTTTAAATCATCATACAAATATATTTTTGAAATATTTTTGTTGGCAATAACATGGTGTGGCTGGATTTCTGCCAGTCACAAGCTGTGCCACGCCACTCCAGCCTGTGTCTTAGAATAACAGGTAGCTGAAGCCACCATTAATCTACATGTAATATCGTCCCCCATTGTGTTTAGCTGGTTGGTGAGCATGGAGGAGGAGGGAGGGAGTGGTCTGTCATTTACCACTGTGTATACACCCACACGTGTGACTGTATAGTCACATGAGTTGCTCAGATGTGATAGGGAGGAAATTCTAAGTATAGAAACTCACTGAAAACTGAGCATGTGCAGAGTTGTCACCACAGCTGCAAAATCCCTAGCTGAATTGGGGACATGGACAGAAGGTGGAGATTGAGAGCAGCAGGATCAAACAAGTTTTTTGCAGAGAACAGAAAACGAATCTCATTGTGACTGAGTGAGTATAAAATGCATGTAATACACTATTTGTTGATAGTTTTTTATGATGTGGGTTTATTGACACTTTAAGAGTAAAATGTACACCCCCTTACTTGTTGTACCTAAAACCCTCAGCCCTCGTGATCGTTCCATGAACCTAACCCTTTCCACCTTGGATTGTTATGCCCCCCATACTCCAGAAGAAGCGATATATCTGCACACTTTCTTAAATAAGTTATAAAGTCTTAGGCCCCGTACACACGATAGAATCCATCCGCAGATAAATCCCAGCAAATGGGTTTCTGCGGATAGATCCTATGGTGTGTACACGCCAGCGGATCTGTTTCCGCGGAGAAATCTCCTCTGGGATGGATTCCAGCAGATCGGATATTTGCTGACATGCACAACAAATCCATCTGCTGGAATCCATTCCAACGGATGGATCCGCTCGTCTGTACAGACTCACCGGATCCATCCGTCCAAAGGGATTCCCCGCACGCGTCGTAATGATTTGACGCATGCGTGGAATTCCTTATATGACAGCGTCGCGCCCGTCGCCGCGTCATAATCGCGGCGACGGCGCGACACGTCATCGCCAGAGGATTTCCGCGCGGATTTCAATGCGATGGTGTGTACATTCCATCGCATAGAAATCTGCGGAAATCTTTGAGAGGATTTATCCGTGGAAACGGTCCGCTGGACCGTATCCGCGGATAAATTCTCTTGTGTGTATGGGGCCTTAAGGTTTTATATTCCTTAAAGTGATATTATAACCTTAGTTTTTAAGCAGTTTCAACAGCTGAACTAATCACCTACTTTGTATTAGCAGCCAAACACAAAGTCTCATGCTGGCAATACATGTATAGATTTTTAGATGAGAATATTACGAACATTCTGTGTATTTTCGATGCGTGGATGATAGTCGTTTGAAAATTTCACTTGCTTTAACATTTGATTATAAAATTAATGAAATTTCTGAACGAAAACCACATGCACTATCCGAAAATTCTGTTGATCCAGAAACGTTTTCTATTCTGCTTCTTCGAATTTTCCCATCACTGTGGTCGACAATGAATGTTGATTTGTAATGATTAGAAAATCGAACGAACGTTCTTAAAACTGATTTTTTTTAACATAAATTCATACGTACATGGCCAGCATCAGTCTTTCTTCTGGCTCAGAGAACAATCTAGGGGTATCTTTTCTTGATGCTTTATTAAAGTTGAGATTGGACAGTGTATAGGGAGGACGTGGGGTACTCCAGTGGTACAAAAAACAGTAACACAAGTCCACTTCTCATGCTTCTTAAAGCTTCTTAGCACAGTCCTTGCAGCAGCAACTAGGGAACTGATGACAAAATAGGAAATGTCCATATTTTGAGCAATTGCTGCCACTAACTAAGGAGGGATAGTAGCAGCACACAGTCACTAGGATCTCTCACACAGGTCTGCATTCACAAATGTCCCAGGATACTTCAGTGCTTTCTTTTGATATCAGCCAGACATACCTCCCTTGAAACCTCCAGACTAGATCCTCAGTAAAATCCCTCAGTCAGTTCCAGCAAAGTTAAGTAGGATAGGCCCCCCAGCTCTAACACAGCAGGGACCTCAATGGACAAGTGTATAAGCAAGCACATCTGGACTTCCCAGAAGGGAAGCAGTCCCTTGGGCTGGGAACTCCTCCTCCTGGACAAAGAACCCTGCTGTTCCCAGCCTCAGGCTATTTATGTCATGGTTATGCAATAAAGTCTGGCAGCTTACCTGTCTCATGTGTCCATTAGAGGCCTGACCCTCTTTATGGCTGTCTTTTATCATCTTCCTCCCTGTATGGCCCCACCCAGGCCATCCCAGGAAGTCTATATTAACTGTTGCACTACAGGTCTGCAGTGCTGTTCAACCTTTGTTTGTAGCTTGTTCCTGTCTGCAGTGTGTTACGTTTACCTTCCTGTGTACCGACTAGGCATGTGCATTTCGTTTCGTTCCGAATTGAAATTCGGACAAATTTTTCATTATTCGGACATTCGGATGCATACGAATTCCCGAATTGCAATATTAATGAATTTACCGAATCCGAACGAACGTTTTCGATTCCGAATCGAAAACCCGTGGACGAAATTCGATCGGAATTCGAATTTTTTTTTTTTTTCGTCCGCGGGTTTTCAATTTGGAATTCGAAAAAAAAAAAAAAAAACATTTTTTTGGGAATTCCGATCGAATTTCGTCCGCGGGTTTTCGATTTGGAATTCGAAAAAAAATTTTTTTTTTTTGGAATTCCGATCGAATTTCGTCCGCGGGTTTTCGATTTGGAATTAGAAAAAAAAATTTTTTTTTGTATTTTTTTTTGGAATTCCGATCGAATTTCGTCCGTGGGTTTTCGATTTGGAATTCGAACATTTATTTTTTTTTTTTTTCGAATTCCGATCGAATTTCGAAATTATATTCGAAGAGAGAATTTTCGAATTCGACCGGATTTTTTGAAATTCGGTCGAAAACGAACGAGTTCCGAAAACGAATTTAACACATGTAACGAACCTAACTTAACGAAATTAATTAAATAACGAATTAAAACGAAACGAAACGAAACGAAATTTTCCCTTTTGCACATGCCTAGTACCGACCTTGGCTCATCTCTGACTTCTCCTGTCTGCCTGTTTCCCTGACCCTTGTTCCTTGATTACCCTTGTCTGCCTGTTGCCCCAACCTCGGCTTACCCATCACTATCGCTTGTTCTGGTTGCTGCTTCCCCTCTCTCCCTGCGGAGTGTGACCTTGGGGACCCCTGGGGTCGCGACCTGGATCCAGCTGCGGCGAAGGCCATCCTCACCACCAGAGGCTCTGGTGAACACAAAGCTGGGTCTTAGACTCCGCGCCCTGGGGAATCTTGGGCTCACGCTTCCTCTCTGATCGCAGCAGTCGGCCATAGGGTTCACTACCCTGTGGTGCATCCCTGACCCCAACGGGGTGCACTTGTCACCAGCCACCTACCAGGCATCCTCCCCAGGGACTGGCTGGAACCACATAAATATTTAGGCTGCTCATTTGACTCTTCTAGCCTGCTTCCTTCCAGAACCCTCCAGAAGTCAGAGGGAAACAGTCAAACCAGTAGACCACTTTACGTATGTAAGAATACAGCATCTGCTAAAGGCATCTCTGCCCCTGGGGTATGCTTTCCCAAGCAACTATAACACTTTTATCTGTCTACACCTGTCAGGTGCAAAGGCAAGTCCCTAATATATAATATGCTACACTGAAAGCTAATATTTCTCATATCCAGGCCCTTCTTACTATGGGAACAAGATATACAATTCACCACCTCCCATTGGATCCAGGCCTTTAAGTCGGTTTACACAGCCTCACATTGCGTCCAGCACTGGGAGCTGACCCAGAAGATCACGCTCTGCTGGTATCTTACTCCTTACTGTATTTACACCTCCCATTCCCTATTATGCTGGCAATGATGTGGCCAAAGTGGCAACCTTGTCCATATTTTCTGGTCCTGTAGAAATATTCAAGAACAAGTCTCCTGCGCTCTGATATTTTATAGGGAGTACTATGAAGTGTAGCTGACGAAACGCGTCAGCTATTACATCAACTGATTGGTTCAAACGATTATTCGTGTTCCACTGACGATGCTGGACATCTGCTGTACTTATTTTTAAAGCCTGATTTTAACTCCAATTTTGTGAGTATAACCATTGATTTTACTATTGGAATAAATATATTTTATCAGTATCACACGAGGTCGGTGCGCCCTCCGCTCTCTTTTTTTCCCTGTAGAAATATTACCTGTTTCTGGAAAGAAATCTTTACTACAATCTCAGGAGTGACGGGTGTAGTAACTTCCTCTTACCCAGCTTTGGCTTTCCTGAACCTTGGAATTGATGGTTTCCCCTGTTCTCTTCGTCAAATTGTTATGCACATCTTAGTTGCAGCCAGGCTCCTGATAGACAAACACTGGAAAGCCCAAGATGCCTCTAACACTCTGAGGTGGTTGCATTGGTCAAACTCCACCATTCTTAGAAACTGACTCTTGTGTTGTGGTCTGGTCAGACGTTAACCTTAGACTCACTGTGCGAACCTTGGTCAACCTGGACCAACAATTGACATTACCCTTTAATTATGCTTTTGCCTTCTTGCTTATCTTACAATGTACAATAGATCTGCTCACGATATATGATGTTGAAACTGTAATGCCGCGTACACATGATCAGTTTGTCTGATGAAAACGGTCTGAAGGACCGTTTTCATCAGACTAACCAATCGTGTGTGGGCCCCATCGGTTATTTATCCATCGGTTAAAAAACGAGGAACTTGTTTTAAAATTATTTGATGGTTAACTAACCGATAGAAAAAAACCATCGTCTGTGGGCACATCCATCGGTTAAAAATCCATGCATGCTCAAATTAGGAGACGGGAGCGCTCGTTCTGGTAAAACTAGCGTTCCTTATGGAGATGGCACATTCTAAATTTTGAAAATTATTGCCTTGTTTATTGCAGCGCATTTTTCTCTTCTTTCTATTGATAGAATAAAGACGTTGTTTTGCTGATGGTATTTAGACAGAGTCCTCACATACTGACTTCTTTTGATCTCATGAAAAATGTTATTTTTAAAAAAAAAAGCCAGATCTCCAAAATAATTTTCTTTACTTCACATCTCCTTTTTTTTGTTTTAATATTTTTTTATATTTTCAGGTGTTATTTTTTATTTTTTTATCAAGTTATCACAACATTTTTTATTTTATTTTTTTTGCCCTCAAGGAGGTTGTGTCCTTTGTTAATTACACATTGTATTTCTGAAATGTTTTATGGCTATTCACCAGAAAAACACATAGACAAGTATTTAACTTAAATTAAATCTCCATTTACTCTGGTTAAATAAATTAAAGATGAAGGGCAACAATTGAACAATCAGCCAAATATATGCAGATTTTGGATCCCAAAGGCAGATTTCACCATGATAAACAACAAAATAAATAACATGAGGAGTCCCTCTAACCGGGATCACAATCTGGTCCCCAAATCACAGAAATCAGGAGCAGCAGCAGATGTCATACATGTCCCCAAGCTGTGATACTTCAACAACAACCTCCGTTTTCTGGCAGATCAGCTTGAAGCCAGGGAATCACTTTCTGGTCTTCCTTAAAGCCTTCCCTCCACGCTTCCCTGCAGCGTTCCTTCCACGGCTCACTCCACGGCCCCTTGCAGGCTGTGGCGCTGGTGGTGAGAATGTGGCAGCAGGAGGAGGAGGAGAAGGCTGGGCCAGGTCACTGAGGTGTGTGGTCTCAGTCAGCAGGCCCCTTCTTCCCCTCTGAATCACAGAGGCAAAAAGATCTTCTGCCAGTGCCCGTTGTCCCTCCTCCATTCTTTGCATTTGGTCTGCGAGGTAGCAGCTGTAGCCCTCTACAGGGTCAAGGGGGGCTTTCATTATTGCAGCTGCCTCCCTAATGACCTGCAGAGACTCCTCCTCCAGCTGGGACATACGCTTAGGCCTTTTTGGTCTCATCTGGAGGGGAGGCACCTGTTATTCAGTGCTCCCACTGGGCCTGGGCACCTGCTGACTGCCACTTGGCCCAGCCTCCTCCTGTCTGCCACTCACCCCTTCCTCCTCCTGGCTGCCACATTTCGGAGCCTTCTCATCTTGGCTGAGCTCTTCCTGTGTATAAAAAAGGGACATGGTTTTATTTTTTGCTTCATCAATCACACACATTTTAAAGCTCATGACTGTTGCAATTAGAATGTTTTTTTTTTTTTAAATTGAACAGACTCTCATTCTGACCCCTGCAGTTGGCATCCCTGTCACACTAATTTCTGCCCACGACTTTTGTTTCAAGCTTTCATTTTGGTTCAAAAAACATCTTGTTAAACCAACAATAATTTGAGGCCAAGAAATATGTTGTAAACTATTATACCTGACTGAAGATGTTCAGATCTGACTCTTTGAGCTCAGCCTGCTCCTTGGCACCCTCTACAGGGGTGGGGGGAACGGTGGAAGGAATGCTGGAGGGAATGGTGGAGGGAAGGATGAAATGAAAAACTGGAAAGTGATTCTCTGGCCTCTATCTGATCGTCCAGAAAACTGAGGTGTTTGTAGTACCACAGCTTTGGCTCCTGAACTTGGTCTGCTGCTGCTCCTGATCTCCGAGAAGCACGGACCTCTTTAAGCATTCCTGATGTTATTTATTTTGTTGTTGATCATGGTGCGGAGTCGCTTGAGGTATGCAAACGCACATTTGGACAAGCCAGCTTCATTTTGGAATAAGGTGGTGTGGACTGATGAAACAAAGATTGAGTTATTTGATCATAACAAGGGGCGTTATGCATGGCGGCAAAAGAACACAGCATTCCAAGAAAACACTTGCTACCCACAGTAAAATTTGGTGGAGGTTTCATCATGCTGTGGAGCTGTGTCGCCAGTGCCGTTACTGGGAATCTGGTTAAAGTTGAGGGTTGCATGGATTCCACTCCATATCAGCAGATTCTTGAGAATAATGTTGAGGAATCAGTCATAAAGTTGAAGTTACCCCGGGGCTGGATATTTCACCAAGACAACGACCCAAAACACTGCTCAAGATCTACAAGTACAATGTTCTGGAATGGCCATCCCAGTCCCCAGACCTGAATATCATTGGACATCTGTGGGGTGATTTGAAGCGGGCTGTCCATGCTCGGCAACCATCAAATCTAACTGAACTGGAGATGTTTTGTAAGGAGGAATGGTCCAAAATACATTCATCCAGAATCCAGACACTCATTATAGGCTATAGGAATATAGGCTGTTATTTCTGCTAAAGGAGGCTCTACTAAATTTTAATGTGATTGTTCTGTTGGGGTGCCCAAATTTATGCACTTGTCTAATTTCTTTTTGATGCATATTTTCTGTTAATCCAATAAACCTCATTTCACTACTGAAATATTACTGTGTTCTTCAGTTATTTGATAGATCAAAATGAAATTGCTGATCCCAACACCCAAATATTTAGACCCCTTTCACACTGAGGAGTTTTTCAGACGGTACAGCGCTAAAAATAGCGCTGCTATACTGCCTGAAAAACTCCTGCCCAGCAACCTCAATGTGAAAGCCGGAGGACTTTCACACTGAGGCGATGCGCTGGCAGGAGAGAAAAAAATCTCCTGTCAGCAGCATCTTTGGAGCGGTAAGAGGAGCGGTATGTATATCGCTCCTTCCCATTTAAAACAATGGGAAACCGCGGCAATACCGCCCGCAATGCGCCTCTGCAGAGGCGCATTGCGGGCGGTATTAATCCTTTATCGGCCGCTAGCGGGGGTTAATACCGCACTGCTAGCGGTCGAATCCTGCGGCAAATCCGGCGGTATAGCGCCGCTATTTTTAGCGCCACTATACTGCCACCGCGGCTCCTGCCACAGTGTGAAAGGGGCCTTAAAAATGACAATCATGGAAATTGTCAGGGTTTCCTAAACTTTTGCATACAACTGTGTGTGTATGTGTATATATGTGTATATATATATATAAATATACACCCACACGCTGTACCAAACGTAATGCAAAAGTAGTCACAACCTTTTTATTAACCACTTAATAACTTCCCTATAGTATTTTTAGTCCCTTTTCACGCTGAGGTGGTGGGTGCGTTGGCTATTCTTAGCGGCGCTTTACCCTCAATTTTGCGGCGCTATTCAGCTGCTAGCGGGGCACTTTTAACCCCCGAAAAAGGGTATAGCCGCGGTTCCCAGTTCATTTCAATGGGCAGGAACGGTGGAGAAGAGGCATACACACCACTCCTTCACCGCTCCAAAGTTGCTGCAGGACTTTTGTTTAGCAATCTGCTTTGAAATAAAGTAAAAAAAAAAGAGCATAGAGCATAATTATCACGAAGGGCTCCATTCACCCCCCCAAAAAAAATAATTAACAAAATTGTAAAAAAATTGTAAAAAGTTTAAAAGCGTAAAAAAAATTAATAAAAAACTAGTGCCACCATTCTCCCCTGCCCTACCAACCTACCAACACTGTCCACTGCCCCAACCCCCTCCCCCCAAAAAGCATTGTGAAAAAAAATTAAGAAACAATTTAAATTGTAAAAAAAAAATCAATTATTAAAAATAAAAAAGCGTCACCTCCCTGAAATGAATTTTCCACCTCCCTGAAAAGAGTTTTTGCATGTTGGGATGTCTATACATATTGGGGGGAACGCGGTGTACAGAACACCTCCAGGTAGACATATTGCATTTTATTTTACAGAGCCGCAGATTGAAAAGCAAAAGTATTTTTTATTAAAGAAAAGGAAAAGTATTTTTTTTTATCAAAGGAAAGGGAAAGTCATTTTTAATAACATTCAATTATAATATGACTTATGTCGCACCTGTATATGCTGTATTAATTTTTTATTTGCTAATTTTTTATTTTCCACGAACGTGGAGTTACGCTTTAAGGATCGTGTGGGGTGAGGGGGTCAGCTTCTATGTGGACTTTCTGAAGTCTGATCCCTCATGCATGTCAGTTTAGTCTGACTGCAGTTTACATTTAAAGCTTTTCCAGCTGTCCGCTATCCCAGCCAGTGTTTATTTGTGTAGAATATGAAATGATATGAGAAGAATGGGTCAGAGGAATCCTTCCTTCCTCCATAGAGGGACAGGCCCTTCATATGACGCACAGCACACACTCATGTAATCCTGCCAATGTTTACTTCCATCATCCCCGCTATGTGATTGGAGGCGGCCGCACCATGTGACCTCCCACCCACACTGTCTTGTTTCTCCAACCAGGAAGTGGTGAGTGTTGTGCAGGCTGATATGTACACATAGTACTCTGCATTACTTCTGTGTGTTCAGGGAAACTGGGGGGGAAAGCTCTGGATTGGAATCATCTGTATACTATGTATATACATTTTATTGCTGAGGGTAGAATGCTCTGCAGTGTATGTACATGTGATTGCAGGAGGTAGAATATTCTGCAGTGTACTGTATATGTGTGATTGCTAGTGGGTAGAATGTTCTGCAGTGTATATGTGTGATTGCTGGGGCGGGGTAGAATGTTCTGCAATGAATATATGTGATTGCTGAGGGAGGTGGAATGTTCTGCAATGTGTATGTGTGATTGCTGGGGGGGTAGAATATTCTGCAGTGTATATGTGATTGCTGTGGGGTAGAATGTTCTGCAGTGTGCTGTATATGTGTGATTGCAGGAGATAGAATACTCTGCAGTGTACCGTATATGTGTAATTGCTGGGACATAGAATGCTCTGCAGTGTATATGTGTAATTGCTAGGGGGTAGAATGCTCTGCAGTGTATATGTGTGATTGCTGGGGGGTAGAATGCTCTGCAATGTATATGTGTGATTACTGGGGCGGGTAGAATGCTCTGCAGTGTATATGTGTGATTGCAGGAGGTAGAATACTCTGCAGTGTATATGTGTGATTGCTGGGGGTAGAATGCTCTGCAGTGTGTGTATATGTTTGATTGCAGGAGATAGAATACTCTGCAGTGTATATGTGTGATTGCAGGAGGTAGAATACTCTGCAGTGTATATGTGTGATTGCAGGAGGTAGAATACTCTGCAGTGTATATGTGTGATTGCTGGGGGTAGAATGCTCTGCAGTGTGTGTATATGTGTGATTGCTGGGGGGGAGGGTAGTGTAGAATGGTCTGCAATGTATACAGACCAATGCTCTGCAATGTATACGTGTGATTGCTAGGGGGATAGAATGTTCTGCAGTGTATATGTGTGATTTCTGGGGGGATGGAATGCTCTGCAATGTATATGTGTGATTGATAAGGGGGTAGAATACTCTGCAATGTGTATGTGTGATTCCTGGGAGCTAGAATACTCTGCGGTGGTGTGTGTGATTGCAGGGGGTAGAATACTCTGCTTTGGTGTGTGTGATTGCTGGGGGTAGAATTCTCTGCGGTGGTGTGTGTGATTGCTGGGGGTAGAATACTCTGCGGTGGTGTGTGTGTGATTG
Source organism: Rana temporaria (assembly GCF_905171775.1). Classification (NCBI taxonomy): domain Eukaryota; kingdom Metazoa; phylum Chordata; class Amphibia; order Anura; family Ranidae; genus Rana; species Rana temporaria. Next base: position 91,488,672 of record NC_053489.1, on the reverse strand, counting down.
CAGGGGGTAGAATACTCTGCGGTGGTGTGTGTGATTGCTGGGGGTAGAATACTCTGCGGTGGTGTGTGTGATTGCTGGGGGTAGAATACTCTGCGGTGGTGTGTGTGATTGCTGGGGGTAGAATACTCTGCGGTGTACCTCGTGTATTTACCACTCAGAGCAAATCATTTTTAATACCCCCTGCTCTGCATAACAACATTATTATCAGTAATAATCATAAAAACAAATAAAATAGCCAGAAACATAAACATAGTGAAAATTGGCCATGAGGAAGCACCCCCTTATAAAAGGGAGCAGTAGGGGAGGGACCCCAGATTTATAGCCAGTGGGGGAAAGACCCCCTTTTGTTAGTGGCAAGAGGGGGAAGGACCCTATTATATTAGTGGACAGTGGGTAAAGGACCCCCAAATAGAAGTGACCAGTGGGGCTACAGTTATATTTGTGGCCAGATAAGTAGAACCTTCTTATATTAGTGGCCAATGGGGGAAAGACCCCCATTATATTAGTGGCCTATGGGATTATATCAGTAGCCAACTGGAGAAAGACCCCCTTTATTAGCAGCCAGTGGGGGAAGTACACCCCACTAGCTACAGTGATGAAAATAAGTATTTGAACACCCTGCTATTTTGCAAGTTCTCCCACTTGGAAATCATGGAGGGGTCTGAAATTGTTATCGTAGGTGCATGTGAGAGACATAATCAAAAAAAAAAAATCCAGAAATCACAATGTATGATTTTTTTTAACTATTTATTTGTATGATACAGCTGCAAATAAGTATTTGAACACCTGAGAAAATCAATGTTAATATTTGGTACAGTAGCCTTTGTTTGCAATTACAGAGGTCAAACGTTTCTTGTAGTTTTTCACCAGGTTTGCACACACTGGAGGAGGGATTTTGGCCCACTCCTCCACACAGATCTTCTCTAGATCAGTCAGGTTTCTGGGCTGTCGCTGAGAAACACGGAGTTTGAGCTCCCTCCAAAGATTCTCTATTGGGTTTAGGTCTGGAGACTGGCTAGGCCACGCCAGAACTTTGATATGCTTCTTACAGAGCCACTCCTTGGTTATCCTGGCTGTGTGCTTCGGGTCATTGTCATGTTGGAAGACCCAGCCTCGACCCATCTTCAAAGCTCTAACTGAGGGAAGGAGGTTGTTGCCCAAAATCTCGCAATACATGGCCCCGGTCATCCTCTCCTTAATACAGTGCAGTCGCCCTGTCCCATGTGCAGAAAAACACCCCCAAAGCATGATGCTACCACCCCCATGCTTCACAGTAGGGATGGTGTTTGTGATGGACTTTTTACCTATATGCTTCAGTTTAATCCTCCCTGCTTGTTTAAGGCTGTTAATTGTATTTACTCTTCTGCAGCTAGCCCTGTTTCAAATGTTAATTGTTCTAGCCCTGTGTTTACTGGTTACTGTGATTAGATAAGTGGCTCATGTTAATTATGCTGATTGCTTCATTGTGATAATTATCTCTCTATATGCGGTGCCGAACCGGCTAGATACTGACTAGTTCAAAGAAATATCTTTATTTCAAAGGAGCTGTATTGAAGACCCCCCACTGTGTAAGGGGGGGCGGAGATTTGTCATTGTAACAGTTGTAACCACATATAAGCTCTGGTTTCTTACGATTAAAACTCTGTGTTATACCAGCATTAAGCCTTGGCTCATGTATGGATGCTGCTGTGATTTCTTTTATGGGAAGAAGGGACTGTTTGACGGGGATATCATACCGATACCGTCACAGTGTTCTTGGGATGGTACTCATCATTTTTCTTCCTCCAAACACGGTTAGTGGAATTATGACCAAAAAGTTCTATTTTGGTCTCATCTGACCACATGACTTTCTCCCATGACTCCTCTGGATCATCCAAATGGTCATTGGCAAACTTAAGACGGGCCTTGACATGTGCTGGTTTAAGCAGGGGAACCTTCCGTGCCATGCATGATTTCAAACCATGACGTCTTAGTGTATTACCAACAGTAACCTTGGAAACGGTGGTCCCAGCTCTTTTCAGGTCATTGACCAGCTCCTCCCGTGTAGTCCTGGGCTGATTTCTCACCTTTCTTAGGATCATTGAGACCCCACGAGGTGAGATTTTGCATGGAGCCCCAGTCCGAGGGAGATTGACAGTCATGTTTAGCTTCTTCCATTTTCTAATGATTGCTCCAACAGTGGACCTTTTTTCACCAAGCTGCTTGGCAATTTTCCCGTAGCCCTTTCCAGCCTTGTGGAGGTGTACAATTTTGTCTCTAGTGTCTTTGGACAGCTCTTTGGTCTTGGCCATGTTAGTAGTTGGATTCTTACTGATTGAATGGGGTGGACAGGTGTCTTTATGCAGCTAATGACCTCAAACAGGTGCATCTAAATTAGGATAATAAATGGAGTGGAGGTGGACATTTTAAAGGCAGACTAACAGGTCTTTGAGGGTCAGAATTCTAGCTGATAGACAGGTGTTCAAATACTTATTTGCAGCTGTATCATACAAATAAATAGTTAAAAAATCATAAATTGTGATTTCTGGAATTTTTTTTTTTTGATTATGTCTCTCACAGTGGACATGCACCTACGATGACAATTTCAGACCCCTCCATGATTTCCAAGTGGGAGAACTTGCAAAATAGCAGGGTGTTCAAATACTTATTTTCCTCACTGTATATAGATTTTAAAAACAGCTGCACAAATATCAAACATAAATTCAGCTACTACTATTGTATTTGCCCCAGAAGAGGAAGGGTTAAATAGTAGCTTGTATAATAGTCTGGAATATCACCCCTAAATAAGTTGGGAAGTATCTGTACGGGGGTTCCAGTAAACTATGACTTCATTTAGAATGTGATTTTTGTTTTTCAGTAAGAGATCTAAAATGAGCCATAAGGACAATGTCTTCCTTTTGCGCTGCTGGAAATGCCGGAAGTGTGTAGCCAGTTCAGACTGTTTGATCATGGACAGAGAATGTGTACATTGTCAGGTGAGTATAGAAATGACAATAAATAATACTCTGATGAGGTATCAGGACTATCTGCTGCACTTTAGTTCTAAATCCAAAAATAGTTTAAGAAGGGTGACCACACATTGACAAGACTATTTGAATTAAAGCGTATTTAAACCCAAGAATAAAAATGCAATATGATGTTGCGGCTTACTGGTCTTTAAATGTGGTGGCTGCATTTGTTTTTTTTTTAAATGCATTTAATTTGCTTTCTTATTACTTCTTGATCCGGCCAGTAACGCGCCTCATGTCCTTGGCTGACAACATATGTGGAGGAACAACATTTGTCAGTCTAGGACAAGGGTGTCAAATTCAATTTCATTGTGGGCTGTATCAGCATTATGGTTGCCCTCAAGAAGCCAGTTGTATCTGTAAGGCCCCGTACTCACGACCAAACATGTCTGCTGAAACTGGTCCTATATACAGTGAGGAAAATAAGTATTTGAACACCCTGCTATTTTGCAAGTTCTCCCACTTGGAAATCATGGAGGGGTCTGAAATTGTCATCGTAGGTGCATGTCCACTGTGAGAGACATAATCAAAAAAAAAAATTCCAGAAATCACAATTTATGATTTTTTAACTATTTATTTGTATGATACAGCTGCAAATAAGTATTTGAACACCTGTCTATCAGCTAGAATTCTGACCCTCAAAGACCTGTTAGTCTGCCTTTAAAATGTCCACCTCCACTCCATTTATTATCCTAAATTAGATGCACCTGTTTGAGGTCATTAGCTGCATAAAGACACCTGTCCACCCCATACAATCAGTAAGAATCCAACTACTAACATGGCCAAGACCAAAGAGCTGTCCAAAGACACTAGAGACAAAATTGTACACCTCCACAAGGCTGGAAAGGGCTACGGGGAAATTGCCAGAATACGCTTAAATTTAGTTACGATGGCGTATCTACTGATACGCCGGCGAAAACGTCTCTGAATCGTCTCTGAATCTAGCTAATTGTGTTTTGCTTTGCAACTGCCTCCATTCACTTCTATTGGACGGCACCACAACAGCACCTAAAATGCACTGTAAATGGGCCTACTGCGTTTATAGTGCGGGTTAAAGGGGTAAAAGTGATTATTTCCCATTTTAGACTTGTAAAAACAAAAAAGAACACACAAGACACAGGGAGCTTGAGAAGTGTTGCCTGAAGCAGCATGAACGCCTGAGCCTAGGTTCACACTGCTGCGAATGAAACTGGTCCGCGGGCCAGTTTCAGCAGACATGTTTGGTCGTGTGTGGGCGCGAGCGGGCAGAATTCCAGCAAACATTTGCCCGCCGGGCCTTTTCCCAGCGGACAAATATTCCTGGACTTGTTTTAAAACAGTCCGCTGGAATCCTGCCCGCTCGGACATGTACGGTCGTCAGTACAGACCTACCGTACATGTCCAGGCGCCCGCCGTCTCTCGCATGCGTCGAATGACTTAGACGCATGCGTGGAAGCATTTTAAAGGCAGGCCGCCCACGTCGCCGCGTCATTGTCGCGGCGACACCGCGTCATCGGCGCGGCGACACCGCGGACACGCCCCGCGTATTGTTTACGCGCGGACTTCTGTACGATGGTGTGTACAACCATCGTACAGAAGCCCTCTGGCAGACATGTACGGTGAAAACGGTCCGACGGACCGCTTTCACCGTACATGTTTGTCCGTGAGTACCCGGCCTTAGACTATATAAATTTATCCAGGGCGTTTTTTTCTTTTTTTTCTTTTTTTTTCTTCAGAGAATGGGTTCAGGAACTCAACCAAGCCCCCCACTGAGCCACATTGAACAGTGAGAGGATCTTTAACTGGCAATAAGTACAAGGAATGCATTATGTGCAGAGTTTACAGTGAGCTATGTACAGAGTGGAGTTTCAGGGTTGCCCTATGCACAGAGTTTAGGGGTGTGCTGTGTATAGAGTGCAGGGTTGAGCAGTGCGCTACATACAGAGTTTAGGGTTGTGCTGTGTACTGATTGCAGGGTTGAGGAGTGCATTACATACAGAGTGCAGGGTTGAGGAGTGCATTACATACAGAGTGCAGGGTTTAGGGGTGTGCTTTGCATAGTGTTTAGGGCAGGCAGGGATCTGTGAGATCTGCAGAGAGGAAAGCTGTCCTTGTAGCCACAGAAGGCTTCTGTTTTTGCAAGTGACAGTGGTAAGCAGGGAGCGGAGGGTTAAAGCCAGAGATGAAAGCTCCCACGTGAAATGGCCTGGCAGGCAGGATTTGGCTCGCGGGCCCTGTGTTTGACCCATATACTGTAGGACAAAAGCAGAATTTAAGTATATTGCTGCTTAACAGTTCATGTATGTGGGAGCTGTATTACTTTTATTTTTTCGTTGTTTTTTTTTTCCTTTATTGTCAAATGTTGATGTAACCAGTAAGGGCCCTTTAACACGTATGGACCGTATGTCCGCATTTTCATCCGTCCGTTTGCAGATGAAAACGGGACATACATGGGTCCCTATGTGATTACGGGTGTCAGCAGATGAACATCCGCTGACACCCGTAATTTGTCCGCCTCCGCAAAGATCCGCATTTGCAGACGGAAGAAATCCTATTTTTCTTCCGTCTGCCGGATCGGATGAACACGTGGTCGTCCGATCCCCCATAGGGGAGAGCGGAGGAAACACAGGGCGGTCCCTGCACAGTGTGCAGGGACCGCCCTGTCAGCTGCCAGCTCAGCGGGGATTTTACGGAGGATCCCCGCTGAGCTTTGCGGACACACGAAGCGGATCATTACTGATCCGCTCCGTGTGAAAGGGCCCTAAGTCTCTTATTTTTTAACTTTCCGTCAGTATAGCCTATGCTTAACCTCTTGGCGCCAAGTGCACGCAAATATGCGGCCTCTAGGTGGGTGGGTGGGCCTTGGCGTAGAGTGGCCGCATAAGTGCAAATAGAGTTGAGCCGTGAGCATGCGCCTTGCAGGCTCCTTGCACAGTTACTGGCAGCTAATATAAAGCTCTCTTCGCTGCTTGCGATGGGAAGCTTTCTGATTATGTGACTGCGGCGACCGCAAGTCACGGTGGTCACATGACCATAAGCCCCGCCCCCTAGCATTCTAAACCCCCGCTCTTTTTTACTGCCTGCCTTCCGACTGCATGTGTGAACTGCCGTGTGTACAACTCCATGTGAATGGCAATGATAGGCAGTCGGGAAGTGGTAAAAACAGGACCCAATCAGCTATTTTTAACTGTGTGAGCAAAGCCTAATGGGGTGTCAATTACTTTACTAAAACATTGTGTATCAAAAACAATTGCCATGTTTTTGTTTTACTTGAGAAAATACTATTTTCAGCTTTTTTTTCCATCTTCTTTTCATCTCGGTGCTGCTGATCTCTTCCAGCCTTTTTACAGACATGTCCTATGTACACACATGCCTCCATCAGCAGCTGCATGTCATTGCTCAGGCTTGCGAAAGGTAACAGATGTAAGCAAATGCCTGCATATTGAGAGTTGGCACAGCTGGTTGTAGTTTCTCTTTTAAAGTGTAAGCGACAGGGTGACAACACAGGACAGCATTTAGTAGACAGAACTGTTCATCCCATAACAGAAAGGGCTCTTATGCCGCATACACACAATCATTTTTCGAGTTGTAAAAAATAAAGTTTTTAAGGGTCTAGAAAAAACGACGTTTTTGTCAACCCGATCATTAAAACGGTCTTGCCTACACACGATCGTAAAAAAAAAATGCTCTAGCAAAGCGTGGTGACGTACAACACATACAACGGCACTATAAAGGGGAAGTTCCATGCGGATGACGCCACCCTTGGGGCTGCATTAGCTGATTTTGTGTTAGTAAAAGACGATTCACGCTTTTCTGTCTGTTACAGCGTGATGATGTGCTATCTCCATTACGAACGGTAGTTTTACCAGAACAAGCGCTCCCGTCTCATAACTTGCTTCTGAGCATGCGCGGATTTTTCACGCCGTTAAAGCCCACACACGACCATTTTTTACAACCCGAAAAAGGTTGTGAAAAAATAGAGCATGTTCAAATTTTTTTGGGCCGTTTTTCAGAACCCCGAAAAATGCTCTAAAGCCCACCCACGGTCGTTTTTAATGACATTAAAAAAAAACTTTATTTTTTACAACCCGAAAAATGATCATGTGTATGCGGCATTACACTTGTGTTACAGTTTAAATTGCATTGACGCACCTACAGCATTGATGAGCATTTAGGATGTGTTGTTGAGCCCTGGTTCACACTGGGTACGATTTGGAACGATTTGAGATGCGATTTGACATGTCAAATCGCATCTCAAATCGGCGGCAATTGTCGGCAATGGCACTGTCCTAATCAGTGCGACGCCGCATCTGCGATTTCAAAAAGTAGTTCCTGTACTACTTTTTGCGATTTCGGGCCGCGATTTACATTAAATTGCGTCCGAAATCGCGGCAAATCGCGGTAAAATCGTGCATTTTACCGCGATTTTGAATTCGCAGCAGTGTGAACCTAGGCTCAGGCGTTCATGCTGCTTCAGGCAGCACTTCTCAAGCTCCCTGTGTCTTGTGTGTTCTTTTTTGTTTTTACAAGTCTAAAATGGGAAATAATCACTTTTACCCCTTTAACCCGCACTATAAACGCAGTAGGCCCATTTACAGTGCATTTTAGGTGCTGTTGTGGTGCCGTCCAATAGAAGTGAATGGAGGCAGTTGCAAAGCATCCACGCCTGCCAACTTCTGCAGGCAACATTATTTTTGCATCGTAGCAACATAAAGAAAGGCTTATGCTGCATACACACAACCGTTTTTTATGACGAGAAAAAATGCAATTTTTTAAATTGTGTGTAGGCTCCAGAGCATTTTTCTCGACGAGAAAAATGGGCATTAAAAATTTAGAACCTGCTCCTTTTTTTTACTATAGTTTTTCACGTCGTCGTTTTTATCGTCGTAAAAAACGGTCGTGTGTAGGCTTTAACCACTTCCATACAGGGCATTTTCACCCCCTTCCTGCCCAGACCAATTTTTCATTTTCAGCGCTGTTGCATTTTGAATGACAATTGTGATGTCGTGCGATGTTGCTCCCAAACAAAATTGACGCCCTTTTTTTCCCACAAATAGAGCTTTCTTTTGGTGTTATTTGATCACCTCTGCGGTTTTTATTTTTTGCACTATAAACAAAAGAAGAGCGACAATTTAGAAAAAAACACAATTAGCTAGATTCAGAGACGTTTTCGCCGGCGTATCAGTAGATACGCCGTCGTAACTAAATTTAAGCGTATTCTGGAAACCAGATACGCTTAAATTAGGCTAAGATACGAGCGGCATAAGTCTCCTACGCTGTCGTATCTTAGGGTGCATATTTACTCTGGCCGCTAGGTGGCGCTTCCGTTGATTTTGGCGTAGAATATGCAAATGAGCTAGATAAGCCGATTCAGAAACGTACGTGCGCCCGGCGCATTTTTTACGTCGTTTACGTAAGGCTTTTTCCGGCGTAAAGTTAGTCGAACAAAAAGCTGGCCTAGCCAATGTTAAGTATGGACGTCGTTCCCGCGTCAAATTTTGAAATTTTTACGTTGTTTGTGTAAGTCGTCCGTGAATGGGGCTGGACGTAATTTAGGTTCACGTCGAAACCAATACGTCCTTGCGGCGTACTTTGGAGCAATGCACACTGGGATATGTCAACGGACGGCGCATGCGCCGTTCGTTAAAAACATTAATCACGTCAGATCACAAATCATTTACATAAAACACACCCCCCTGTTCCTCTTTTGAATTAGGCGCGCTTAGGCCAGCCCATTTACGCTACGCCGCCGTAACTTAGGAGGCAAATGCTTTGTGAATACAGCACTTGCCTCTCTGACTTACGGCGGCGTAGCGTTAATACGATACGCTACGCCGGGTCAAAATTAGGCCGCCCTACCTGAATCCAGCTAAATATCTTTTACTTTTTCATTTAATAAATATCATAATAAAAAAAAAAAAAAAAAAATTTCCTCAGTTTAGACCGATACGTATTCTTCTACATATTTTTGGTAATAAAAAAATTGCAAAAAGCGTATTTGATCGGTTTGCGCAAAAGTTCTAGTGTCTACAAAATAGGGAATAGAATTATGGCATTTTTATTTTTTTACTAGTAATGGCGGCGATCTACGTTTTTTTTTTATTGTGACCGTGACATTGCGGCGGACATATCGGACACTTTTGACACATTTTTGGGACCATTCACATTTACACAGCGATTAGTGCTATAAAACTCCACTGATTACTGTGTAAATGTGACTGGCACTAGGGGGTGCTGAAGCGGTTAAATATGTTCCCTAAAGTGTGTAGTAACTGTTAGGGGGGAGGGGGACTCGCAAGGGTAGGAGATCGATGTGTGTTCCTCTGTACTGGGAACACACATCAGTCTCCTCACCGCTGAAAGGACATAGATCTGTGAAATAATATACAAATTGCGCTAAAACAACTAATTAATGTGATACCAGGTACATGAGATCAAGTGCAATCAGACATGCTGATTCTAATGATGCATCCGTGGGGCGGATACAAATAAACTAAATATGTGTTAACCACAAACAATACAATAAGTGAAAAATTATATGTAAATTGTTGTGAATATTCGGTCCTTTAAGAGCAATCACCTACACACTGCTTTCCACATATCAGTCCCTGTACTAATAGGATGATACCACCAATGGGTTAAGGTAGGTAATTGACAGCAGAAAGATTGAACGTCAATGTATTCAGACCAAACAGCCTTGATGATAAGCAATACGACAGCTTCAAGCCCGCTCCACACAAATCACGGCAGGATGTGAAAATATGAAGGAGAGAGAAAACACACAATAGTGTAATACTGCAAACTTCAATGCAACATCAATGTAAAGCTGTGCTCCGATACACTCATGATTTTCCCCTCTTTGTGTAAGCCGCTCAGTAACAAAGTAATGAGATCCTCACTCGGGGACTTCCGACAGGTCTCGTACGGCAGGCTCCTCCCCCACGCGTTGCGTCACTTGCCACGTGACTTATTCATGTTTACACACACAGATCCATGGTCCTGCCGTGATTGTGGGCAATCGCGGGTGCCTGGCGGACATTGCGTCCCGCGTCCCGAGCAATGCGGCGGGGGCGCGCGCGCCCCCTAGCGGCTGGGAATGCAAGGATGTCATATGACGTCCACTCTGAAGGAGGAAAGGTTCCAGCCGACGTCATTTTACAATGACTCGGTAGGGAAGTGGTTAACGACGGGGGAAAAAACACGCATGCTCAGAAGCAAGTTATGAGAAGGGAAATTTGCATAATCAGCCTAAAGGGTGGCGCCATTCTAATGGAACTTCCCCTTTATAGTGCCGTCGTACGTGTTGTATGTCACCGCGCTTTGCTCAAGAATTTTTTATCCCGATCGTGTGTATGCAAGGCAGGCTTGAGAGGAATCACGTCGAGGAAAAACTTTGTTTTTTTTCCATGACATGAAAAACGGTCGTGTGTACGTGGCATAACACTGCAGTGTGAACACCTCCATCCGCTCCCTATTGTAACAATTCAGTGAAAATTTTATTTTCACAACCTCTGCCAGTATTTAAAATTCTTAGCGCAGATTCACACACACCTACACAAACAATTCTGTGTGGCATGAATAGGCTCTCAGGACACGTTAAAAACCTGACCCAACCGCCTATTTTCAGAGCCCAAAGTGCCTGAACGTGGATCTTCATGCATAAGTTTATGCTAAAATTAGCAGGTATTCGTTTAATAAAGGCTGTAGTTGAAAATTAAATTTGAAATTACTCTAATGCCGCGTACACACGATCGGTTCGTCTGATGAAAACGGTCTGATAGACCGTTTTTATCAGACAAACCGATTGTGTGTGGGTCCCATCGGTGAAAAAACGTAGAACCTGTTTTAGAATTATCTGATGGTTAAAAAACCGATAGGAAAAAAACAATCGTCTGTGGGGAAATCCATCGGTTAAAAATCAACGCATGCTCAGAATCAAGTCGACGCATGCTCGGAAGCATTGAACTTCATTTTTCTCAGCACGTCGTTGTGTTTTACGTCACCGCGTTCTGACACAATCGGTTTTTTAACTGATGGTGTGTAGGCAAGACTGATTAAAGTCAGCTTCATCGGATATCTGATGAAAAAATCCATCAGACCGCTTTCATCGGATGAACCGATCGTGTGTACAGGGCATTACACGTTAAAGACAATATGATATTTTTGCATCTGGGTCACATTTACTTGTGTTAGATAATTGCAATTTCCCAGATTTCAGGGCAGATGAAGGCTCAAGAAAACATAATTTACTAATTAAAGTTCTTATTTTTTGTTGGACTTGCAGCATCTTAGAGAAAATCTTTTGTCACCCAGTTTACTGAGCAGGGATCTGGAATGTTTGTTTGCATATATCAGATCAGTGACACATTTGCCAATTATTGAAATGAATAATTCAGGTTCCATAACCATTATATTGGCAATCTACTACAATCATTACAAAGTTGCAATATTTGCAAAGCAGATTAAACGTGTGATTTTCTTTTAAATAAATCTCCTAGGCTAGGTTCAGACAGTGTGAAAATCGCATGCATTCCTGCAGCCAAAACCTAGCCTTAGGTGGCAACATTTGTTAGCATTTGTTTATGGCCGCCTACATGTGCAACACACCCTGATGCTTTCCAGCCATATCCAAGACAAACAATGAAAACAATATCACAATTCAGACAGTACAATATAGCAAAAAGTTATTCCCGAGGGCTGAGTGCACTGGCTACAAAATATAATAAAGCAGACCTCCTTGTGAATGTGGTCATGGGGCCCCAAAATATTGGGTTTGTAGGACCACAACTTTCATGTTACCCTCTCCCTGACTATACTTTGGCCACTGCACTCGGCACTTTGGTATGCTATCTTGTAGAGCTGCACTATTAATCGTTAAAAAATTGCTATCTCAATTCAACCCCCATCATGATCTTAATCCAGCATTTCGCCGTTTCATGTAACAAGTGCAGAGCCATTCTCTGCTCACAGCTGTCGGAAAAAAAGAGCAGCCAGCATAGTTTATCACAACATTGCTCAGAAAGAAACATTGTATCGTTTGGTTCTTTTAGATCATAGGGATGAACTTGGGTCTGCAAATGAGCTCAGTTTAACTACTTAAAGAGGAGTCATGCATGGGGAAAGACTAAAGCCCTGTACACACGATCAGTTTGTCTGATGAAAACAGACCGATGGACCGTTTTCATTGGACAAACCGATCGTGTGTGGGCCCCATCAGTTTGTTTTCCATCGGTGAAAAAAAATAGAACATGTTTTAAAATATTCCTATGGATAAAAAAACGATAGAAAAAAACAATCGTCTGTGTGGAAGTCCATCGGTCAAAAATCCATGCATGCTCAGAATCAAGTCGACGCATGCTCGGGAGCATTAAACTTCATTTTTCTCAGCACGTCGTAGTGTTTTACATTACCACGTTGGACACGGTCGGATTTTTGACCGATGGTGTGTAGACAAACCTGATGAAAGTCAGCTTTATCGGATATGCGCCGAAAAAAATCCATCGGTTTAGATTCCATCAGATATCCGATCGTGTGTACAGGGAAAATCACTTATGCTGCGTACACGATCGGTTCGTCTGATGGACCATTTTCATCAGACGAACCGATCGTGTGTGGGCCCCATCGTTTTTTTATCCATCGATGAAAAAACTAGGAACTTGTTTTAAAATTATCTGATGGTTAAAAAAACGATAAAAAAAAAACGATCGTCTGTGGGTACGTCCATCGGTTAAAAATCCACGCCTGCTCAGAATCATGTCAACGCATGCTCGGAAGCATTGAACTTCATTTTTCTCAGCACGTCGTTGTGTTTTACGTCAGCGTGTTCTGAAACGAACGTTTTTTTAATCGATGGTGTGTAGGCATCTGATGAAAAAATCCATTAGACCGTTTTCATCGGATGAACCGATCGTGTGTACAGGGCATAAGAACCCCAAACATTATAATGTGTATGTGTGTGATAGATATATATATAAAATATATATAATTTTTTTTTTTAGCAGAGACCCTAGAAAATAAAATGCGGGTCGTTGCAATATTTTTGGTCACACTGTACTTGCGGAGTGGTTTTTCAAACACAATTTTTTGGGAAAAAATACACTTCAGTGAATTAGAAAAACAAAACCGTAAAGTTAGCCCAGTTTTTTTGTATTATGTGAAAGATGATGTTATGTCAGGAAGCGTGAGAGAATCGTGGTCTTTATTCTAAGCAAAAAAATAGTGATTATCATTTGATCCAGATTCGTGCAGTTCTACTATCATGCTATATTTTAATGTTAGCATTGTGAATGTCATTTCACCTTATGTATTACAGGTATATCTTATGTACCATTCATTTTGCATGCTGTTTACTATTTATTGTATTTCTGTATACTATTACTTTTTAATACAAAATGCAATTATGGCATCTCAGTAGTAGTTGGTGTGCAAACTTTATTTCAAATACCAACTTCAAAAGAAAAAGCTAAGCAGCAGCACACCCCTCCCTTATCTTACTATGTGTCCATAGACTGACCAATAGTGGGGAAGGGGGTGTTTGAACTCAGTGTTGCAAAATGAGGTGTGAACCTTTTAGTGTACCTAGGGCTGCTGAGCTTCTACCTAATAAATAGAATGGCACCAAACGGTGTTTGCTTCTTGTATAAGGTAAGGCCTCGTACACGATAGGTTAACCAGAGGACAATGGTCTGATGGACCGTTTTCATCGGTCAAAACCGATCGTGTGTGGGCCCCATAGGTTATTTAACCATCGGTTAAAAAAAAGCTAACTTGCTTTAAATTTTAACCAATGGATTTCTAACTGATAGGTCAAAACGATCATTAGTAGGCACAACCATTGTTAAAAAATTCACACATGCTCAGAATCAAGTCGACGCATGCATAGCATTGAACTTTGTTTTTTTCAGCACGTCGTTGTGTTTTACGTCACTGCGTTCTGACACGATCGGTTATTTAACCGATAGTGTGTGGGCACGACGGACCATCAGTCAGCTATATCGGTTAACCGATGACAGCGGTCCTTCAGACTGTTCTCATCGGATGGACTGATCGTGTGTACGAGGCTTTAGAGTGCAAGCCATGAAGAATGCCGAGCAGTGACACACAAACACTGTGTAACTACAGGCTGTGAAAACCTACTGTATACTAATCAGTCATAGCACTGTAGAGGAGGTGTTCATTCCTTTATACATTTTTTGAATGGTAAAGCGGTTCCCCTGTATTTTGATGCATATTTCCATTCTTTGGCATTGTTTTAACACGTTCCAGCAGCTATCCTAGGTGATGGATTGACTTCTTTGATCTTGGAATAGAAAAGTATTCAGCAGCATTAAACTACCAGTACCCAACAAAACCTCAGCACCACCAATTATCATTTGTGGTCTGTCTGTCCCTTTTGGCCCCACATCTGTAAAAGACTTGTAGACTTCACCTATGTAACATCTCTAAAATACGCTCCTTTTTACCGAATGAAACCACCAAGCTACTCGTTCATTTCTTTGTTATCTCTCGCTTTGAGTATTGCAACTCCCTCCTCATAGGCCTACCTCGCCATAGACTATCTCCTCTTCAGTCTATCATGAATGCTGCTGAGTCATCTTCCTTAGCAACCACTCAGTGTCCTCCACCCCTCTCTGCCAATCCCTCCTCTGGCTTCCGATTGCCCAGTGAAACATATTAAAAGTAATAACAACAGCATACAAAGCCATCAACAACTCTGTACCCGAGCTACATCGCCAATTTTGTCTCCAAATAACACCCAAGACATCCTCTCCGTTCCTCTCCAGACCTCCTGCACTCTTGTCTTCTCCTGCCATGCTCATCTCCGGGACTACTCCAGAGCCTCTCCCATCCTCTGGAACTCTCGAAATCTGTCAGGCTTTCTCCTACTCTAACCATCTTTAGGCAATCGATGAAAGCTCATCTCTTTAGGGAAGCCTGGTATAACTTGCAGTTCCGATCTAGGCTGAAACAAAGATCTCCCCGCCGGTTGCAGTGAGGGGAGCAGGTGCCCATGCGCCATTCAGGGGTGTGGAAGCATCAACGGATAAAGGAAGGAACACCGCTCACTGACCCAGTGCATGAATTTGTGAATGAGTGTGGCTTCAGCCAGTGCCACTCCAGCCATGCCACATAAAGCGCTGGGCAAACTGTTGCCACTATTTAAATCCTGAATAATAATCTGGATCTCCATTTATCCCTGCTTCCTGTATTGTATTTTTTTGCCTGGGCTGCCCACTTAGTGCTTGACAGTGTATATATCCACCATTGACACGGTTCCTCATCCCAGTCCAATCTACAGACCAAAGTCTCCATTTCCTAATTAGTTGTAATATGTGCGGTGAGTGCTTTCTTTCTGAGAATCCTTTTAACAGGAAACAAAAAAAAGCACAGATTCAAGTGTTTTGTAGCCTTACTTATTACTTAAGATATGCACAGAAAATAAAAAGCTTGTCTTTCTGCGTAAATACATGTCCAGGGAAATCTGGAAAATGGAAAATGATGAGTAATAAAAGACAATGTTAGCGCTGATGCATGAAGTGAAGTGCCTGTAGGAAAAACAGCTCACCCTTAGCAGGTGGGTGAACGTTGAGCTGGAGAGACAAAGAAAGGGAACAGTTCAGTGGTTAGTAGTGTAAATAGCACATTTAAGGGTGCAGGGGTTTCACATTTTAAACACGTTTAATTTGCAGTAATCTAAAATAACACCATGAGGTTGAATTTGCATAACCCTTTGCTCAGTGAAAGTGCATATACATACATTTTGGGTGAAAAAAAATTGCCTAATAGATTAGAGGTCGACCGATATGGGTTTTTCTCTGGCCGATTCAGATATTTAGAAATCGGGGCGGCCGATGGCCGATATATGTGGCTGATTTTTGCGGCCGATATTTTAGGCTCATTTTTTTTTTTTTTTTTTTTTTTTTACACTTCATCTCAGAAAATCTAGGGTGGAGAGGTGGGGAGGAGGTTATTGTTTAGGGTGGAGAGGTGGTGTGCATCCTATTAGTGTCCATCAGTGCAGCCTGTCAGTGCCACATCAGTGCCCACCGGTGCAGCCTATCAGTATCCATTAGTGCCCACCAGTGCAACATCAGTGCAGTCTATCAGTGTCCATTAGTGCCCACCAGCGCAGACCACAGTGCCACCATATCAGTGCCCACCAGTTGAGCCTATCAGTGCCCACCAGTGCATCTCACTAATGCCCACCAGCACAGAGCTCCTTAGTGCCCACCAGTGGAGCCTATCAGTGCCAACAAGTGTATCTCACTAATGCCCACCAGTACAGAGCTCCTCAGTGCCCACCAGTACAGAGCTCCTCAGTGCCCACCAGTACAGAGCTCCTCAGTGCCCACCAGTACAGAGCAGCTCAGTGCCCACCGTATAGCAGCTCAGTGCCCACAGTATAGCAGCTCAGTGCCCACAGTATAGCAGCTCAGTGCCCACAGTATAGCAGTTCAGTGCCCACAGTATAGAAGCTCAGTGCCCACAGTACAGCAGCTCAGTGCCCACAGTTCAGCTCAAGAATGTCATTAATAATGTCAGTGCCCACAAGCAGAGCGCTTCGCTCTGTTCCGTCCCCTCACCTGGCCAAGGAGAGCTCCATCTGTCCCCTGATGTGCTGTGCG
Source organism: Rana temporaria (assembly GCF_905171775.1). NCBI lineage: Eukaryota > Metazoa > Chordata > Amphibia > Anura > Ranidae > Rana > Rana temporaria. The sequence continues at coordinate 91,472,060 of NC_053489.1, read as the reverse complement.
CCCCGTCTCTGCCTCCACACTACAAACCCCAGAATGCAGTGTGGCCAGTAACAGCCAATTGGCGGCCGCAGCTGCCGACTTGGGAAAAAAAAATCAGCAAACAGCGGCCGTGATAGCCATTTAGAATAGATGCTCCCTTATCTGATGTTTGCCATAAGAGAGGTTCCCCAATCGTCCACAGGGTTCTCTCCGTTTGAGCTACTGTATGGGAGGCACCCCTGGGGCCTACTGGACATTGCCAGGGAAACATGGGAGAGTGAGAGTTCCCCTCATCGAAGTGTGATTGAACATGTGGCCCAAATGCAAGACAGAATTGCCCAAGTGATGCCGATTGTGAAGGAACATTTAGCCCAAGCCCAATTGGCTCAACAAAGGATTTACAATCGTGGGGCCCAGGTCCGTTACTTTGCACCTGGTGATAGGGTGTTGGTGCTGGTTCCCACGGTTGATCCTAGCCAAATGGCAGGGTCCCTATGAAGTGTTGGAGAAAATGGGGGTGGTGAATTATAAAATTAGCCAACCGGGAAGACGAAAACCCGAGCAGCTCTATCATGTGAACTTGCTGAAACCATGGAAGGATAGAGAGTCCTTGGTCGCTAAGACTACCCGATTTTCTGCTCCGATTTTCTGCTCCATTTAACCGGGCTGTCCCTGAAGTTGGGATAGCGGAGACTCTATCTAAAACTCAGCAACAGGAGGTTAAAGAATTTGTGCTCCGTAATAAGGAGAAGTTTTCAGATCTGCCAGGTTGGGTATCCGGAGTTGAACATGACATTATCACCACACCAGGGGATAAGGTCAAGTTGAAGCCTTATAGAATTCCAGAAGCCCGGCGAAAGGCAATTCGCCAGGAAGTAAAACAAATGCTTGAGCTGGGGATGATAGAAGAGTAAAATAGTGATTGGTCCAGTCCCATTGTCTTAGTGCCCAAACCAGATGGAAGTTGGCGGTTTTGTAATAACTTTCGCCGCCTGAATCAAATCACTATATTTGACACCTATCCTATGCCCCGCATAGATGAACTAATTGATCGCCTAGGCACTGCCCAGTACATGACGACGTTAGACCTGACCAAGGGTTATTGGCAAATTCCTCTCTCAGAGTCGGCCAGGGAAAAAACAGCATTTGTAACTCCAGACGGATCTTTCCAATATCGGAGGATGCCTTTTGGGTTACAGAATGCTCCCGCCACATTTCAACGCACCATGGATAAGACCCTTCGGCCTCATCGAGCCTGTACTGCTGCATACCTCAATGACGTTGTCATCCACAGTGAGGATTGGGAATCACACTTGCCAAAAGTTCAGGCTGTGTTGGATTCCATCTGGAAAGCCAGGTTTACAGCCAATCCAAAAAAATGTACCCTTGGGCTAGAAGAGGCGAAGTATCTGGGGTATACCATTGGAAGAGGTCTAATCAAGCCCCAAATAAACAAAGTTGAGGCTATTCAGGATTGGCCACGTCCCACCAACAAGAAACAGGTTTGTACATTTTTGGGGATCATGGGGTATTATCGCCGCTTCATCCCCCATTTTGCCTCACAGGCTGCTCCCCTGACCAATTTTGACCAAAGTGAAGGAGTCTGTAATGACCAAATGGACTCCCGAAGCAGAAACGGCTTTTCAGGCTTTAAAACAGGCCTTATGTAGTCAGCCAGTTTTAAATTTGCCTGATTTTTCACAGGACTTTGTGGTTCAGACAGATGCGTCAAATGTGGGATTAGGAGCTGTACTGTCCCAGATTATCAAGAGGGAGGAACACCCTGTTATGTACCTCAGCCGAAAGCTGAAGGCCCATGAGGAGAATTATGCCACCATTGAGAAAGAGTGTTTGGCGGTGAAATGGGCTTTGGATTCTCTCCGGTACTACCTTGTAGGTAGACAGTTTGAACTGGTGACGGACCAAGCCCCATTGAAGTGGATGGCACAGAACAAAGAGACCAATAGGAGAATAAATATGTGGTTCCTGGCCCTCCAGGAATTTAGTTTTGTGGTAACGCATCGCCCCGGTGCTAAAATGGGGAATGCAGATGGGTTGTCCCGAGTGCATGCCTGCCTGGCAACCTGTGTCCCAACCCTAGGGTTGAAACAAGAGGGGGGGTATTTGACAGGAAGTCAGGTAAATCTGTGGGTGTTGTCACAGACGGGAGATACATTTCTGCCTTGTTTAGACAATATACCAAATATTATCAGGTGTTGGCTGCAGAAGTAGCCAGAACGATTTAAGGGCGTTGGAAAACTTCAGCTGTTCAGAATGAGGCAATTAAGGCCTCTATAAGTAATCCAGAGGATTACTACTGATTGCTGCATCCTGAGGCTTTTTCAGTTAAGGAGATCAGTGAGCTGAAAAGACTTCTGAAGAGGTGAGGTGGTGTTGATTTTTCTGTGTGATAAAAATCAAAAAGAGACTATTGTTTTTCTGCTGTAGGACTAGGCTGTGCCAGACTCCATAGACAGGTTCCTGTGTGGTGAAGGTAGACGCCCCAAGTGGCCAGGGTTTATGTTATGTTTGATTTTGTTTATGCTGTTTGGATGCTTGCACTTGTTTCCAGCAAGATGGAAGAATAAACCAAAATCTTTGTTTTGAACCGTCTTCGACTGCCTTTCTGTATAAATTCAGTGTGTAGTGAACCCATCCAGGGGGTCACACACCCCGCTACCGAGCTAACCCCTTACAGTACCTACACTTCTGTTTTATCTACTTCAGCAATAAGTACTTACAGGCCTTCAGTGCCCAACTCCCACTAAGCCTGTAGAGCTCAAAGCCTAAAGGGTCAGCTAACCCCTTTGTAAAGTCTTCCGCGTGAAGGTGTGCCCCCATTTATACGAGTCGGGGCCGTTTGTATATATGGACAGATCCTAGAGTAGTTTGTCTCTCAGGTATTTGGGTGATAAAGACACCCCTTTTAGCTCACAGGTCAAATTCCTGTCTGTGAAACATCCTTCAGTCGTCCCTCTCTACTTTTGTTTTGATACTGCACAAAGCAATGCAACTACCCTGGTGTACCTAAGTTCCCTAGCTCTTGGAAACCCATTTTTCCTGTCCAGTTGTGGTTCTGGAGTTGTAACTTATCCAGAAATTAACTATCTTCCCCAGAATAAATATAAACAAGGAAGCCACTGCCCCCATCTATAACTGGCCATTGCAGCAAGCAGCATTGGAAGGCAACAAATGTTAGAAAAAAAGCCATAGGTAAATCCAAGGAAAACTTCAAGCTCACTTGCCGACCAAATCGCAATAAGCGTATATTGAATGGTTTGCGCAAAAGTTATAGCTTCTACAAAATAGGGGATAGTTTTATGGCATTTTTATAAAAAAAATATGTTATTAGTAATAGCGGCGATCAGCGATTTTTATCATTGCGGCGGACACATTGGACACTTTTGACACTATTTTGGGACCATTGTCATTTATACAGCTATCAGTGCTATAAAAATGCACTGATTACTGTGTAAATGACACTGGCAGGGAAGGGGTTAAACACTAGGGGGCGATGAAGGGGTTAAGTGTGTCCTAGGGAGTGATTCTAACTGTGGGGGGGCTGGGCTACGAGTGACACGACAGTAATTACTGCTCCTGATGACAGGGAGCAGTAGATCACTGTCCTGTCACTAGGCAAAACCAGGAAATGCCTTGTTTACATAGGCATCTCCCTGTTCTGCAGCTCTGTGACACGATCGCGGGACACCAGCGGACATCGAGTCTGCGGGTCCCACGGTCACGGAGCATGCGGTGGGCACCCGCATGGTGAAAATTTCAAAGCAACGTACAGGTACGTTGCTTTGGTTCAGCAAGGATTGGCCGAGATTCAATCTATGTATGGGCAAGCTGATTGTACCCAAGTCGATCCAACGATCAACTTGGGTAAAACCAGCCTTCCGGATTTTTCTTCACACAATTACTGACAGTGGCTATAGTTGCTAGCAGTAATCGTATTCTGCTGACCGGTGAAGACTCCCCTTGCCCTCGCCAGAAGAATACAATAGCACTGACTGTGTTGATGGGGGAATCTATTGATTTTCTTTCCTTTCACCCTTAATGGAAGAAACAAAAAATTAAACCATCTATGGCTTGCTTTAGTTCGAACAGAACTATCAATTTCCAATACACACACACACACATTATACAGTTGTGTTCAAAATTATTCAACCCCCCAATGCTGTAAAGGGTTTTAGGGAATTTAGTGTACATTTGTAATTGTATTCAGAATGAAATCCTACAAGGACTTCTTAAAGAACCATATGCAACTAAAATGACATCAATCGGTTTTGTAATACAGTAGTAAATATTTATTTTGTGAATTCTTCATTTACACAATTATTCAACCCCTTAAAGACTACCACTCTGAAGAACAGAGGTTCATTGAAGTGTATTCAATCAGGTATTGAAAACATCTGTGGATGTCAGGGAGCAGTAATAAAGCCCAATAAGCATTAATCAGGCAGCTTTAAAATGACTGTGATACTCAGCTCTTTCTAGACATTCACTGGTGTGGTTACAAACATGGTGAGGTCAAGAGAATGGTCTAGGAAGACAAGAGGAGAGGTGATTACTCTTCACAGGAAGGGCAATGGCTATAAGAAGATTGCAAAGATGTTAAACATACCAAAAGACACCATAGGAAGCATCATTCGCAAATTCAAGGCAAAGGGCACTGTTGAAACGCTACCTGGTCGTGGCAGAAAGAAGATGCTGACTTCGACTGCTGTGCGCTACCTGAAGCGTAGAGTGGAGAAAAGTCCCCGTGTGACTGCTGAGGAACTGAGAAAATATTTGTCAGATGTGGGTACTGAAGTTTCTGCTCAGACAATACGGCGCACACTGCGTAATGAAGGCCTCCATGCCAGAATTCCCAGGCGCACCCCCTTGCTGTCTCTAAAGAATAAGAAGAGTCAACTGCAGTATGCCAAAAGTCATGTGGACAAACCACAGAAGTTTTGGGATTGTGTTCTGTGGACTGATGAAACTGTTTGGGCCCATGGATCAACGCTATGTTTGGAGGAGGAAGAACAAGGCCTATGATGAAAAGAACACCTTGCCTACTGTGAAGCATGGTGGGGAGTCAATCATGCTTTGGGGCTGTTTTGCTTCTGCAGGTACAGGGAAGCTTCAGCCTGTGCAAGGTACCATGAATTCTCTTCAGTACCAGGAGATATTGGATGACAATGTAATGCAGTCCGTCACAAACCTGAGGCTTGGGAGAGGTTGGACCTTTCAACAGGACAATGATCCCAAGCATACCTCCAACTCCACTAGAGCATGGTTGCAGATTAAAGTCTGGAACATTTTGGAGTGGCCATCGCAGTCACCAGACTTAAATCCGATTGAGAACCTCTGGTGGGACTTAAAGAAAGCAGTTGCAGTGCGCAAGCCTAAGAATGTGACTGAACTGGAGGCTTTTGCCCATGACGAATGGGCGAAGATACCCGTAGATCGCTGCAAGACACTTGTGTCAAGCTATGCTTCACTTTTAAAAGCTGTTATAACTGTAAAAGGATGTTGTACTAAGTACTAAGATTGAATGTCACTTGGGGGTTGAATAAAACTGATAATGATGTGAGCACAGAAAAGACATTTGTGGTTATTTTATTATAAATGTTATGTTATATTTGTCTGACCTACACGTGCCTCTTTGATTTAATTGTAAGCAGGATGACTGAATGATCAAAATCAATGTCAAACTGGCCAAAACAATCAATTTCAGTGGGGGTTGAATAATTTTGAATACAACTGTATAAATATATATATATATATATATATATATATATATATATATATATATATATATATATATATATATATATATATATATATATATATATATATATATATATATATATATATATATATATATAAAATGTAAAATGTCCCACAATTGTTCCTACGATGCAGTAGTTCATGTATTGAAAGCCATGACATATTTCTACTGAGGACAGCCTGCCTTTTTATGGTTACACTATTATCTTCCTGTCATGTATTGTGAACTTGAAATGTGTGACCAGATGTCACGCCAACAAATACAACCGGGAGCTAGAAACCCTGCAGAAAACTCATACATTAAAGTTGTCCTTGTCAAATGCTATTAAGCACTGACTAAATTACATTTGTATTAGCTCTGAGAAGTCAATTGAATACAAGCCTAAAACGTGTGAACTCTTAATTGTTCAGGCAGAAAGCCTACTGGAAATACAATGATATGACCAGAAGACTTGTATTACTTTTTGTTAACTTTTTTGTGTATTGTTAAAGAATCTTGTTTTGTGGATTCAGACTTTTTGTAACTATGTTGTCAGGATTCCTGTAAAGGGATCCTGTCCCGAAAGAGAGACAAGATAGTCACTGGATTTACAGTATGAAAGTGTATTTACAAGCAAAATGGACCACGGTGAAGAAGTAGCCCAGCAAACTAGAGCTGGCCACAAACAAAAATCCTTAGAAAAAGTTTTAGGAAAATTTGTACGCAAATTCTCTGAATATTCGAATGTCGTTCAAGAGATTTTTTTGCTTTCAACATTTTGGTTTTGGAATAAATGTATCTTACCAAATGAAAACATACACTGTTTCCACCCTGCAACTTCAAATTTCTCATCACTGTGGTCAAAAACGTATGTTATTTTGACCCACTAATGATTACAGTGAATGAATAACTTGTATAGCGCTACACATGCGAACTAATTCGCCTCAAGGTGCTTTTCCCATCCGGCGTCGTCCTAATCCTTCAGAAGAGGTGGGTCTTGAGTTTTTTCCTGAAGGCCCGATGGTTTTCTTCCATGCGGATGTCCGTTGGTAGAGCGTTCCATAGCCGTGGTCCTTGGACTGCAAATCTTCGTTCTCCCTTTGATTTGTAGTTGTATTTAGGGATGTAGAGGAGGTTTTGGTTAGATGATCGGAGAGTGCGATGGGTGGTGTAGTGTTATATTTTCTCGCACAAGTATTGAGGCGCCTTTCCTTGTGTGCATTTGTGGGTGAGGCAGAGGGTCTTGAATGTGATCCAATCCTTTACTGTTAGCCAATGAAGGGCCCTCAAGGATGGGGTGATGGATTCCCAGGGTTTATTTTCTGTTACCAACCTAGCTGCTGTGTTCTGAACGATTTGTAGGCGTGAGATCAGGTATTTTGGTAGTCTTACGTAGAGGGAGTTTGCATAGTCGAGTCGAGAATTGATGATTGTTCCGACTACTACCGCTCTGTCCTCTTCCGGGATGAAGGGGATGAGTCTGCGCAGTAGGCGGAGAAGGTAGTGGGACCTGGTGACTAGAAAATTAATCATAAAGGGATGGACTTAATCCGCAACAATACTCAGGTGGAATCCGTGGTATTTAAACGATGCTCAGTTGGTACTAAGGTGTGCCAAAAAAATATTCCCCACACTCTCTTACACCACCACCAGCCAGATCCATGCTTTCATGTTGTTTATGCCAAATTCTGACCCTACCATCCAAATGTTGCAGCTGAAATCAAGACTCATCAGACCAGGCAATATTTTTCCAATCTCCTATTGTCCAATTTTGGTGAGTCTGTGCAAATTGTAGCCTCATTTTCCTGTTCTTAGCTGACAGGAGTGGCACCCGGTGCAGTCTTCTGCTGCTGTAGCCCATTTGATTCAAGGTTCGATGTGTTGTGCCTTCAGAGATGGTATTCTGCATACCTTGGTTGTAGCGAGTGGTTATTTGAGTTACTGTTGCCTTTCTATCATCGTCTGCCCATTCTCCTCTGGCATCAACAAGGCATTTTCATTCACACAATTTTATATAGGGCCTTACAGTTATAAACAAACCAATTAGATGTGAAAGCATATATGTTAAGGGTCTTAAGGGGACACTAGGGACCATGTGGCAGGTAGGGTCTGGTTACTTTTAAGGAGTTCTTTTAATGGATGTCAGAAAAACAGGGTGCACAGCCCAGTGACTGCATATTGCCTCAAGAGCATTTCTTGTTCTCAGCTTTAGCTGATAGAGTAGTAAATGATTGCCATCTATTTGCTCCCTGTTGTTCACAGAGGTGGAAATATCAACTGAAGAACATAAACCTGAAACATCTACAGCCAATGTAAATTGCAACTGAGAAATCTAACATTTAACCGTAACAGTAGGTTATGCCACTGTCCGGGCCAGTGGCTCTTATATTTAAAAGACTATCTACTGAATTTTAAATACCCCTTACCAAAAAAAATTACTTCCTTGCCGGAGTGACTGGGTGTTATCAGTTCTCTCAAACTGTACCAATATCTTTCTGTCCTCATTTTCATGATGGTCCTTTCCTGGCTCTTAGCCAGAAGGAAGAATCCTTACTGCTGTGAAATTGCCTATTTGTCTCCCTAAACAGACCCACTAGGCAATGCTGTGCCTTCTGCCAGGATTCTGGTAATTGGGAGTGTCGGCAGAGAATGGGCAATGCTGCACCAACACATCTAGACAAATCTAGGTCAGTGTTTCTTAGCCTTTTTGCATTCAAGGCACCACATAAAATGGACAGTCTTGAGGCACTCCATTCTAAAATGTAAAAACTATTCTGATAGTTTTTACATAATGCCGCAACATCAATACAGGCAGGACACCTAACGTTGGAGGTGATTTATTCTTCCAAATCAAATACACTTTTGCAAACTGGTACTGACTAGTATTCCAATGTTTCTTTTCTCCCTCAGTTTCTCTCCATCACTTAGCTAATGAGAAATTAGGGATGAGCCGAACACCCCCCCCGTTCGGTTCGCACCAGAACCTTCAAACGGACCGAACGTTCGTGCGCACATTTAGAACCCTATTGAAGTCTGTGAGACTCGAACGTTCGAATTCAAAAGTGCTCATTTTAAAGCCTAATATGCAAGTTATTGTCGTAAAACGGGTTTGAGAACCCGGGTCTTGCCCCAGGGAACATGTATCAATGTAAATAAAAGTTTTAAAACAGTCGTTTTTTCTGGAGCAGTGATTTTAATGATGCTTAAAGTGGAAAAAAGAATAATGAAAAATTCCTTTAAATATCGAACTTGCTGGGTGTCTATAGTATGCCTGTGAAGTGGAACATGTTTAGAACTGTCCCTGAACAAAATTACATTACTATAAGAAAAAAGTCATTTAAAACTGCTTGCGGCTTTAATGTAATGTCTGGTCCCTGCAATATGGAAGAAAATCATTGAGAAAAATAGCATGGGTTTCCCCACCCCCCCCCCCCTCCCCCCCAGGTCATTACAAGGGCCTTTGGCCCTATATACTTTGAACAGCAGTATACAGGCGGTGCAAACAAGACAGGGACTTTAGGTTTGTTGTTAAAGCGGTAGTTCACCCCCCCGACACATTTTACCATCGAGACAGGCATTGTAGCGCGAGCTACAGTATGCCTGTCCCGATTTTTTTAACCCCGTACTCACCTTGTAGTCGTCCATCGTAGATTTCGGCTCCCGCGGGGAATGGGCGTGCCTATGGAGAGGGAGGATGATTGACGGCCGGCCCTGGCACGTCACTCTCCCCGAAGACAGCCGGAGTAGGTCTCGGCTCTTCACAGCGCCTGCGCACAGGCTATGCGCACGCGTCGTGAAGACCAAGCCTATTTCGGCTATTTCCAGAGAAGCGTGACGCGCCAGAGCCGGCCGTCAATCATCCTCAGTCTCCATAGGCACGCCCATTCCCCGGTATCTTCGATGGACGACTACAAGGTGAGTACAGGGGTAAAAAATGCGGGACAGGCATACTGTAGCTCGCGCTACAATGCCTGATTTTAAGGTAAAAGAAAACATTTTTTTTTTTCCCGTCGATAGGGTGAACCCCCGCTTTAAGTTGAATCTGTTTGTAATTTTGAACTGGTACTTTTTTAAAGTGTAGCTCCAGCCATAAAATCTATTTTTAAGCTTTTCTGAAAACATAGAGAAGGGTTATCACCCCTGTAACATTTGTTTTGCTGTCTGTGTGCATCTGTTCAGAAGATTTCAATTCACTTTCTGTCCCAATGACAAATGATTTTGTGAAAATTTGGGTTTTTTAGTGAAACAAGGATTGGTGATAAAGCATCAGTGGACAGGAGATACCTCTTACAGAAGAGAATTTCCCTTCCTAGGGGTAAATTTCCTCTCACTTCCTGTTGTCTCCTTCCGTTTGCAAGTAGGAGTCGTTTGTAAGTTGGATGTTTGAAAGTAGGGGCCTGCCGTATATACTCTGCATACATTTGGGCCCTAGGTGTTGGTGTTGCCACAACACTGTAAGCCCTCAGTTAGTCTTGGTGGGCGCTGGAACTCCCTGCTGTGTGAACTATTATATCAAGAATTGTAATTGCATGCCATTGTTGAACAGGGGCAGAAAAATTGGGCCTTAGGCACTGGTGATGGTGCCACAACAATGCAACCCCTCACAGATACTCTTGGCGGGCGCAGGAATGGGCCCTGCTGTGAAATATTAGATCAAGAGTTGTAATTGCATGCCACTGTTGAACAGGGGAAAAAAATTGGGCCTTTGTTGGTGGTGGTGGTGGTGCTGGTGCCACAACTCTGTAAGCCCTCACAGTTACTCTTGGTGGGCACAGGAATGGGCCCTGCTGTGAAATATTAGATCAATAATTGTAATTACATGGGGCAGAAAAATTGAGCCTTTGTTGGTGGTGCTGCTGGTGCCAAAACACTGCAACCCCTCACAGATACTCTAGTTGGGGCGCAGGAATGAGCCCATCCCTTCACTATAGACCAGTTTCATCAATGAGAATGTAGCCTATCCCTTCATTATAGACCAGTGACATCAATGAGAAATTCTCATTGATGTCTAGGGCTAGGGAAGGAGTGACTGATGCCATTGAGTAGAGGGAAGAGGCCGCGTTGGCAGCTGCTTTGCCAGACAAAGTACCCTGAGCCTGGGTGAGAGAGGATGAGGAGAATGAGGACGGCTTGGTCATCCACTCTACCAAGTCTTTGGCATGTTGCGGCTTAACACGGCCAGTTGACGAAAAAAAGGATGAGTGTGTCCCACGACCACGTGCTGATGAGGATGCACCGTGTCCACGACCAGCACTGTTGCCTCTAGACGCAGAGCCTGCTTGCCCTCTTTTATCGGCTTGTGACTCTCTGCCTCTCCTTGTTGTTCTTCCAGACATACTAATGGCCTGCAGAGGACACAGACAGTACACCACATGAAAGTACTTGCAGCAATTTCCCCTGCCTGTAATATGAGCAGATCCCTGCCTCTAGGAGTAAATATGGGAAATGCCAGCTTTACGTTAGGTGCACAATGTGCAGAGGACACAGACAGTACACACACCACGTAGCTTTAGGTACACACTGCAGAGGACACAGACAGTACACCACGTGAGTATACTGCAGCTAGCACAATCACCTGCCTGCCTGTCAGTAAATTAGGAAGAGCGGATCTAGCTAAACTATACAGTGTATAAATATATTTACAACACCTGGGATGCATATATATCCTCTACACACTGTAACTCTAACTGACTAGCCTGCCTGCTCTATCTACCTGCAATAAATGACACTCTCTCTCTGTCTTCTCTTAACCACCGCAACACACTACACAAGGCCGACCTGCAGGCGGCCTTTTATAGTGTGGGGCGTGTACTAAACCCCCTGAGCCATAATTGGCCAAAGCCAACCTGGCTTTGGCCAATTATGGCTCTCAGTTTTTTTACAAGCTGTGATTGGCCAAGCATGCAGGTCTTAGTGCATGCTTGGTCAGTCATCAGCCAGCAATGCACTGCGATGCCGCAGTGAATTATGGGCCATGACACGCCACTCAAATTTGGCGTGAACGGCCCGTAACGTTCGTATTTCGACGAACTGTCGAACATACGATGTTCGAATCGAACGTGAGTTTGACTCGAACACAAAGCTAATCCCTACTCAAAGTTAATGGAGAGAGGCAAGGGAGGGTCAAACAAGGATGATTTGCTGGCAACTGACATCACTCCTCATCAACTGATTATGTAATTGGTCATTAGGAGGTTGGCAGTTAGAAGGTTGTAATGGTGTACAATGAAAACCTGTGGCTTTGCGTAACTAAAAGGCAGGTTTCATCCACCCACCAGCTTGTATACAATTTTGGGGCATTTTTTAGGCATTTTGCCAAGGTACCCTTGAAGAAACCTCAAGGAACCCTGGTTGAAAAAGGTTGATCTAGATACACACCTGGCTAATACAGATACAGAACGGATGTTCTAACCTAAAAATTAACACCTCAAGTATTTTTAAACACTTATAGATAAGTCACTTGTCTACAGCAGAAGCAAAGTTCCCAGTCCTGCAATTTTTGATTTGTCAATATTTTGTGTAATCAGTTTCTGACATATGTGAAAACTGTTTTCTGGAATGTCTTCACCAGCATAATGGATATGGAATATATACAATGTACAATTCTGATAATAAAGAACTCTCCACACACCATTCCACACCTGTTTACTCTACAATGGTACATATGGCTGGTGGAAAAGCCTCAGGAAATTGATGTTGATAACAGAGTTGGTTTTCATGCAACGACTGCATTTTTTTATATAAGTACAGAGGTGACAGCAAAACCAGTGAATCCATTTTAAGCCTGTAAAAGCAGAAACATCTTCTCCTACCACCTGGTGAAATAAACCCGCCTGAAAAGGACTCGCTGGTGGAGCTGTCACCTCTTCTCTTCTAATATGGAATAACAACATATTTTCCTAAGCTGTGAACAGAATGTGTTTGTATGAGTTATAGGGAGGTCAGGCTTCCCTTAAATATGCTTGACCTGGCAATACCCCTGTTCATTGTATGCATTGTGCACAAGAAAATGGGTGATTTCGTGCCTACGCAGCCGCCTGCTAAGTAATATGATCAGAGCAAAGAGAGAGCCTGGATACAGAATGATATTTAAAGGCCTCTGCTAGAGCTGCTTTTCCCATCTTACAACATAAGCAGAACATGTTGTTCATATTCAATCATTTAGATTGACAATGAATCTCAGCACGTTTAACTACGCTGCGTCTCATAATTATACTTGAATGGCAAACTTAATTGGATGTAATAGAGTGATCGAGATTTTATAGTAAATGCCAATAAGTTATCAAATTAAATTAGATTAATTAAAAGCTTTTTTTTTTTTTTTTTTTTATAAATCTCTTTAAATCAGAAAAGTGAACCCTTTCATCTCACTCTAGCTTAGCAGACCTATGCACATCTCATTCGGATTCTTATCCCTTTTTGTTTCATATCTCAAGAAGCACAAATCCATCTCTAATTAGGTTTAAAGTCAAAACTTCAGTAAGAACACAAAGAGAAAATGAGAAAAATAAAGACTTTTAGGATTAGACAGCCTGGAATTCTTATCTGTAAAGTACTTAATTATAAGATCTGTTTTTTTGATAGCATGGTTTACTTTGTTGGTTTTATTTAGCCACATAGGGTTTTTTTTTCTTGTTTTCCGTTGCAGAAAGATGTTGATTCATCCACTTATCAGGCGGCTTGTAATATATGGCACATGGAGGTTGAAGAAAGTCCAGACTGGATAAAGAGAGAGTTTGAAAAGGTAATGTTTTATTCAGTTTGAACGTTCCCAGTAAGGCTGATGAAAGAAAGACGCACAGACAGCTACCATCTTGATCCTGTATTAGGGAACTCATAGTGGTGTAGAATTAGCTGGAGATTCCACCAATACAGGATGTTTTCACTGAAGATGGAGAACAAACTTGAAGGCTCCTTTCACATGGGCGTCATCTATTCAGTCACATTTATGTATAGAAAAAAAAACGGATTCATTTTTCATCAGTTTTTAAATCCGTTTTCACTTCAGTTCAGTGCAGTTTACATCCTCCCGCCAGCATCCTTAAAAGAGAGATATTTTTTTTCCACAGTTTCATACTTGCCTAGGTGGATGCTGCATCTGCCCCGAAGCCCCTGCACTGAGAACCAAACAATCGAACACCGCCGATGGCTTGGTTCTCACAGATCCCCGAGAGGAGAGCTGGTGACTGTCAATCAGCAGCTCTGCTCCTCCACGCTCATTGGATCGCTGAGTTGTGAAACAGTTGAGGAACAGGGAGCTGCCGTCTTAGTCTCTCAGTGGCTCGCTGAGAGGCTGAGACAGACATCAGTCCAGGCACCTGGTGGGTCCAGACTTCATTGTCGTGATGACGCGGTGCCTGGACTGATTCCAGTGACATCAGCAGAGAGCGGACTTAAGACCTCTCTGCTGAAAACAGGTCACAGGAGTGCAAAACAAATTGCACTCCTGTAACCCATAGGAGAAGTACAGCCAAATGAGCCCAGGCTAGACTTCTCCTTTAACAACCATGACTCATCTCTGCTGTCAGCAGGGGATTACCCGCTAACAGCAGATTGTAAACAAAATAACTGATATGATCAATTTTTTCTTTCAAATGGCATGCGGGTACCCCCACAATTCATACTAGGCCTCCTAGGTTTTTCAGGTTATCTATGGATTTTAGGAGGGACCCAACACCAGAATAAAAATATGCATGGGGTCGCCCCAAAATCTATACCAGGCTCTTAGGTCTTTCCTTGCAAAATTGGACCCCGCTGGGGCAAAGCACCTTTTCCCCATGTTATGGATTATAAGGGCCTCATCCCTACAATCCTGGCTCGGTCTGTGGTTTTGGGGGGGTGCAGGGGGAAATTTATTGAAATCTGAAAGCCCCCCTTTAACAAGTGTGCCTCCAGATCCAGCCCCTCCCCCGTGTGAATGAGTATTGGGGTACACAGTACCCAGGGGTGCATGGGCGTGCCCCCCCCCCTATCCTCGCCACACTCTATATGCAGTGGATGATAGACCCCTTTTGGGTCACCGGGCATATAAATTAGAGCGGCCAGGCTCTAATAGGCTTCAAAATGGGGTGCGTCTGGAGCCCACCTAGGTGTGTTGCAACAGCGAATGAAAATTTGCTGATGCAACACTGATCCTTCTCCTGGCCAATCAGGAAGCAGGTATAAAACCTGTTTCCCGATTGGCCAAAATGTCAGGCGATCCCATTGGACGCCTAGCGCTGTAGAAGGAGAGAGGAGACTGGCGGCCTGGGGGGGGGGGGGGTTGTTTGCTGCCCCCCCCCCCCAAAAAAAACTCACAAGCAGTCACTGATAGTACCCCTATTCACTTACCCAAAAAAATGACAAGTGCAATTAAAAACACAAAGACAGTTTTTGACAGGTCCTTTATTAAACAAATGAACGTCCTGATCAGTACAATCAAGATGAATGATGCTGCCAACCCGCAAGGAAAAAAAATAAAAAACTACTGACACACTTGCTCCATTGGTTGCCTCCCAACAACTGTTACTCTGCTTCCCCCTCCACTGAAATAAACTAAGGAGTGGGGTCAGACAGTAACATATTTCCATGTCCATATTTGGTCAATGACTCCATAAGAGGGCGGGGTCACCCATCACTGATTATTTTATTTTTATGTTTGACTAACTTAGACTTTAAATGGGATGTTGCTTCTGCAGGAAAGATACATTCTTTTCAAGTCTATAGGACGTTAGAAGTGAGGAGAACAGAACTAGATTTTTAACAGAGGGGCTACACAGTCACTGGAAAGAGGTAAGTACTCAACTGTGTGGGTGTGGCACAGCTGTATGTATTGAGGGGAACTATATAACAGAACTGGGGAGGGGGTTTGAAAATGGTGAACCTATACTTTACAGCCCATCTTTGGAGAAAAATAAAATGCTTCCTTGTAGTCAGCCTAGGGCAGTGATGGCGAACCTTGGCACCCCAGATGTTTTGGAACTACATTTCCCATGATGCTTATGCACTCTGCGGTGTAGTTGAGCATCATGGGAAATGTAGTTCCAAAACATCTGGGGTGCCAAGGTTCGCCATTAATGCCCTAGGGCATGGGTCTTCAAACTATGGCCCTCCAGTTGTTCAGGAACTACAATTCCCTTCATGCCTAGTCATGTCTGGAATGTCAGAGTTTTACAATGCCTCATGGGATGTGTAGTTCCACAACAGCTGTAGGGCCGTAGTTTGAGGATCCCTGCCCTAGGGGCTGCAAAGAGCAGTTTTATTTACCTCACCCTCCGCTCTCCAGCAGTCGGAGCTCTCCTCTTGCAGTGTACTTTCCCTTAGCTTCTTCACATTCAATGGAATGTCCTTTCTCTTAGTTTTACTTGGTGTTGCAGCCAGTAACACACTTCCTGTTCTGCTCTATGATTAAGCTTGTGGGAGGGTGAAACGCGCTGTAGACGCATGACTGTGGGAGAAGACTAAGCTGAAGCCGGTCTTCTCTTTGATCTATCATTAGGCGGACATTGTGTGCGGCTCTGCTTTTGCTGATGTAAACCTGTCTTAGTGTAAAAAACAAAAGAATAACCCTGTGTTAAGTGAAAGAAAATAATAAATTGGACTGCTGCACCTTTTAAAAATTCATACACATTCCATGATATTCAATGCATCGTATAGAGTGGACAAAATAAAGTGGACAAAATAAATCTTAAACATTTCAAATTCATCAATAATGCATATAAAAAATCATAATAGGTCCCAGCATGCATCAGTCCATGACGTCACAAGGGGGGTGGTGTCACAAGGTGGCCCCTCCCCTACCTATATAAGAACTGTCAAACGGGGGAGGAGCCATTCGGCGGTCAGCCGTCAGAGTGCGGAGCATTCTTTTTTTATTTTTTAGTTTCTGGCTGCGCGGCTGGCATCGTGATAGATGATAGATTTACATCGGGTGCACTTTTTTTTGTTAAAGGAATTGTCATATAGGGGGGCCAGGATCTGGGAGCCCCCTTGTTAAAGGGGGCTTCCAGTTTTTGATAAGCCCTCTGTCTGCAGACCCCCACAGCCACAGCCCAGGGTTGTCGGGAAGAGACCCTTGCCCTTATTAACATGGGGACAAGGTGCTTTGAGATTCGGGGCAGAGCCCCTCAGCCCCAAAGCACCCCCTCCGATGTTGAGGGCATGTGGCCCTGTCTGGTTCAGGAGGGGGCGTGCTCCTCCCTCCTTTCCTGACCTGCTAGGCTGCATGCTCAGATAAGGGGCCTTGTATTGACTGGGGGGGACCCAATGCCTTTTTTTTCAAATAGCCGGGTGCCGGTAATTGCAACCGCGACTCAATTTAAAGTGGAGCTCCACCCAAAAAGGCTTCCTCCCAAGCTCCTGTTTTGACAGGTACCTGCTTTCACTTTTGTTTCGTTGCCTTGGGTGATCGGAAACCGAAGTTCTCCTTCCGCCCTTCCTCATCTTCTGGGACACATGAGGGGTCCCAGAAAACTTTGGGACCAGTCAGAGCACAACACCACTTGCGCATGGGCACCTGTCTGTGAAGCCGCAAGCTGTCACAGCCGGGTACCCATAGTAAAGATGCCGGTGCTGCCAAGGGAGGACACTGGGTGAACACGGCTGGGGTGAATGCATCGCTGGCTTGTGAAACAGGTGAGTGGAATTCCGCTTTAAATGTGATTTGACTAGTTTTTTTTTTTTCTCTAGAAATCAAACTTTTGCTGCAGCATGTTTTATACATGTTACAGATGCGACACTTTTCAGGCAGACTAGGAGGACCCCCCGGGCACTATATTTAAAGGATTTTTTTTTTTTTTATTGTTGCAATTTACCTGCTTGCCGACCTGCCGCCGTCGTTTTACGGCTCCCCTGCGCGAGAGCACGTAGCTCTACGTCGGCTCTCTCGCAGGCCACTAGGGGCGCGCACGCCCCCCGCTCGCCCGCGACTCCCGTGCACATGCCCGGCGGGCGTGATCGCCGCCGGGCACCCGCGATTGCTCGTTACAGAGCGGGGACCGGGAGCTGTGTGCATAAACACACAGCTCCCGGTCCTGTCGGGGGGGAAATGCTGATCCTCTGTTCATACAATGTATGAACAGAAGATCAGTGATTTCCCCTAGTGAGGCCACCCCCCCTACAGTTAGAACACACCCAGGGATCTACTTGACCCCTTCCCGCCCCCTAGTGTTAACCCCTTCACTGCCAGTGGCATTTTTATAGTAATCCAATGCATTTTTATAGCATTGATCGCTATAAAAATGCCAATGGTCCCAAAAATGTGTCAAAAGTGTCCGAAGTGTCCACCATAATGTCGCAGTACTGAAAAAAAATTGCTGATCGCCGCCATTACTAGTAAAAAAAAATATTAATAAAAATGCCATAAAAACCAATCAATACATTTTTTTTACGAAAAATATGTAGAAGAATACGTATCGGCCTAAACTGATGAAAAAAACGTTTTTTAATATATTTTTGGGGAATATTTATTACAGCAAAAAGTAAAAAATATAATTTTTTTTCAAAATTGTCGCTCTATTTTTGTTTATAGCGCAAAAACTAAAAAACACAAAGGTGATCAAATACCACCAAAAGAAAGCTCTACTTGTGGGGAAAAAAGGACGCCAATTTTGTTCGGGAGCCACGTCGCACGACCGTGCAATTGTCAGTTAAAGCGATGCAGTGCCGAATCGCAAAAAGTGCTCTGGTCTTTGGGCAGCAATATGCAAAATTATTTCAAAATTACGTTTTAAAAAAAAAATGTTTTGCATTGATACTTGTCCACTAGGGCAGTATCCGGACCCCCATACCCTTTTATAGCCAATTACTTGCATATAAACCTTCAAAATGGCACTTTTGATTTCTAATGTCTTGGCTCCCATGGACTTCAATGGAGTTTGCTGTTCGGGGCAGAACTTTCCCCTGTTTGGAAGTTCTGCTGCGAGTGTTCTGGTGGAGTGTTCTGCCCATCTCTACATGTCGCAGAGTATGCACTCCCGGGTATCACGCCAGCGTGCACGATTAAGTGACGTGACTGGCCTGTCCAGTGTTTTTCTGCACTCTGGATGAAGTATTAAAGCAGAAAACTTTGGACAGCAGCATTGTCTTGGCTAGCAAATTTAGACTAGTATATTTTGATGAACTAGTTGCAGCAAACCGTTTTTTTTTTTTTTTTGTACTCTTGGGATAAATATTTTACATAAATGATTAAAAGCTAACAATTGTTACATTTTTTGGACAGCTTAAAAAAATGAAAAGCACTGCAGCCACCACATCTAAAAATGATGAGCTGTATTTTTTCAACTAGTTTTTGGGTTCACTACTGCTTTAACTGCATGCTGACCGCCTAACGATCATCTACGGTAGCAGAGCGCTCTGCTGCGTCGAATCATGTTTTTAGTACGTGATCCAGCACTTCTGGGTAGGGGGCATGCGACACCAGCTGTGCTGTGATTAGTCACAGCACAAGACCATCAGCAGGTGCCGACCAATGATAGATTCCTGGCATCCACTGATCGGAGAAGAGGATGACAGGACAGAGTTCTTTCAATGTAAACAATACAGAGCTCTGTCCTGTCTGTGGGTATTCACAAAGCACTTGCGTCCTAAGTTACGGCGGCGTAGCGTAAATCGGCCGACGTAATTCAAAGTAGGCAGGTGGTGGGCGTGTTGTATTTAAATTAAGCGTGACCCCATGTAGATGCATGGCCAAAAGAACGGCGCATGCGCGCGCATGCTCAGTATCACTTCGTATTTACGCCCAAAGATACGCCGGCTCAATGCCTGTGACGTGAACATAACCTACGCACAGCCCCATTCACGTACGACTTACGTAAACGACGTAAAAAGATACGCTCGTTTCCAAAATCCATACCTTGCATGGGCTGCGCCACCTAGAGACCAGCTTTATCTTTACGCCGGCGTATGTCTTACATAAACGGTGTAACTAATTGCGACGGGCGTACGTACGTACGTAAATCGGTTTCTTGCTCATTTACATATTCGACGCGGAAATCAACGGAAGCGCCACCTAGCGGCCAGCGTAAATATGCACTCCAAGATACGACGGCGTAGGAGACTTGCGCCGCTCGTATCTTGGCCAAATCTATGCATAACTGATTCTATGAATCAGGCGCATAGATACGATGGCGGCCATTCGGACTTACGACGGCGTATCTGGAGATACGCCGTCGTAAGTCTTTGAGAATCTGGGCCTATAACTTTTGCGCGAACCAATCAATATACGCTTTTTGTTTTGTTTTTACCAAAAATATGTAGCAGGTTACATATTGGCTTAAATTTATGGCTTATCGGCTTCCAGGTTTTATTGCCAAAGCCTAATTGAACAAGCTGAGGTTAGGGGCTGATTGGCTACCCTGCACAGCTGCACCAGATTCTGAGGGCACCAGCCTTAATAAATCTACCCAATTGTTTTTGTAAAGAAAAAGTCGTTATTTTTTTCGTTTTATTTAGCGAAAAATTTAAAACCTACTAGTGAGATCAAATACCACCAAAAGAAACATCCATTTGTGGGAAAAAAATATCAATTACACAATTGTAATGTAAAGTGCCAAAAAGCAAAAAATGGCCTGGTCAGGAAGAGGCGTAAATCTTTCAGATGTGAGAAAAAAATGTAGCGCTGTGAAACCATGGAGACAGCGATTTCTCTTGGGAAATATTAGTAATCACTGTACTGAGACAGTGATAAAGTACCAAAACCAGTAAATATTGATGAGAAAAGTGAAAAAATGGTGCTGTAATGAAACAAAACCAAAAAATAATAATGAAATAAGATAACACTAGAAAGTCCATCCAAAACAGGTGAGATGAATGGATGATAAAATGACCACGTGGATCCTCAGAGACAAAATATCACTTTCTAAATGAAGATGTTATTGCGCTTACCGGAAAGCGTGGATCTGCCTGTCAGCGACAGCAGATCAGTGAGGCATGAACAATCATGGGGCATACTCTGCTCGGCTTCCTCGGACTGTATCGAAGGTGGAGTAGATCTTCAGTAGAGGGCCTTAGGTATACTGTATCCCGGATAGATGTCCAGATTATCCCAAGATGTCCGCTTTCAAGAGTGGATGTGGGTGGAAACCCTAAAGGGGTATGGTGGAATGGAAATGAAGGCTCCAAGCAACATGCGGGGGGGAGAAGAAAAACGCAGCCCCAATGGTGCAGGTTAAAAAAATATAGGTTTTATTTGAATAAAACCAACAGATACATAAAAAGTGATCACAAAATTTAAAAAGGGGCAATATGAGAAAATTGTAAAAACCAGGCCCTACGCGTTTCGTCCTAGAGGGACTTCAACTGGAGCTGAAATGGTTAAGGCTGGCCATAGGTTATACAAATTTTCTTATTTAATTTCCTTTAGATTTACCTTCGACTATTTAGTAGCAAGGGCCTGCCTGATTGCATACAAATTGAAATTGTTTATGTTTGACCTCATATTATATGGTTTTGATAAAGCCAAGTGAAAATTGTACAAGAAAATTGTATAATGTATGGCCAGCCTTATGCTGTGTACACACGGTTGGAATTTCCGACAACAAATGTTCGATGTGAGCTTGTTGTCGGAAAATCTGACCGTGTGTATGCTCCATTGGACATTTGTTCTTGTCGAAAATTTTGATCGTCTGTAGCTAATTCCAACGCATTAAAATCCTACCCATGCTCGGAATCATTGAACTTCATTTTTCTCGGCTCGTCATAGTGTTGTACGTCACCGCGTTCTTGACGTTCGGAATTTCCAACAACATTTGTGTGACCATGTGTATGCAAGACAAGTTTGAGCGAACAATTCGTCTGACAAAAAAATCTACGGTTTTGATGTCGGAATGTCCGATCATGTGTACGCGGCATTAGTCTTACACTGTGTACAAATATTATTTAATTGGGTACCAGCTGTAAAGTGTGGAGCTGTGCAATGCAAAACATTAGTTGGAATACTACAGAAAAAAGGTTCATACAGTTTGGATGTAAATCTAAAATGAGTGGGTTAAACTGTCTCATTCTACCACAGTAGATAGCTGGTGGCAACATTGTCAGTCTTTTCTAGGGACATCTGTGTTGTTGAGAGTTTCTCTTTCAGAGCTTACAGCAAAGTGTTCTATGTGCTGACAAGCTTGTATTTCACATAAAGCAAGTCAGAAAAAGGGAGTTCTTTTGTAAGCAAACAAATTGTCAGTTCATTTGTATTGTGCCAAGCCACAGAAAAAAATTCCCATCTCCTTATTTTTAGGTTTACTGGACAGCTGGCAAGCTGAACTGTCCTTATTGCAGGTCACGACTCGGGGCCTTCAACTTTATCGACAGCACAAAATGCACCTGTGGCCATCTTGGCATCGTACGTCTTTGTAAAAGCAAAATTGATGTTGGTTTTCCAGTAACGGGACCAAACCTGGCATCTGGTCCTCTGTCCGCCTTCGCACATGAGAAGGCTTCCAGCAGCAAAACCAGATGTGGGATGATGGAGCCATTCAGAAGGAAGCTGGATCAAGCTTGTTTGACTGCAGACACATACAACCCCCTCTCTGGATTATTAATGGAGGCATTATGTCTTGAAGTGCCAGCATCTAGAAATCAAATAAGACGAGCATTTCTAAAAAACGCATCCCTAAAGAAACCTAATTCTGCTATAAGAGAAAGCAGGAGAGACTGTGGTGGATGTTTATTTCACCGTAAATCAAAAAGTTTGGACTCGGACATCAATGAGTTGGCAGAACTGAATGGAAACTTTATGGTGCTACAGATGAGCCAGAGACAATCAAGAGTATCTGTTTTCAGCTCTAGTAGTGAAGCTCAACCTTCTTTTGGTAATAGATCACTAGCAAGGATGACAGAGTTTTTAGGAAGCACATCAACAGTAACAAATGACCTGATTTATAATAGAATAACGCATGAAGAAAGCAACAGTACTACATTATCAACATCCATAACTAATGCCGTACCACCAAGATTAACACCTAGAGATGTTCTCCAGTCAACAGCAGACTCTACCTCAGCTCAGGTCTTACACTCTTCACCCACCAGGTTAGCCGGGACAGACCAAAGGTTAACCAGGAGAGAAATAAACAAGCTTAAAAATTTAAGGCGAAAACAAAGAAAGAGAGAGAAATGGCTGCTGGAACATAGGCAGGTAAGCCCATTCAAATTGTGTTGGTTGTTAAAAACTATCTGAGTATTTTATTGTTGTTTGTGTCCCTGTAGGAAAAATCCCATTCACTTCCTGTCCCTGTGACCTCCCTAGAAATGGGGTCACAGATAGCGCTCCAAAACCTGACAAAGGCTGTAATTCTCCCACTTGACGTGTGAAAAAAAAAACATTTGGTTTGAGCTGGGCTTAAAGGAACACTAAATAACAAACATGTTATACTTACCTCCACTGTGCAGCTCGTTTTGCACAGAGTGTCCCTGAATCCGGTCTTCTGGGGTCCCTCGGTGATTGTCTAGGCTCCTCCTCGCAAAAGCTTTCCACCTTAATGCTAGCAAGCTTGCATGGTGGAAAGCTTTTGCGAGCGCGCTCCGGTGATACAACGGCGGGCATAGCCGCCGACTGTATCACTCGGCCCCACCCCCCGGGTCGCCGCGTCATCCGCTGTGATTGACAGTAGCGCCAGCCAATGGCTGCGCTGCTATCAATCCGTTCAGCCTAGCCAATCAACGGGCAGGCTGGGAACCGAAGAGGATCACGTGGACGCGCGCGGGACTTTCGAGGGGTCAGGTAAGTAAAACGGGGGGGGCGGTACCGTCGGATGTTTTTTCACCTTAATGCATAGGATGCATTAAGGTGAAAAAACATTTACCTTTACAACCCCTTTAAAGCTCAATTCCAGGAATTTGAAAAATCTACATGCAAAAAGGGATTGTTGATCTTGGGAATCCCACTAGTAAACAGAAGTGGCTGTGCTTCCTGCTATGTAGGTGGGTAGGTGTCACCAAAACCAATTAGTAGAGGTGCACCAAATGGAAATTTTGGTGCTGAAACAGAAAATGCAGGATGCACTTGGCCGAAAACCTAAACCGAAAATTACAGTTTAAAAAAAAAAATGTATATTTTTATATATAATTGTATTATATTCAACATTTTAATTAACATCCTTTAAACGAGTTGTAAAGGCAGAATGTTTTTTCTTAATGCATTCTATGCATTAAAGGGGTTGTAAACCCTTGTGTTTTTTCACCTTAATTCTTCCTATACATTAAGGTGAAAAAACACCTGGCAGTGAACTAGAGCTGCACGATTCTCCGGCCCCCGCAATCTCACCTGCTGGATTTGGCGATTCTCAGCGTGCGGAGTGAGGCTGCCTGTGTCCCTGTGTTGGAGCGGAGGGGAATCATCGGCCGCGACGGAGCCAGCGTGAAACGCAAATGGCTCGGAGATATCGGAACTGACGGCAGCTAAGACCAGGAGATACAGAAACTGACGTCAGTTCCGGTAACTCCGAGCCATTTGCGTTTCACGCTGGCTCCGTCGCGGCCGATGGGCAGCAGGACTATTCTTCCCAGGGGACAGTGCAGCTAGTACAAGGCAAGGCAAGCCTGTACATGTCACACAGGCAAGTGTAAGGCTGTAAGCTGCTGCTAGTATATAATTTATGTATGTATTCTCTCTGGCAAATATAAATTTTATATATTCTCTGGCAAATATAAATTTTATATATTCTCTGGCAAATATAAATTTTATATATTCTCTGTCAAAAATTAACTTTATATATTCTCTCTGGCAAATATTTACTTAAATCTCTCTGGCAAATATTTACTTAAATCTCTCTGGCAAATATTAATTTATACTTTCTCTCTGGCAAATATTAATATATCCCTCTCTAAAATAATTAAAGTACCACCGTCACCATGAGTTTGCATGCAGAATGTATACGCAAGTCTCGCCCGCATATTTAAATTATGTTAAGTTTTTGAGAATCGTGAGAGAATCGTGATCTTCATTCTAAGCAAAAGAATCGCGATTCTCATTTTTCCCAGAATCGTGCAGCTCTACAGTGAACCCCGTTTTACTTACCCGATCCCTAAAATTTCCCACGGCGGAGACACGCTGTCCCTCTGCCCGGGGTTCTCGGCTCTCGATTGGATAGATTGATAGTAGCGCAGCCATTGGCTCCTGCTGCTTTCAATCAAATCCAATGACGCGGGCGCCGGGGGGCGGGCCGAGTCCTATATTCAGCGTCTATGGATGCCGAATGATGGACACAAGAGCAAGGTAACCCCCCGAGAGAGCGCTTCTCCTAGCGGGTTATACGATGTGGGGAGGAGCCGCAAGAGCCACCGAGGGACACTAGAAGTCGAGGATCAGGGCCACTCTGTGCAAAACGAACTGCTCAGTGGAGGTAAGTATGACTTGTTTGTTATAAAAAAAAAATTGTTACTTTACAATCACTTTAAGATAAAAAACCTTACTTACCTGAGCCCCATCTCTCTCCAGCAATGTCCACGAATGTCTAAGTTGTCCAGGACTCACCTCCTGATTGGTTGAGACACAGAAGCGGCGCCATTGGCTCCCGCGACTGTAAATCAAAGTCATTTAGTCAATCAGGGGAGAGAGGGGGCGGATCCAGGTTGGGGCTCCGTGTCTGATTGGACACACGGAAATGTAACTTGGCTCCAGTGCCCCCATAGGAAGCTGCTGGCTGTGGGGGCACTCGATAGGAGGGAGGGGCCAGGAACAGCAAAGAGAGACCAGAGAAGAGGAGGATCCTGACTGCTCTGTGCAAAACCAACTGCACAGAGGAGGTAAGTATAACATGTTTGTTATTTTTACTTTATTTTTTAAATGAGACTTTACAATCACATTGGCACCTTTAGCACAAGAAAATCTCAAGAAAAATACATCCCTTTTAAATTCTATGTATGTCTTCACACTGGTCTGTTGCTCTTTGGTTGTGGTGTTAAAAATGTTGCTGCATTTTTGGTCAGTTAAAAAAAAAATGCACCAAAAATGCACCTTCCCATTGAAATGCATATAAAACGCATCAATAAGACGCCTGTGTTATATTTTTTATGTGTTTTTTAGTCACATGACCTATGAAAAACACACCATAAGAACAGTAAAATCGTGTGCTTTTTCGGCACCACTATCGGCACCTTTTTCTCTGATCTGCAGAATGCAGATAACAACATTTTCGGACAAAATTTCGGTGCATCTCCACTAATTCGACAAAGAAAAAAGGAAGAAAAAAGCATGAACACCACACCAGCTACTATCCAAACTATAATTTATTCAAAACAGTTAAACGTCATAGCAAAAATCTATAAATCATAAAAAATAACCAGTGCCTCTCTTGACCCACCAGAACCCCCTGGGAACCCACCTTCACCCACTCCCCAACCCTCCAGCGATGCAATCTTTCTCCCGCAGACTGCTCTCTAAGGAGTTCCTCCTCACGCCCGCATGCTTGCCGCCACCTACTACAGTACAGAGTTATTGGCCCTGCATTGTATTTGATGACATAGAGGGACCACCTACAGACAGGAGCTTCAGGGAGAAGAGAACACCTTCAGAGTAGGGATTAGGATTAGGGTATGTTAGAATGCCTGTTCCTGTTCCCCCTAAGCATTAACAAGCATTTACTACTTGCAGTGTGGTGAAACCCTACTGAAAGGGTAATTTTTTTTCTAATTCCTGCAATTGATCTTTATGGTTTTATTTTTAATTGTATACATGGGTTATCCATCCATTTTGCATTGTGATCTGCATTTACCATTCTCGGGGGTTTGCGAGAGGCCAAATGTAGTCTTGGCATAGACTAAAATAAAATTGGATTAAGAAGAATAAATTCTACCAGGTAAATGAATATCTTAATTTACCAAATGTCAAAAATTATTTTGTTAGTCTTGCTAGATAGAAGGAATATTTCTTCTCACTAAACTCAGCCCTGGTTGTGCACGATTATCACCCATCTATTGTGTCATATTGGCCTTCCTGCAGCAGTAATAGATTTGTCCTGCTCTCCTGCCTTCTAAACCAGTGTTTCCCAACTCCAGTCCTCAAGGCACACCAACAGGTCATGTTTTCAGGCTTTCCATTATTTTGCACAGGTGATTTGATCAGTTTCACTGCCTTAGTAATTACCACAGCCGTTTCATCTGAGGGAAATCCTGAAAACATGACCTGTTGGTGTGCCTTGAGGACTGGAGTTGGGAAACACTGTTCTAAACTATTTAACCACTTCCTACCCGTAGGACATTTCCCCCTCCCACCGCCCTCTGGTGCTTCTCCAGGCTCGCCTGTGCAATTGGCGAGCCAAAGAATGAATCCGGCGGTGGTTTACCATAGAGCAGACTGTAGACCAGATGGTCCCCGGCAATCTCTATGACCATCGAGGTCAGAAGCGACGTCACTAACGGCGCTCGCAGATGTAAACACTGCCATTTTTTTGGGTGGGAAGCCTTATGCCGCGTACACACGATCGGTTTGTCTGATGAAAACGGTCTGATGGACCATTTTCATCAGACCAAACCGATCGTGTGTGGTCCCCATCGGTTATTTATACATCAGTTTAAAAAAAATGGAACTTGCTTTAAAATTATCTGATGGATACCTAACCGATAGATAAAAAACAATCATCTGTAGGCACGTCCATCGGTTAAAAATCCACACATGCTCAGAATCAAGTCGGCGCATGCTTGGAAGCATTGAACTTAATTTTTTTCAGCACGTCGTTGTGTTTTACGTCACCGCGTTCTGACACGATCGTTTTTTTAACTGATGGTGTGTAGGCACGACTGACCATCAGTCAGCTTCATCGGATAACTGATGGAAAAATCCATCAGACCGTTTTCATCGGATTGACCCATCGTGTGTACGCAGCATTAAATTGTTCTTTTATGCCCTATTCCTATTATAAGGGATGTTTACATTCCTTGTAATAGGAATAAAAGTGATCAAATTTTTTTTTTTAAAGGTAAAGTGTAACAATAAAAAAATAAAATAAACAATAAAAACATTTTTATTAACCACTTAAGGACAGAAGGTGTTTTTCAGATTCGGTGTTTACAAGACTAAAACATTTTTTTTTGCTAGAAAATGACTTAAAACCCCCAAACATTATATATATTTTTTTCTAACACCCTAGAGAATAAAATGACGGTCATCGCAATACATTTTGTAACACCGTATTTGCGCAGCGGTCTTACAAGCGCACTTTTTTTGGAAAAAATTCACTTTTTTGAATTAAAAAATAAGACAACAATAAATTTGGCCCAATTTTTTTATATATTGTGAAAGATAATGTTACGCCGAGTAAAATGATACCCAACATGTCACGCTTTAAAATTGCGCACGCTCGTGGCATGGCGTCAATCTTTTACCCTTAAAAATCTTAATAGGCGACGTTTAAAAAATTCTATAGGTTGCATTTTTTGAGCTACAGAGTAGCTCTAGGGCTATAATTATTGCTCTTGCTCTAACGATCGCGGCGATACCTCACTTGTGTGGTTTGAATACCGTTTTCATATGCGGGCGCTACTCGCGTATGCGTTTGCTTCTGCGCGCGAGCTCGTCGGGACGGGGCGCTTTAAAAAAAATCTTTTTTTGTTTTCTTATTTCTTTTTATTGATTTTATTCTTTTTTACACTGAAATAAAAAAATACAAAAAAATTATCACTTTTATTCCTATTACAAGGAATGTAAACATCCCTTGTAATAGAAAAAAGCATGACAGGTCCTCTTAAATATGAGATCTGGGGTCAAAAAGACCTCAGATCTCATATTTAGACTTAAAAGCAAGAAAAAAAAAAAAAAAGGAAAATTTGTCATTTAAAAAAATGACAACAAAAAAATTGTCTCTTTAAGAGGCTGGGCGGGACTGACGTTTTGACGTCACTTCCGCCCAGCAGAGCTATGAGGACGGGTGGGGTCCATCTTGCCCTCACTCAAGTCCTCACACATGAGCTGGCAGCATCCGATCTCCTCCGCCGCTACCGACGGCTCCGGTAAGCGGCGGGAGGGGCCCTCTTCCGCCACCGATAACAGCGATCGCGCAGCGAATACGCCGCGGAGACCGCCGTTATCGTTTACACGGCCGCCCACTGTAAAGATGGATACCTCAGTTGTGGCAGCAGCTGCTGCAGTTACTGAGATATCCATCTTTAAAAACAGGACGTACATATACAGTGGGCGGTCGGTAAGTGGTTAAAGTGCCCCCTCCCTTCGTGCTCGCACATGCAGAGGCAAATGCATACATAGGTCATGCCAGCATATGTAAACCGCGTTCAAACTACACATGTCAGGTATCGCCGCGATCGTTTGAGTGAGCGCAATAATTCTAGTGCAAGACATTCTCTGTAAAGCTTCACTGGTAACCTGTAAAAAAATTGAAAGCGCCACCTATAGAGATTCTAACCAATCCCCGACCGCCTCCTGTACATATACGTCGGTAGAATCTCACTGCTGGGCAAAGTAACGTGTGTGTGTGTGTATATATATATATATACGTCACTTTGAAATTCCTGCTGCAAGCTCCGTGACCGTGCCCACGGGACAGCGGTGGACATCGAGTCCGCGGGTCCTGCGGGCACGGTCACCGAGCTTGCAGCAGGAATTTCAATGATTAAGTGACGTGGTGTCACAATACGCGTGAGGAGGAAGTAGGAGGTTTCGCTGGTGACGTCACCCGCTCGCGGCCACAGAGCGGAGACGAATCTGTCTGTTACACATGCTGATGATTCAGCGCTGTTTGGAAGTGCTACCTTGTCTTTTAATTTAAATAAATTATGTACGTTTTTACGCTATGGAAGCATCCCTGTTTTTATATTTGAGCACCATTGCTGGGACCCTGTGAGCCGGTTCGTGTGTGAGTGAAGCAGCAGGTTGGCTGGGAAATACCTTCTCTGGCAGCATTACAGGCTTTAATATAGCCTCTGTGAGGTAAGGGGCTTGCATGAACGCGGATTCGTACATCTACACTGTGGAAAGCCTGGTGGTTGGTGGAGCACTTATGCACCTTTCAAGTCTATGATTGAAGTATTCAATTGACTTTATTTTCTCTGCACGTCTGTGCACTGGACACATTTATTGGATTTCATCCATTGGTTTCTGCACGTTTGTGCACTGGACACTTTTTGGTATTATAAATAAATATATTTTTTATATATTCATATCATCACATTTTTTTATATATATTTTTTATGACACGTTTTTTGTGTTTTTCACGTTTTTTGAAGTGTATGGGACATTTTCACTTCGGCCTTTATATAGATTGGGTTTGCATGCATGTTATTTATTTCACTTATAAGGACGTTTATTTTCAAGACATATATTGGACTACAGTTTTATTATTGCACTTATGCACTTTCAATGAATTAAGCACTTTATTGGATATTTTTCACTCATTGTTTTTATTTATGGTATTCGAATTTTGAATTTTTATCTATATTTATTATCTATTTAATATTGGCACGGTTGCTCAGTATTAGGAAATTTCACCTTTATTTGCCCCTCACATTATTTATTAAAGCGGGGGTTCACCCTATAAACAAAAAAATAATAAATTTTTTTTTCTTCTAGCATAAAATTCGGCATAGTAGCGCGAGCTACAGTATGCCTGTCTTGATTTTTTTTATCCCCGTACTCACAGTGCACTCGTACATTGAAGATACCGACTCCCCACGGGGAATGGGCGTTCCTATCCAGACGGAGGATGATTGACGGCCGGCTCTGGCACGTCACGCTTCTCCGGAAATAGCCAAAATAGGTTTGGCTCTTCACGGTGCCTGCGCATAGTCTGTGCGCAGGCGCCGTATAGCGCCGTGAAGAGCCGAGACCTACTCCGGCTGTCTTCGGGGAGCGTGACGTGCCAGAGCCGGCCGTCAATCATCCTCCGTCTGGGTAGGAACGCCCATTCCCCGCGGGGAGACGGAATCTTCAATGTAGGATTGCACTGTGAGTACGGGGATAAAAAAATCAAGACAGGCATACTGTAGCTCGCGCTACTATGCCAAATTTTATGCTAAAATGCTGCTATGGAGGGTGAACCACCGCTTTAAGGTCTGGGTGCTTTCCTTGTCCCGGAATTTGAGGATTGATTACATTCATTGTATTTACATTGTGCTTTATATAGGCACGTGTGTATATCAAAATAAGGATACTCGCACGGGCGTAGGAACCGGGGGGGACGGGGGGGACGCATCCCCCCCAGGAAATAATGCGGGGGGGACATGTATGGTAAAATCCCCCCCAGATGTGACTGCGCTCACTATACTGTGTGCCCGCTGGCGCCGACTCACTGGCTGCCGCGTGCGCTCCTGGCTGGCTCCCTTTCCTCCGGTGCATCTCCTCGCCCCCCCCCCATGGAGGATGATTTGGTTCATTCCATTTCCACCGCCGTGCGCCGCGTGACGTCACGCCGGCGGCCGGAGGTGAGAGAGGGAGGAGGGAGGAGGGAGCGAGAGTGACTGTCGGCGCCAGTCAGAGTACAAGCTGTGACTCACGGTCACGAGGAGCCTGCTGCTGCGCCTGGGCCTGGCCTGCCGTACTAATTCTGATTACAGTAAAAACTGTCTGCAAGAAGACAGAACCTTCATTAAAAGTAAGAAAGTATTGGGGAGGGAGGGAGGGGGGGGGGTGTTGGACTGAGCTGAGGACCTCAATGTTTTTTTTTTTTCTTAAGTCAGAGAAGGCAAGCTCAAAATAACAAACATTTTTTTAAACTGCTATATTTAAAAAATTATGGTCACCTTAGCCTGAGGTGACCATAATTTTTTAAATAAAAAATAGCAGTTTAAAAAAATGTTTGTTATTTTGAGCTTGCCTTCTCTGACTAAAGAAAAAAAAAAAACATTAATTGCAGCCTCACTGTGCCACCAAACGCAGTCACTGTGCCATCACATGCAGCCACTGTGCCATCACATGCAGCCACTGTGCCCATCAAACGTAGCCACTGTGCCCATCAATTGTCGCCACTGTGCTCATCACACGCAGCCACTGTGCCATCACACGCAGCCACTGTGCCATCACATGCAGCCACTGTGCCTGTCAATTGTCGCCACTGTGCTCATCACACGCAGCCACTGTGCCATCACATGCAGCCACTGTGCCCATCAAACGTAGCCACTGTGCCCATCAATTGTCGCCACTGTGCTCATCACACGCAGCCACTGTGCCCATCAAACGTAGCCACTGTGCCCATCAAACGTAGCCACTGTGCCCATCACACGCAGCCACTGTGCCATCACATGCAGCCACTGTGCCCATCAAATGTAGCCACTGTGCCCATCAATTGTCGCCACTGTGCTCATCACACGCAGCCACTGTGCCATTACATGCAGCCACTGTGCCCATCAAACGTAGCCACTGTGCCCATCAATTGTCGCCAATGTGCTCATCACACACAGCCACTGTGCCCATCAATTGTCGCCACTGTGCCCATCAATTGTCGCCACTGTGCTCATCACACGCAGCCACTGTGCCCATCAAACGTAGCCACTGTGCCCATCAATTGTCGCCACTGTGCCCATCAATTGTCGCCACTGTGCCCATCAAACGCAGCCACTGTGCCCATCAATTGTCACCACTGTGCTCATCACACGCAGCCACTGTGCCCATCAAATGTAGCCACTGTGCCCATCAATTGTCGCCACTGTGCTCATCACACGCAGCCACTGTGCCATCACATGCAGCCACTGTGCCCATCAAACGTAGCCACTGTGCCCATCAATTGTCGCCACTGTGCCCATCACATGCAGCCACTGTGCCACCATTTTTACTGATGCCATGTGGGTTAATTTTTTAAATAAAAAATAGCAGTTTAAAAAAATGTTTGTTATTTTGAGCTTGCCTTCTCTAAAGAAAAAAAAAACATTAATTGCAGCCTCACTGTGCCACCAAACGCAGTCACTGTGCCATCACATGCAGCCACTGTGCCCATCAAAAGCAGCCACTGTGCCCATCAATTGTCGCCACTGTGCCCAAACGCATCCACTGTGCCAATCACACACAGCCACTGTGCCCATCAAACGCAGCCACTGTGCCCATCAATTGTCGCCACTGTGCCACTGTGCCACCATTTTTACTTATGCCATGTGGGTTGATTTTTAGTAATGCCATGTGGGTTAATTTTTACTGATGCCATGTGGGTTGATTTTTAGTAATGCCACGTGGGTTAATTTTTACTGATGCCATGTGGGTTGATTTTTACTGATGCCATGTGGGTTGGTTTTTACTTATGCCATGTGGGTTGATTTTTAGTAATGCCATGTGGGTTGATTTTTGCTAATGCCATGTGGGTTAATTTTTACTGATGCCATGTGGGTTAATTTTTACTAATGCCATGTGGGTTGATTTTTAGTAATGCCATGTGGGTTAATTTTTACTGATGCCATGTGGGTTGGTTTTTACTGATGCCATGTGGGTTAATTTTTACTGATGCCATGTGGGTTAATTTTTACTGATGCCATGTGGGTTGATTTTTACTGATGCCATGTGGGTTGATTTTTACTAATGCCATGTGGGTTGATTTTTACTAATGCTATACCGGTTGATTTTTACTGATGCCATGTGTTTTACTAATGCTATGATGGTTTATTTTTTTATTGCTGCATATTGCTCTTCGCATTACCCTCTCTGGATTGCTTAAGGGCTCTTTCACGCGTCCATTCCGTTCGTCCGTTTTTTGGACGTCCGTTAACGGACCGCAATGCTTCCCTATGGGCTAGCGTCCGTTAGCGGATGAGCATCCGCTAACGTCCGTTAGCATCCGTCTGCGTTCAGTTCCGTTTTTTTGGACGGAAGAAAACCCTATTTTTCTTCCGTCTAATAAACGGAACGGACGAAAAACGGACGTTAACGGATGATCCGTTTATCATCCGTTCCGCTAACATCCGTTTTTTCTATGTAAAAAGCCACAAAAAAAACAAAAAAAAATGGATGGAAAAACTGATGCAAAAACTGATGAAAAACTGACGAAAAACTGATGGAAAAACGGATCAACTGATGAAAAAAAAACTGATCTGAAAAACTGAACAGACGTGTGAGGCTGGGTTCACACTACGGTTTTCCCGTCCGTCAGCCGCATACGATTTATATGAAAAACCGTATGCGGCTGAAACGGACGGGAACGTATGGAACCGCACATATGTACGTTTTCCATTGACATTAATGTTAAAGGAAAACGTATGCGGTTGCCATACTGTTTTAAAAACGACCGCAAAACCGTGGTTGAACACGGTTTTGCGTACGTTTAAAAAACGTTTTGCCAGCAAATCGTACGCACCCGGATGCATCTGAGTGCATACGATTTGCAATGCATTCTCTATCTATACGTTTTCCCGTCCGGGCCCGTACGTTTTCAATACTGAAATCGTATGCGGCTGACGGACGGGAAAACCGTAGTGTGAACCCAGCCTGAAAGAGCCCTTAATAGTTTGATCTATTGGCTTGAGATACGAATATACCTGGCGAGTAAAAATGCTGTCCCCCCCAGATTTGTAAGGGTTCCTACACCCATGGATACTCGTATTATTATTTTATCACTCATACCACCCTCCACATTATCATATTGATGTTGGATGGTCGTTTAAACTGCATTTGGAGTGGAACACCTCTAGAAATACAGGAAGTGGTGGATTTTTTATTTTGATTGAAATTTTGTTCCATCAACAGGAAGTGTTTTAATATAGTTTTTAGTTATTTTATTGCAAGCGCCATTGCACCCCCCATATTTTCATAT
The DNA here is from genome assembly GCF_905171775.1 of Rana temporaria. Lineage (NCBI taxonomy): Eukaryota > Metazoa > Chordata > Amphibia > Anura > Ranidae > Rana > Rana temporaria. Next base: position 91,437,677 of record NC_053489.1, on the reverse strand, counting down.
CATTGTCAGTGTGTGAACACTATTGGCTGTGGCTGCTGCTTGTTAGTTTTATTTGTTTAGTATTATTTGCCCTTGTCAGGTTGGTGTGCGCATTGGTTCCCCCTCTATTTTAGGAATTTCAAAGTGATGTACAGTATATATACACGTTATTTTGCCCAGCCGTGCCATTCTGCCGATCGGGTCACAGAGCTGCAGAATGGGGAGAGGCAAGTGTAAACAAGCATCTCCCCATTCAGCCTAGTGACGCTGTCACTGATCCTCTGTTCCCTCTTATCGGGAACAGCGATCAGTGACGTGTCACTCGTAACCACGCCCCCTAACAGTTAGAAGCACTCCCTAGGACACCTAACCCCTTCAGCACCACCTAGTGGTTAACCCCTTCACTGCCAGTGTCATTTTCACAGTAATCGGTGCATATTTGTATTTATTTAGTTCATTCTAATTTTATTAAATTATAACATTATAGGATGTAGTATTTATATTTATTTATATGATCGCTGTAAAATGAGAATGGTCCAAAAATGTGACAAAAGTGTCCGATGTGTCTGCCATAAAGTCGCAGTCACGATAAAAATCGATGATTTACTATAAAAAAATAAAAATACCATAAAACTATCCCCTACTTTGTAGATGCTATGACTTTTGCGCAAACCAATCAATATACTCTTATTGCATTTTTTTTTTTACCAAAAATATGTAGAAGAATACGTATTGGCCTAAACTGTGGAAATGTTTTTTATATAGATTTTTGGGGATATTTATTATAGCAAAGTGTAAAAAATATTGAGTTTTTTTCAAAATTGTCGCTCTATTTTTGTTTATAGCGCAAAAAATCTTTTTACCTAATTCCCTACTATTGTCTTTTGTAGTCTAAATTGGTCATTCTCAAGCCGTAGGTCAGGTGGATGTAGTGAACCAGAACTTCTTTAAGAGACAAAATCACCATGTTCTTTTATGCGCAGTTTGTATTTGACCATTTGCCAATACTATGCAACGCTATTACAGATTCTGCTCTTGTAGAAAACCGTGGCTTACAGGAGATAATAAATATTTTAAAAAAAAATGAGTCTGAAAGACTTCCAAGGCAACATGTTGGCTGTTTCAGCACCATACAATTACGCCATTTGTTTATCAAACGTTTTCAAGTCATGGAAGAAGAATAAATCAGATAGGATTGCGTTTTTCTTGCAGTTTGATGATGTAACAACCACTTTGACTCGTTTGGCCCCTTTTGTGATAAAGAGAAACCATACACTGAGCTCTTCTCCTGGACAGAAGAAGGCTGATTGATGACATGAGCTGACTCTGGCTGCTGTGTGACTGTTTTGTAGACAATGATTTACTGTACAGAGTTAGACGATCACATGATTTATATTCTGGGTCAGCTGGTCAGTAAAGAAGTCTGTAAACAGTGTCATAGCAGTCTGACCTTCCCCTGAGCAAGGACACCTTCCTGGGCCGTGTATACGTGCTGTTGTGCAATATTCTCATACCGCAGCATTATGTGTTTGCAGCTATTCCTGATACAAACACAGCACCTCCTAAGCAATGGGAATCTGGATAGTGTTTGTGGGATTAACTAGAGGTGCACCAAATGGAAATTTTGGCAGCAAAACCGAAAATGCAGGATACACTTGGCTGAAAACCGAAACCGATAAAAAAAAAATAATAAAAAAAAAAATTATATATATATATATATATATATATATATATATATATATATATATATATATATATATATATATATTATTGTATTATATTCAACTTTTTTTAATTAATATCGCCAATTTGAATGAATATGAATTTATTGTTGGCCATTATGTGCAAGAAAAATGTATCCCTTTAAATTCCATGTATGTCTTCACACTGATCCGTTGAGCTTCCTTGCTGCATTTTTGGTCAGTTCCAAAAAAATGCACCAAAACGCACCTCCCCGTTGAAATGCATTGAAAATGCAGCAAGAACACATCAATAAGGCCCCTTTTCACACTGGGCGCGGGAGGTGGTGCGGCAGCGGTATACCGCCGTATTTACCGCAATATTCGGCTGCTAGCTGTGCGGTTTTAAACCCCGCTAGCGGCCAAAAAAGGGTTAATACCACCTGCAAACCACGGCTACAGCCACGGTTTTCGGGTGGTATAGCCTCGCTGTCCCATTGATTTAAATGGGAAGAAGTAGTAAAGGAGCGGTATACACACCGCTCCTTTACCGTTTCAAAGATGCTGCTTGCAGGAGATCTTTTTTTCCTCCAGCTATAGAGCATCACCTCAGTGTAAAAGCCCTCGGGCTTTCACATTGAGAATGCTGGGGCAGTATTTTTTTAGGTGTTATTTATGTGCTATTTTTAGCGCTAAAACGCCTGAAATATGCCTCACTGTGAAAGGGTCCTAACAAACCCATGTTACATTTTTTATGTGCTTTGTTTTTTAGTCACATGACCTATAAAAACACACCATAAGCACAGTAAAATGGGGGTAAAATTGCAGCTAAATTGTGTGCATTTACGGTGCCATTGTACCTTTTTTTTCTTATCATCACTAAAGCCCTAAACCGCCCCCACAAACTCTTTAATTTAGTTGCTCAGTCCATGAACCCAGCCTGCCTCGAGGCTCTGAATTCTGAATCACAAGAGTTTTGCAACGAATTATCGGATTATTTCATTAACAAAATTGAAAAAAAATCCGTGAAATTATTCAGCAAAATAGAACCACCACCGACTCCCCTCTAAATCAAAAAGCTAATATCCACACAAATATGCCGCAATCAACTAAATTCACTCTAAAGCCCATCTCCATCGACACCACCAAAAATGTCATCAGTACTCTGCGAGACAGCATAGTGCCTTATGATATCATCCCCACTAAACTGTTGAAAGAATGTGCCGATATTGTGGCACGCACGCACCTCATAAACCAATCTTTCGAGGAATGCATGGTGCCGACCCTGCTGAAACAAGGCATAATCAAACCAATTCTAAAAAAAAACACCCTGGACCCCAAAGACCCAAACCATCGTCGACCCATAACAGGCCTAAACATCTTCTCCAAGATAATGGAGAAAGCAGTTGTACAACAGCTACGACATCATTTAGACACCCACAAACTACTGGATCCTTTTCAATCGGGTTTCCGTCCAGGCTACAGTATGGAAACAGCGCTTCTCAAAATATGGGATGATGCTCTGGAGGCAGCAGACGAAGGAGAATCTTGTCTTCTGGTACTGCTGGATCTAAGCGCAGCTTTTGATACTGTAGACCACAAAATATTGCTGACTCGGCTAACTGAAGTAGCTAGAGTCGCAGACTCGGATTTACCCTGGTTCTCCTCCTTGGAAAACTGATCACATAGATGACATCTATTGTGACACAGAAGTAGAAAAAACAAACTGATCACAGGTGAAGATCTCCCCATGCATTCCTATACAATCTGTCCCCATAGTAGCGATGCCAGCCTGCTGACACACACAGGAGGAGACCTGTCTCACATGTTTCAGTCACCCTGCAGTACTAGTATTACAGGTCACAGACAGACAAGCAACGAACAGATCACTACAGAGGAGCGATGTTAGCGGGGACCCCCGGCCTCCACTGCAAGCTACGGCACCAGCAGATCCGGTCTGTGAGCGGCAATGGGGTGACTCCGGGTGTAGGACACGGCGCACTATTACCTGCCTGGGTGTCAGCAGAGCGGGGGGTGCTGGGATTGGAGGATTTCAGGAAGCAACATCTCGAATAATGCGCAGCCGGCAAAACCGCCCTGTCTGCTATTGGTGAGCACTGCGGAATAACCCGTGCGACGCCGCCACATTCTGCTGTCACATGTGCGGCATGGAATGGTTTGCAGCGTGCGGGTAATATCACAGCTTTCATTTGAATAGCTGTAGTCTTTCCCGCGCGCCGCGTATAGACACTCCCCCTTGCTCGGGATTGGACAGTTCACCCGAGCAAGGGGGAGTGTCTATACGCGGCGCGCGGGAAAGACTACAGCTATTCAAATGAAAGCTGTAATGTTCCCCGCACATAATAACCAAGCGGGGATGCGGCTGCGGCGGTGGTGGCGTTGGCGGGGACGGCGGCGGTGGTGGCGTCGGCGGGGACGGCGGCGGGCGGGAAGTATTCTATTTCGGTATCGGGGGTATTTGCGGGAGTACGAGTACTCCCGCAAATACTCGGAATCGGTCCCGATACCGATACTAGTATCGGTATCGGGACAACCCTAGTCACAACCCCCATTACGTTCTTCGTTCCACCGATCGAAAACTACTCCAGATACCCAAGGCCAGATACAAATCCAAAGGAGAACGAAGATTTGCAGTCCAAGAACCTAGACTGTGGAACGATCTTCCAACCAGTATCCGCATGGAAGTGGATCACCAGGCCTTCAGGAAAAAACTCAAAACCCATCTGTTCTGAAGGCTAATTATACGTAGGAAATGGATACTAAGCGCCCAGAGGCGATTCAGTTCGCATGTGTTGCGCTATACAAGTTTCTCACTCACTCACTCATCAGGAAAATACCACTAACACGATTTTCGGCCGATATGTTTAAAAATTTCGGTACATTTCAAGTATATACTCTATTTAACCACGGACCGCCTCCTGCACATTTACGTTGGCAGAATGGCACGGCTGGGCACAGGCACGTACCTGTACGTCCCCTTTAAGTGCCCAGCCGTGGCCAGGTCCTTTACCTGCATAATGGTCCGGGTCTTAAGTGGTTAATACATCCGTGTCCAGATAAGCAGCCTCCATCTGAGAGACTGCACACACTGGATCTGTCATAGGCACTCTTTAAGGGTGCCGACCATGCCCGTCCTTAAAGTCCCTCTCCTCCATTCATAGAAGCTATACTATAGCTTCCATCTGGGAATGGAGAAGCTGGACCTTTCATTCATTCACCTGTCATCCATTCATAGAGCGCTTTCTTTTTGCTGGAAGCTATAGTTCAGCTTCTATAAATGGAGGATGGGGACAGACAGGGCGGGCATAGTGGGTACTTTTGGGAAATGCCCATGACAGGTCCGCTGCAGCAAAAGAAGATTACCACGGCAGGACTATGGGGGCAGAAGACTGACAATTCGGACTAACCCTAGGTTCACACTTCTGCGTTTTGTTTAAATTAATGGACTGCTGTGCTTTGTGTTTCTGCAAAAAAAAAGTTGCATGCACCTTTTCAAAAAAGTGGCCGCAGGGAAATCACATGGTCTGTTTACTGTGCGATTTCCCTGTGGTTCCCGCACCAGCAAAAGCGCGGTGTGCAGGGATGTGTGTGGGTGCCATTCAGAATAAATGGCAGCCACCCGCATCTCCTAAGAGCAACATGGTTTGGCTGCAAGTGTGGGAACAGATGCGATTCCACGCCCGCAGCCACACGTGGAGGTGCAAACCAAACCTAAGAGAGCAGCCACTATCACATGGGACACTTTTTCTTGAGGCTTGGTTCACACCTCTGGGTGAGCGGGAATCACTTCTGTTTCCGCACCCGCAACCACCCACAGCCAAATCGCACTGCTCTTAGGAAACACATGGGGCTGTCATTTATTCTGAATGGCACCCACACACATCTCAGCACACAACGCGCTTGCGAGTGCTGGAACCGCAGGGATATTCCATGGTCAAAAAAGACCATGGGATTTTCCTGTGGCCGTGTATTTAAAAAGGTGCATGTGTTCCCTTTTTTTCTAGAAACACTGGCACAGCAGCTTATTCATTTCAATGGGCTGCCGTCCCTGTGTAAATGCAGCCCGCACAAACCGCTGATTAAAAGAACAAAAAAAAAACACTAGGCTTTAACGTGAAACTGTTGCATTGTCCAGAAAAAACATTTTTCTTGTGAATATATAGATATAATTGTATATATTTATATTAAAAAATACATTTTGGGTTTTAAATACACTTTTAATATTTTTTCTCACTTCAGCTTTATACATGTGTGTTTTGCCATAAAGTTCATACAACAAAAATCACGGATTCCTTGACATTTCTGCAACACCATCATCCTTTATTAGTGTGATCTTCACACTGTACTAGCCCACAGCATGAATGCTAAATCACCTTTCATTTTCCTGATCACTTTAGACTGAAGAAAGCGTATTGCTTTTTATGGGTAACAGTCTGTATGTAATCATATTAAATAAGCCCACGTGGTTAACTGAGTACATTTTCAGAATAATTGCATTACAAAGCAGTTATTATATTAAAACTCTCCTATAATATTGTTCTAATTAAGAAATGAAAAATACAATTAGAGTTCGCTATTAAATAGTGTACTCTGGAGGTTTGGGATACCAGTCCTGCTGATTTGTGGATTAATGTTGACAGTTTCATTTAAATAACAGTTTATCATGAGTTTATCCAGTTTTCATCCTGGCATATTTATTTATTAACAGCAGAGGGCAGCAGACTTCATGCTACATACATGCTTTACCCCACCAGCACAGTTCAAATCCCTTTTTAAGTGCAGGCAGTACCTAGTTACATACATGCCAATCTTTTCTATTTTTTAGTTTAGCTATACACATAGAATATCTTATATATTAACCTCTTAATGGCTAGAGGACATTGATGGTTTTATCCATTCAGTTGTGTCTGATTCTCTTATTGTGCTGATACCCAGACCAAATTTAGTACCATCGTTGTGCATTAATTAACTTGACAGTAACCCTCTTACTAAATTTCCTACCTAAATATATTTTAGGACATATAAAGGTTAAAAGAAGAAATTATATATATATATATATATATATATATATATATATATATATATATAAACAATATTTTTTTGACACTGTATTGCCCCTCTAACAGCTGCCAGCTTAAAGCGGAGTTCCACCCAAAAGTGGAACTTCCACTTTAAGCACTCCTCGCCCCCTTACATGCCACATTTGGCATGTCATTTTTTTTGGGGGGGGTGGGGGCTTTGGTAGGAGTGGGACTCCCTGTTCCACTTCCTCCTTCTGCCCAGGGACCACCTCGGTGACTTCTCTTCTCGCCTTAGGCAGCCCCTCCCTGTAGGCGATCTCCAGGGACACGTGACGGCTCTCAGGAGATCGCCTGTCCACTCATATGCCGCGTACACACGATCATTTTTCGGCATGAAAAAAACAACGTTTTAAAAAACGTCATTTAAAATGATCGTGTGTGGGCTTCACATCATTTTTCGGCTTCTGAAAAACGACAAATTTTTTCACATCATTTTTTAAAATGTCGTTTTTCATGTTGTTAAAAATGATCGTGTGTGGGCAAAAACAAAGTTTTAAACCCGCGCATGCCCAGAAGCAAGTTATGAGACGGGAGCGCTCATTCTGGTAAAACTACTATTCATAATGGAGTAAGCACATTCATCACGCTGTAACAGACAAAAAAGCGTGAATCCTCTTTTACTAACAAGAAATCAGCTAAAAGCAGCCCAAAGGCGAATAGAACTTCCCCTTTAGAGTGCCGTCGTACGTGTTGTACGTCACCGCGCTTTGTTCATCATTTTTCAAAAACGATGGTGTGTGGGCAACATAGTTTTTAATGATGAAGTTGGAAAAACTTTGTTTTTTGGACATGCTGAAAAACAAAGTTTTTTTTCATGCCGAAAAATGATCGTGTGTACGCGGCAATAGAGCGCAGCGCGACTCACGCATGCGCAGTGAGTGCCCGGCCGTAAAGCCAAAAGCCAGAGAGGAGGGGAGAGGAGCGGACTGTGGAGCAGGTAAGTGTCTGTTTATTAAAAGTCAGCAGCTACACTTTTTGTAGCTGCTGGTTTTTAATAAACGCTAAAAGGCTGGAACTCCGCTTTAAGCTGTCATTTTTTTCTGTGTAAGGCACTCCTAAATGCGTGCATATGGTCAGAAATTTGCGCCGCGATGCACTCAAATGCGCGCGTTTGTGCACAAATGTCCATTAACATAATGTGAAAATAAGTTTGGCGCGAAAATGTGCAAATTTGTGCGAACGCATATACGTGAAAATGTGCGCAAATACATAAAATAAAAAAAATGTCTGAAAAAATAGGAGTATCGTGTACATGAAGCCTTATTTCCTTGGAATCTGTGACATAATTACTATGTGAATAGGTGCTGCAGTGTCACAGAATTCACAGAGTCTACCTTCGGAGGTGCTGAAAGAATGAATTTCGGGTAGCATGCGTACAGAATTCGCCACTTGAGTACTGGTTCACGCTGATGCGTAACAGGAAGCGCACAAGATTCTCTGCATTTCCCCACATCGCACCGCACTGCAAAGCAATCGCACGGCGTCCATGCGATCTACTGCGGATGTCAATTTTCGATTAACGACACCCCAAAACAGATGGCAAAACGCATCTCCCATGTCATGCAATTCAGCTGCAGGGGGAAAAAGGGGGCCTGCACCATTTTGGTGCGGATGTGATGTAATTTGAGCCATACAAAATCCATGGCTCAAATTGCAACGCATATACATCGCATGCGATGTGCACAGGAATGCTGTGCGATTCCTGTGCAGAACAACAAACATGCGGTATTCCACATGCACCAATGTGAACCCAGGCTGAAGGTCGCAAGATACCATGAGATATATATTTGGGGCTAGATTCAGATAGGTGAGCGGATCTTTGAATTCCGCCGGGGGATTTACGATACGCCGCTGCAAGTTTTTGAGGCAAGTGCTTTATTCAGAAAGCACTTGCCTGTAAACTTGCGGCGGCGTATCGTAAATCCCCCGGCGGAATTCAAATTCCGCGGCTAGGGGGTGTGTAAAATTTAAATCAGGCGCATCCCCGCGCCGAACGAACTGCGCATGCGCCGTCTGTAAAATTTCCCAGCGTGCATTGCTCTAAATGACGTCGCTAGGACGTCATTGGTTTCGACGTGAACGTAAATTACATCCATCCGTATTCGCGAACGACTTACGCAAACGACGTAAAAAAATCAAAATTCGACCCGGGAACGACGGCCATACTTAACATAGGATACGCCACATATAGCAGGGGTAACTATACGCCGGAAAAAGCCGAACGCAAACGACGTAAAAAAAAAGCGCCGGGCGGTCGTTCGTTTCTGAATCAGCGTAACTCCTCATTTGCATATTCCTTGTGTATACAAACAGAAGCGCCACCTTGCGGCCAGCGTGAGATTGCAGCCTAAGATCCGACGGTGTAAGTCACTTACACCTGTCGGATCTTAGGGAGATCTATGCGTAACCTGATTCTATGAATCAGGCGCATAGATACGACGGCCGGACGCCGTCGTATCTTCTTTCTGAATCCGGGCCATAGTGCTTAGATATTGAAAGTAAATGGCAGTGGAGAATCTGCAGAGCATGCAAGAATCTAGGAAGCTGTGTATGGCCAGCAGACAGGCAGAACTTTCATGTAAGCTTATACTGGATTGTCAAAAATAACTTTTGTATTGTTATTACAATGCTAATATTATAAAATGTATAAATTGACAGTATGCTTTGATTGTAGATCTCCATTAACGGTGGAGTTTAGGACATCTCCATAACATATGTATTAAGTTCGCAGGCCCTTCTTTACTTAGAGGACAAAGGGGAGCATCTCTACGTTCCCATTTAAATAGCTTCTCGGGTGTGTGGTAAGACCTATGTAAAATGAATAATTGTGTTCGGCCGCGTCGTTCCAAACCGATGAGAATGGTCCGACGGGCCATTTCCATCGGTTCACCGCTGAAGTGGCCTGATGGTCTGATGTGCGTACACACCATCGTTCCAAAAACCGATCGGGTCAGAACGCGGTGACGTCAAACACACGACGTGCTGAATAAAATGAAGTTCAATGCTTCCAAGCATGCGTCGACTTGATTCTGAGCATGCGCATGCTTTCTGTACTAACCATCGGTTTGAACCGATCGGGCAGCGGGCCATCGGTTCGATTTTAAAGCATGTTTTAAAATTTTGGATCGAAGGACAACAGACCGATGGGCTATACACACGGTCGGTTTGGACCGATGAAACTGAACCTCGGTCCATTCTCATCGGTTTTGTCTGACCGTGTGTACGCGGCCTTAGACTTTGCGTGGCGGATAAGGAAACCCTGGGAACTGAAGACAATGCTATTGCCCATTGATCATCTGATATTGGTCCCAGGTCTCGTGCCCATTGCATCCTTGATGGAATAACTACAGATTTTCGGAATTTGTTATGCAATACCCCATATAACTGTGATATAAGACCCTGCTTATGGACCTTCATACCCAGTAAAGAAATGATTTGTAGAGTTTTAAATCCGAGGAATAGGCCTGTATAGCATGTCTAAAGCTGTGGATATAAAAAAAAATCTTTGGTTCGGAATATTGTATTCAATGGTTAATTGACTAACAGTTTTTAGTATATCATTCTGGAATAATTGTGTCATATACGTCAGCCCTGGTTTTCCCCATAGATCAAACCCTCTCAGTTTCCTCAGTTCCCCATAACTAGAATTATTCCATATTGGAGTATGACCGTAACCTTTGTAATCTTTTTCTTTTCTTGCCAAACTTCATCAAATAATTTACCCGTTAAGAACCCCTTATGCTGTAGAAAATGTATTGTCTCCAAAAAGGCGATTAATGAATATTCCCTAAATACCGGAAGTAACAGACCCTGTATAGAGTCAGTGTCCGATACTTTCGTCCAGCCAGAAAAATGCTGTAGCTGTGAAGCTAGGAAAGAACCGTTTGCATGTAGAATAGCAAGCCCTCCTGCATCTTTAGCTAACATTAGGGTAGTGAATGGTATACGGGGTTGTTTTTTCCGCCAGATAAGTTCTCGAAAAAGAGATTCCACCATCCAAACCAATATGATGTAATCCAAATAGGAGAATTAAGGAGAACTGCGGGTTCCAGATAATTTTAATGAGATTCGCTCTACCAATCTAGATAGGAGGTGAGTTGCCATCCAGATAAAGGATGGCCCGTAGACGTGGTGTATCTGGATTTTGCAAAAGAATTTGACACAGTTGCCCATAAATGTTTACTATACAAAATAAAGTCCATTGGCATGGACCATAGGGTGAGTACATGGATTTAAAACTGGCTACAAGGGCAAGTTCAGAGGGTGGTGATAAATAGGGTGTACTCAGAATGGTCAGAGGTGGGTAGTGGGGTCCCCCAGGGTTCTGTGCTGGGACCAATCCTGTTTAATTTGTTCATAAACAACCTGGAGGATGGGGTAAATAGTGCAATCTCTGTGGTTGCAGACCATACTAAGCTAAGCAGGGCAATAACTTCTCAGCAGGATGTGGAAACCTTGCAAAAATATCTGAACAAGTGAATGGGATGGGCAACTACATGGCAAATGAGGTTCAATGTAGAAAAATTAACGGGGATTAACTCCAGGGAAAAAAACGATAATTATCCCACTCGCCCACAAGACTCAGGTCCGGCCCCACCTATAGTATGCGGTCCAGTTCTGGGCACCAGTCCTCAGGAAGGATGTACTGTTAATGGAGCGTGTACAAAGAAGGGCAACAAAGCTAATAAAGGGTCTGGAGGATATTAGTTATGAGGAAAGGTTGCGAGCACTGAACTTATTCTTTCTGGAGAAGAGACGCTTGAGAGGGGATATGATTTAAATTTACAAATACCATAATGGTGACTCCACAATAGGGATAAAACTTTTTTGCAGAAGGGAGTTTAACAAGACTCGTGGCTACTCATTAAAATGAGAAGAAAAGAGGTTTAACTTTAAACTACGTAGAGGGTTCTTTACTGTAAGAGCGGCAAGGATGTGGAATTCCCTTCCACAGGCGGTGGTCTCAGCGGGGGCATTGATGGTTTTAAGAAACTATTAGACCACAACATACAAGGATATACAAGGTAATACTGACATATAATCACACACATAGGTTGGACTTGATAGACTTTTTTCAGCCTCACCTACTATGTAACTGTAATCACTGTCAATGGAAGTTTACACCAGCTCTGGCACTTACTGTATTTATTGGCATATAACACTCACTTTTTTACCCTGAAAATAGAGGGTAAACTGTGCCTGCGTGTTATACCCAGGGGGCTGTGGAAAGTTTTTTCCTGAAACGTCCCTCTTAAAGTTAGGGTGCGTGTTATACGCCTGTTTGTGTTATATGCTGATAAATACAGGTATCTTTAAAGTTAAGCAATAATGGTTTAAGATTCAGCTCAATATAGTCCTTTCCGAGTTATCTCAATCCCCAAATTTTTAACTAAATGCTTAAAGGAGTTGTTAAGGAAAAAACATTTTTTGCCTAAAATTAATGTCTGCAAGGTAGACAGACAGAATAGTGTAATGATTCTGTTAAAAAACGAGTAAATACCTATTAAATTCTTTCATCTATATCACCTCCGGTGTTCTAGTTTCTGTTCTCTCATTTACTTCCTGGTTTGCGGCGCTCGTTCATGTAAGAACTACATTTCCCAGTATGCATTGCGGCATGCCCAGTAATTCACACCTCCTTGAAGTCTCTAACACATAAAGAGCATCCTGCCACACAGATGTAGTTCCCAGGAGAGGGCGAGCACGTTACTGACCACCGCAGTAAAGCCCCCATCACGGTGGTCAGTAAAATCAAACAAGCAGGAAGTGAACAAAACAGAGAAGAAATCGAGCAACTTCTGAGCAAAAACGAACAATGAGGAAGTGAAAAGAGGAATGTCTGCAGGTAAAGGATGCTTATTATGAAAAAAAAATCCTTTACAACCCCTTTAAATTTAGATTTGAGATGCTTGATTTGGCAAAGAGGTTTCCAAATCATCTAAGGGTGTCAGTATTGAGTTCTCCCAATTAATCATAAAGCCCTAGAATTTTCCAAACTATAATAAGTCTCATAAGTTCTACTAATGACCTTGAGGTATCGCCCAAAAAGATAAGAGCATTGTCTCCATATAAAAACGTTGAATTGTTATTATCACTGAAAAATTCTACTAACAATTGCTGTATTCGATTTTCCTTTGGTATTAGAGACAGCCACTGTGGATTAACTTTCCATGGTGGATGGGACATCTGCTCCCCCATATCCAAGTACTTGAGCAGCATGAAAATTATTTTATTAATGGATGTCTCAGGCTCCACACATCTACCAAGTCCATCTCCTGTATTTGATTGGCAAATCTAGTTGTAGCCCCTTTCCTATTAGTTTTTAGAATACTATATCTATCCTCCCCCTTATCTGGTACAATATTAAAATCTCCCATCCCTAATGCCGCGTACACACAATATTTTTTCAGGTTGTAAAAAACGAAGTTTTTCAGGCTCTAGAAAAAAACAAATTTTTTTTCAACTTCATCATTAAAACGGCCTTGCCCACACACGATCGTTAAAAAAAAAATACTCTAGCAAAGCGCGGTGACATACAACACGTATGGCACTATAAAGGGGAATTTCAATGCGGATGATGCCACCCTTTGGGCTGCTTTAGCTGATTTTGTTAGTAAGATGATTCACGCTTATCTGTCTGTTACAGCGTGATGAATGTGCTTACTCCATTACGATCGGTAGTCTTACCAGAACGAGCGCTCCCGTCTCATAACTTGCTTCTGAGCATGCGCGGGTTTTTCACGTTGTTAAAGCCCACACATGATCATGTTTTACAACCCGAAAAACGACATTGTTTAACCCCTTAATGCCTGCCGCACGACTATATACGTCCGCACAATGGCACGGACAGGCAGAAGGACGTATATATACGTCCTTGCCTTTCCGCGGGTCGGGGGTCCGATCGGGACCCCCCCCGCGGCAGGCGGATTACCTCGAGGAGCGATCCGGGACGACGGCGCGGCTATTTGTTTATAGCCGCTCCGTCGCGATCGCTCCCCGGAGCTGAAGAACGGGGAGAGCCGTATGTAAACACGGCTTCCCCGTGCTTCACTGTGGAGGCGCATCGATCGTGTCATCCCCTTTATAGGGGAGACACAATCGATGACGTCAGACCTACAGCCACACCCCCCTACTGTTGTAAACACACACTAGGTCAGGGGTCTGCAACCTTTAAGACATAAAGAGCCACTTGGACTTGTTTCCGAAGAAAAAAAAAAAACTGGGAGCCACAAAACCATTGCGACATTTAAAACAAATATAACACTGCATATATTGTCTCCGCGGGGAAGATGTCGTTCGGCTGAGCAGGCTGAAAGCTCTCGTCGTGACAGGCGGGCGGGATACTTCAGGCGCATGCGCCAGCGCCACCCCGGGCCGCGAGCACAGACAGGCCAGCTCTGTGGCACATGACGCGCCGTGACCGAATCACAGGTAAGCTCAGGCCTGTGGCTACATGACCCCCCCTGCCCCCCCGCAGTAGATGTAATTGCGGTAACGCCGCCAAAGTAATAGGAATGGCATTACCGCGAGGGTAAGAGTAATCAGGTAGATTACTCGTTACCCTCAAAAGGTTTCCCCCGGAGCCGCGGCAAAGGTTCAAAAGAGCCGCATGCGGCTCCGGAGCCGCGGGTTGCAGACACCTGCACTAGGTGAAGCCTAAAACGTTCAGCGCCCCCTGTGGTTAACTCCCAAACTGCAACTGTCATTTTCACAATAAAGAATGCAATTTAAATGCATTTTTTGCTGTGAAAATGACAATGGTCCCAAAAATGTGTCAAAATTGTCCGAAGTGTCCGCCATAATGTCGCAGTCACGAAAAAAATCGCTGATCGCCGCCATTAGTAGTAAAAAAAAAAAAAATTAATAAAAATGCAATAAAAATATCCCCTATTTTGTAAACGCTATAAATTTTGCGCAAACCAATCGATAAACGCTTATTGCGATTTTTTTTACCAAAAATAGGTAGAAGAATACGTATCGGTCTAAACTGAGGAAAAAAATTTATTTTGTATATGTTTTTGGGGGATATTTATTACAGCAAAAAGTAAAAAATATTGAATTTTTTTCAAAATTGTCGCTCTATTTTTGTTTATAGTGCAAAAAATAAAAACCGCAGAGGTGATCAAATACCACCAAAAGAAAGCTCTATTTGTGGGGAAAAAAGGACGTCAATTTTGTTTGGGAGCCACGTCGCACGAGCGCGCAATTGTCTGTTAAAGCGACGCAGTGCCGAATTGTGAAAACGCCTTTGAGCATTTAGCAGCATATTGGTCCGGGGCTTAAGTGGTTAAAACGTTGTGAAAAAATAAAGCATGTTCAGATGCCCACACACAATCATTTTAAATTACATTTTTAAAAAACATTTTTTACAACCCGAAAAATGATCGTGTGTACGCAGCATTATGCTGCGTACACACGGTCGTTTTTCATCATGAAAAAAAAATTAATTTTTCAGCATGTCCAAAAAACAATGTTTTTCCAACTTCATCATTAAAAACGACGTAGCCCACACACCATCGTTTTGAAAAATTATGAACAAAGCGCGGTGACGTACAACACGTTTGACGGCACTCTGAAAGGGAAGCTCTATTCGCCTTTGGGCTGCTTTTAGCTGATTCCGTGTTAGTAAAAGACGATTTGCGCTTTTTTGTCTGTTACAGCGTGATGAATGTGCTTACTCCATTATGAATGGTAGTTTTACCAGAACGAGCGCTCCCGTCTCATAGCTCGCTTCTGGGCATGCGCGGGTTTTAAAACGTCGTTTTAGCCCACACACGATCATTTTTTACAACCCGAAAAACAAAATTTTAAAAAACGACACAAATTTTTTTTGGTCGTTTTTCAGAAGCCGAAAAACGATGTGAAGCCCACACACGATGATTTTAAATGACGTTTTTAAAAATTTTGTTTTTTTTCATGCCGAAAGACGACCGTGTGTACGCGGCATTAGACTAGGAGATCTGACCATTCTGCCATTTTTTTTAAACACTATTTTTAATACATCATCTTTATAAAGAGGGGTGAACATAAACATTCACCAAAA
Source organism: Rana temporaria (assembly GCF_905171775.1). Classification (NCBI taxonomy): domain Eukaryota; kingdom Metazoa; phylum Chordata; class Amphibia; order Anura; family Ranidae; genus Rana; species Rana temporaria. The sequence continues at coordinate 91,421,874 of NC_053489.1, read as the reverse complement.
ATATGTTTTTATCATTTAATGTGCACAAGAGCATTATATACCGATCCTTCGGCTCTAGAATACTCTGTTTGCATGTAAATCGAATAATCAGGGCACTCACTCCTCGTGAATAGGTAGAATAAGTAGAGTGAAATTGACACTTATATCTAGATGTAACAAACATTATAGTATCTTCACACTCCAAATGAGTCTCCTGCAAAAATGCTATTGCTGGTTGATAAAATACTATTGTTTCCAAAACTGCTTGTCTTTTACCCCTGTCCCCCAATCTTCTCACATTCCAGGACATCATCTTAATGAATTTTAGAGTAAAACCACACTATTTAATACCTGTTTTTAGTTAAAATATAAAAGATGACGTTGCATCGAGTAAATGGATACCAAACATTCTATGTCATAAACTTGCATGTGCCCGCAATATCGGTAAAAACAATGGTGCCCAAAAATCTGCATAGGTGACATTTTAAAAGCCTTTACAGCTCATCAGTTTGGAGTTAGATAGTAGCTATTGTGCTAGAATTATTGTTCTCACTCTGACGTTCGCGGCAATATGTCACATGTGTGGTGCAACCACAGTTTACATGTGCGTGCACACCCTGGACTCGCGTTTGCACAGGTGTGCGGGGCTACAGGAGTTTTCGGCATTTACATTTTTTATTTAATATATTTTAATTACAATTTTTTTTTGCTATCAAACCCTTATGTGATAGCATTCTGAAGGTGACAGGTACTTTTCATGTAGACATTAGAGGTCTAATAGACCCTAATGTCTCCCCTGCCCCTCACACCATCTAACCAAGCACAGATCAGCTTGGTTAGAAGTGTCCCCTGGCTGTGCTGGCCAGGAAAGGGTGCATCTGAGACCGGAAGTGATATCACTTCCAGTTTCACTGTTTGCATGTGACATCGAGGCATAGATTTGTCTCAGTCTTGCTGCAATCTCTCTTCCCCCACCGGCGGATGTGTTCCTGGGCTCTGGCGAGTGCAGGACAGCCCTGGAACTATGGGAGGAGGGGAGCCTCACCGGTGGAGCTGCCGCATCACTTTAACTTTGAAGCCGAGAGCCAGCTCTACAAAACCCACACAGGAGCAGCCATCAGCTTGTGATTAAGGGTTCACTCTTTGGAAAAAAACGATTTTTAAGTTTTGGCTAGTGTAGGGAAGGGTTAAATGGCCATGCAGTGATGTCGAATTGCTGACAGGTCCACCGGACAGTAGGTGGCAGCAAGATGGCCACCGGGCAGTTTCCAGGGCAAGCATGACATCACGCTGCCTCCATTCTTAAAGTGGAGTTCCACCCTCTTTTTCAACTCCTCATCATCCCCTGCTGCTCAGTCCCCTTAAACGAATGTGGCATATATATTTTTTTTTAAAAAAACTCAGTTTTATCAGTTAATTAGATCTCCTCCAGCCGGCCAGAGCCCTGAGCATGTCATCCCCATCTACAATGCCTCCTGGGAGATGTTTGGAATGAATCCCAGAAGGCAGAAGTTTGCTAGGTACAGATTTCCCTAAGCCACGCCCTCCCGTTGTGCTTATTGGCCAGTCATGGCTAGAGTGGCGGCTAATGTCCTCCCTGTCACTATGGAGCAGAACGCCTATGTAGAGGGAGAAAGAAAAAAGTGTTAGAAAACCAACATCTTCTCCACTTCTCACTCTCAGGACTTTATATTTGGTGATCGGCGGCAAGACCGCCCCCCCCCCCCTTATCGCCTTTGACCGGGCAATGTCATTGAATGTAATTTACTTTCAGCGATCTGCGGCATGAAGTTTTATAAGTTGTCATTGCGATGTCATTGTCATATATATGCGATCAATGGCACCCCTCTCCCCCCCTGCTTTTGAACCTTTTAATGGCCAATGGGCGATGTCATTGATTGTCATTTACTTTCAGGGATCGGCAGCAGTACCTCCCCCCCGCTTATGAACTTTTAATGTGCGATGTCCGTGTAATTTATATTCAACGATCGGCGGTTGATTGTCATTTCTCTCCATTTGCTTTCAGCGATCGGCAACCCCTCCCCCCCGAGTTATCAACTTCGTTAATCGTCAACCCCCCCCCCCCCATGCCAGCTTATCAACTTTTAGTGGGTGATGTCATTGTTTTTTTATTAACTTTTAATGTCATTTACTTTCAGTGATCGGCAATCCCTATCCCCCCCGCATATCAACTTTTAATGGGTTATTTCAGAAGAGGTTTGCATAAGGGGCGGCAACTTCGTCTGACACTGCCCTTGCTGTGGAAACCTGACCTAAAACCTATTACACTGCTTGTGCAGCACTGAGCATGTGCAAGATCTGAAATGTGCAAAGCTGAAATCCAGGAAGTAATACAGTCTGGCTTCATTTGCCCACACTTAAGATGGCCACGGTCTAATGCTAGTTTATAAAGTTTCGAAATGCTGTAATAACCTAACAAAACTGACCTTAGTTTACAGACTAACTTTACTAGAATATATTAAGCTTGTGTATTATAGGGGTATTTATATTTAAAAAGTGTAATTTCGGCTAGAACTCCACTTTAAGTACGAGTCGTATGTAAGTCGGATGTTTGTAACTGAGGGGCTGCCTGTATATTGAAACCCATGGGCTGTCTTACCAAAGGGCACTTTTGCACAGGAAAACATGTTATGTTTACTATTAACCCAATGCATAATGTAAAGGGATTCTTTGATCTTATTTCGAATTGCTAAAGCGTATCAAATGAAAATTGCTTGCTATGGCCTTTCTGAAATGAAAGCTACAATGCTGCTGCTGTGATTAGGATGTGAAAGGTACACGCTGTATAAAGTAATTGACACTTTTCCACCTTGGAAGAATTGATGGGAAAAGCCACTCCTTTATGCACTGTTTCAACTGCATTAAAAATGCTGTTATTGATTGTGGCACTTAAAATAGTTTTTAATTATTAATTGTGTTTTCCTTGCCAGAGAAAATGTTCTAACTGAAAGGCTTAATGGAATCTAAGGAAGTTCATTAGATTAGAGTTTATCGGCAATATGACTGATGTCACCTGATCAAGAACAGTATTTGTGACATGTACAGCAGTAATGTATACCTTGTCCCAGGCAAACCTCTATAATCAACCTGTATTTCTACAGGTGTTCTATGTATTTGGAGGAATCCTATGTGTTCACACCTATGTTTACTATGTGTGTGAAAATGGCTGCATTTTTGGACTGTATCAGCTTTGGTCCTGTGTGACAGTCACTTATCAGGCAATGTTTTATTGCCGTCTTGAAGAGTAAGCCACAAAAGTGATGTGATCTATGCGGATAAGGGGCATTTGTAGATAAAAAAACAAAGTGTACAGCTCTGACTTAAGTTGAATAAAGCCCTTGCTATAGGTGTAGGCCAATTACATACCTTTATGAAGCCTACATGGAATAGTCCCAGGACGTTGCTAAGTGAGGCCTAGTCATCACTGCTCACCTCCACCATCACAGGCATGAGCTCTCAAATGCTAAGCTCAGAGCTACTGCATCATGGGAGAAAAAGAGTATGTGAGGGGGTTTAAATCGGGGAAAGAGCTCATGCCTGTGATTGTGGGGGTGAGCAGTGATGACTAGGCCTCACTTAGAAACTTCCTGGAAGTATTCCAGTCAGGCTTCATAAGGTATGTAAATGGCCTACACCTAATATCTTGTAGTATTATTCATCTTTAAACGGAGCTGCACAGTTTGTTTTATTCTACAAACATCCCTACAAACAGAGACTTCTAGCATACCTCTGAAGATGGAGAAAATAGAATCGTGCTGAGTATTTCTCATCCATATAGAAAACTCCTTGTATTTTATCAATTAATATAAGGCTTCCTCTGATTGGCTGAGATGGAAATGGTGACATCATCCACCCACCTCTCCACTTCAGCAAATCAGAGGGGGCTTGTACCAAATAAATTAGTAGAATTGACTTTATTCAATATCTGTGTGTAGGTCAGTGATTCGACCTTGTAAAGGTCCACCTTAAAGGAGAAGTACAGCCAAAGCTAGTTTGGCTGTACTTCTGTAGATCAAAGGCTAAAGGCCACTGTCAGCTAACGTTACAGAGCTGGTCCAGGCTTAGGGAAAGATCACAACCATATGGTCGGGATCCACCCACATGCCTGGACCGACACTCGGCTCAGCTGGCCGCCACGTCCCCTCCACAGCTCAGCGCCAGTAAGCATGGAAGGGAGGTGGAGCAGTGAGCGGTGACTGACAGTCATCAACTCTCTGCTAAGGGAGCTGTGAGAACTGAGAGATCAGTGGTGTTTGATCGCTCGGTTCTAAACCTTAGAGATGGTGGCGGACCAATGCTGCATCCACCTAGGTAAGTATTATTCTAAAATAAAAACAATTCCCAGACTTCTCTTTTAACAAATAAAAGTATTTCACAAAAACTCACTCAACGAAGAATTTGAATGATTGTTATAAATGACACCTGTTTTCTTTTCAATCCTCTGGGATGTTTTATATCAGTATAATTGTATGTAATTTATAATTCATATCAATTCTAAACTCATTTAATTCAATTATGTGTTCATTAAAAGATATTTAAATGTTTTTTTAAAAAAGTACTTTAATTTGATTAAAAATACATGAAAGTAAAAATTTATTTTATGTTGAAGTAGGAGAGATTAAGCTATTGAACTAACTTAATGCTACCAAATTAAAATAAGCACGCTGCTTTTTATCCAAGTTTTTAAAGCATTAGCATACATGGTAATGTTCTAAAAGCTACTTAAAATGAACTCCAGACAAAATAAAATCTATGTAACTTGATGTTCTGAATCTAGGGAAGCAACTGTCAACACTGAGAAGACTCTCCATACTAAAGGAGAGTTGGGATTGTACCCAGCAGTTGCTGACAGGGACCAGCACAGAGGCAGATGGAGACAGAGGTGCATGCACCAGAGCAGAGTAGATGGGTGACACTCAGGAATGGTAGAGAGGAAAGTGTGAGGAAGGCTGGTCCTGGGCTGAAACATCCCAATATGTACGCCCTGTTGCGTGATATTGGGGAAACCAGTCAGGGACCAGGATTGCTGAAGCAGAGTGATGCCCCTAGCTGCCAGGGGAGAAACTCCTCCAGTGAGGACAGGGGGTAAAGCCGAGGGTAAGGAAAGACAGATTCTGGTGGTAGTGGATTCAATTATTAGAAGGACAGAGAGGGCAATATTTCATAAAGACCTGAAGCGCCAAACTGTATGTTGTTTACCAGCGATCGGGTTTGGCACATCACTGATCTGGTGGACAGATTACTTGGAGGGGCTGGGGAAGACCCAGCTGTCATGGTGCACGTTGGCACCAATGACAAAGTTAGAGGTAGATGGAGTGTTCAAAAAAAAAGATTTCAGGGCCTTAGGAGCTAGATTGAGGAATAGGACCGCCAAGGTAGTATTCTCAAAAATACTACTGGTACCTCGAGCACCACCAGAAAGACAGCGGGAGATCAGGGAAGTTAACAAGTAACTGAGAATCTGGTGTAGAAAGGAGGGTTTCGGGTTCCTGGAGAACTGGGCCGACTTCTCAGTCGGTTACCAGCTCTTTAGCAGGGACAAACTGCACCTAAATGGGGAGGGTGCAACTCGGCTGGGAGAGAAAGTGACCGAAAAGTTAGAGGGGCTTTTAAACTAGGCGACGGGGGGAGGGCTTAGATGTAGAGAGAGAGAGAGAGCGTGGAACAAATTTTCAGAGGGTAGTATTGGGGGAATTAGTGGTATGGTGCCTAGAGTACCTGTCAGGGAAGGCAGGTCCTTAGTGCAAACAGAGGTTTTGGTCTCGTGTGTATGCGCACTAGTGCATTGGCACATCAGTGTATGCACTCGCGCATCAATGTGCATGCTCACCACTAATGCTGGTGCCAAGCGGGCTATTTAAACAGGGCCTCTGCATAGACTCATTGCTGTTTGGTCTGCAGCTTCTGTGTGACTTCCTGATTCCATGTGACTGCTGATCCGGCTTACTTCTAACATGTGCTTGTCTGCTTCATACCGGGCTTGTCTTTTGGATTCCGCTTCTGTCTCCTGATTGATCTCCTGGTACCGACCTTGCTTGTGACCTGACTATCCTGCTGTTAACCGTCTATGTCTGATCTGCCCGACTGTTACCAACCCGGCTTGCCAACAAGTCCTCATCTGGCTTTAGGCTTTCAGCTGTCTACTTCAGCCTACCAAGCTCTGTGCCAGCTCTGCTACCATCAGCCTGCCTGCTGTGTCATCCACCTGCCCACTGTGGCCTCAGAATTTACTGGACTGATTACAGGCACTCATACATCACCGTGCTTCTGTGACTGCTGTCTCACTATCAGTAGTCTCCGAGCCGGAGCTGTACGAGAGGTCTACCTCTGCACGTCAGGCTCACTAACCAGGTACGTGACAGTACCTAAACCCTTGGTAAGTAAATTAAGAAATCCATATTCCAGCCTCAGAAAAACAAACAAGGAGATAGCACACAACCAGACAAAACTATGAGGTTTGTTCTCTAATACCAGGAGCCTGGCTGACAAGATGGGAGAACTAGAGCTGTTGTTGTGTGAGAAGGATTTCGATTTTGTGGGAATTTCAGAGATTTGGTTCAGCAGCACAAATGATTGGCTGGCAACCATTCAAGGGTATTCCCTATATTCACTTAAATTCCCTTTAAAGTGAATATGAGGGACAAAATCACTAATGGAGCAGGGGAGGAGGTGAAATGGGTAGAGCTTCAAATGGGGGGAAAGTAATGCTGGGAGGATGCTATAGGCCCCCTAACTAGAGGCAGGAGGGGGAGGCAGACCTCCTATTACAGTTGGTGGCAAGAATGGGAAGTGTCATTTTAATGGGGGATTTTAATTATCCAGACATATACTGGGCGAAATAAACTGCACATTCGACCAAGGCTCACCATTTCCTGAATGTCTTGCAGGACAATTTCATGGGTCAGATGGTGAATGCACTAACAAGAAACCTACTGATTACTAACAATACAGACCCGATTTGCTGATGTGGAAATATGGGGTAATTTAGGAAACAGCGACCACGGGTCAATTAGTTTCGGCATAAATCACACAAATGGGAAACACAAGGGTAATACAAAGACACTGAATTTCAAAAGAGCCAACTTCCCTAAGCTGTGTTCCTTGCTAGAAGATATTAAATGTGATAAAATCCTGGGTACAAAGAACACAGAGGAAAATGGGAGTGCTTTAAGAGCATATTAAATAAAGGTTTTGGCCAGTGCATCCCAATGGGAAATACATTAGAGCTAACAAAAGTCCTGGGTGGCTTAACTCCAATGTAAAAATGCATATAAAAGTAAAGAAGAATGCCTTAAAAAATACAAGGTTGAGGGGTCATTGTTAGCATTCCAACTTTACAAAGAATGCAACAAGAAATGTAAGTACATAAATAGTAAGAAAGGGAGGTCAGAACATATTGGCCCCATAAAGGATGATGAAGGGAATCTTGTTACAAAAGATGGAGAGCTGGTGAAAGTTCTGAATTTATTCTTCTCCTCAGTCTGCACAAGGGAAACCGGTGGATTCCATAACCAAGTCTGCAATGTTATTATCTTCATAACACATCCCAGGAAGCACCCTCATGGCTAACAGAGGATACAATTAGAAGTAGACTTGAAAAACGTAACATTAATAAGTCCCCGGGACCAGATGGCTTGCACCAGAGGGTCCTTTAGGAACTCAGTCAGGTGATAGCCAGACCATTGTTCCTAATTTTTATGCACAGTCTACTGTCTGGAATGGTACCAGCTGATTGGAAAAAAGCCAATGTAGCGACAATATTTAAAAAAGGGCCAAGATATATCCCTGGGAACTACAAGCCAGTTTGCCTAACATCAATAGTTTGTAAGCTCTTGGAGGGGATGTTAAGGGACTCTTACAATATTTTAGTAATAAAAACAGTATCATTAGCAATAATCAGAATGGATTCATGAAGAATCATTCTTGCCAGACCATTCTATTAACCTTCTATGAGGAGGTGAGCTGCCATCTAGATAAAGAAAGGCCTGCAGATGGGGTATATCTGGATTTTGCAAAGGCATTCGATAAAGTTCCCCATAAACATTTAATGCACAAATTAAGGTCTGTCGGCATGGACCAAATGGAGAGTACATGGATTGAAAACTGGCTACGGGGGCGAGTCCAGAGGGTGGTGATAAATGGGGAGTACTTAGAATGGTCAGGTGTGGAAAGTGGAGTCCCTGATGCCGCGTACACACGATCATTTTTCGGCATGTCCAAAAAACGAAGTTTTTCCAACTTCATCATTAAAAACGACATTGCCCACACACCATCGTTTAAAAAAAATTATGAACAAAGCATGGTGACGTACAACACGTACGACGGAACTCTAAAGGGGAAGTTCTATTCGCCTTTGGGCTGCTTTAGCTGATTCCGTGTTAGTAAAAGACGTTTGCGCTTTTCTGTCTGTTACAGCGTGATGAATGTGCTTACTCCATTATGAACAGTAGTTTTACCAGAACGAGCGCTCCCTTCTCATAACTTGCTTCTGAGCATGCGCGGGTTTAAAACGTCGTTTTAGCCCACACACGATAATTTTTTACAACCCGAAAAACAACATTTTTTTAAACAACGTTAAAAAATGCAGCATGTTCGAATTTTTTTTTGGCGTTTTTCAGAAGCCGAAAAATGATGTGTAGCCCACACACGATCATTTTAAATGACGTTTTTAAAAATGTCGTTTTTTTTTCATGCCGAAAAATGATCATGTGTACGCGGCATCAGGGTTCTGTCCTGGGACCAATCCTATTTAATTTATTCATAAATAATCTGGAGGATGGGATAAACAACTCATTCTTAGTATTTGCAGACGATACTAAGCTAAGCAGGGCAATAACTTCTATATAGGATGTAGAAACCTTGCAAGAAGATCAAAACAAATTAATGGGGTAGTCAACTACATGGCAAATGAGGTTTAATGTTGAAAATTTTAAAAAATAATGCATTTGGGTGCCAAAAATATAAATACAATTTACTCGCTAGGGGAGAACCTCTGGGGGAATCTAGCATGGAAAATGACCTGGGGGTCCTAGTGGGTGACAGGCACAGCAATGGCATGCAATTCCAGGGGGGATTAACTTCAGAGATAAAACAATAATTCTCCCACGCTACAAGACTCTGGTCAGGCCGTACCTAGAATATGCCGCACCAGTCCTCAGGAGGGATGTGCTGGAACTGGAGAGGGTCCAGAGAAGGGCAACAAAGCTAATAGGAACTAGAGGATCTCCGCTATGGGGAAAGACTGCAAGCATTGAATTTATTCTCTCTGAAGAAGATATGCTTGAGAGGGGATATGAATTCAACGTACAAATACCGTACTGGTGACCCCACAATAGGGGGAAAAAAATTTGCACAAGGAAATTTAATAAGACATGCAGCCGTTCACTAAAATTAGAAGAGAAGCGGTTTAACCTTAAACTGTGTAGAGGGTTCTTTACTGTAAGGGCGGTAAGGATGTGAAATTCTCTTCCACAGGCTGTGGTTTCAGCAGATAGCCTTGATAATTAAAAAAAATATTAGCTGGGCACCTAAACGACCACAACATACAGGGGTATGCAATGTGCTATTAACATAAAAACACACACACACAGGTTGGACTTGATGGACTTGTGTCTTTTTTCAACCTCACCTACTATGTAAATCAGTTATGTATTTGGTAAAAAAATTAATTAGATGTTAGAAGAGAAGATCTAGCTCCCAATCAGTGTTCAGATTGATCCTAAAGATGTTCATTTAGATTTAGGTCAGGACTCAAAGCTTATAGGTTTTTGCTCAAAAGCAGATAATTTTTCTTCAAATCCTAACAATGGGGGTTATTTACAAAGGGCAAATCCACTTTGCAAATTGAACTGAAAGTACACTTAGAAGTGCAGTCGCTGTAGATCTGAGGGGTAGATCTGAAAGGAAGCTCTGCGTATTTTTTTATCCAATCATGTGCAAGCTAAAATACTTTTTTTTATCTTCCTTGCATGTCCCCCTCGGATCTACAGTGACTGCACTTCCACGTGGACTTTCAGTGCACTTTCAAGTGTACTTTGTACTTGTAGTGCAAAGTGGATTTGCCTTTCGTAAATAACCCCCAATGTCTCTTTTTAACATTTGTAAATCTAATATTTGAAAATAAGTGGTGAATTTATAAAAATGATTTGCAACTAGATGAAGCTGATGATCATATGAAATGTTTACTTTGATGTTGATGGTCAGCCAGAGGCGTATCTAGTGAAAATGGCGCTTATGGCAAGCACTAAAACTGCGCCCCTATTAAAACATTTGAAACCCATTTTTTAGATAATCTTAACAAAAAAGATAACAAAACTACAGGTCAAATTTGTAGTATATTAGTGATGGTGACACCCCCTATTGTAAGTGGAGTTTTTTTATTTCTTGAGGGGGTGTTACCATCACTTATATATTTCAACTTGTTATCAAAAATCTTTTGAGGGGGTGTCAATATCACTAATATGCTGCAATTTTATATTTTGATATTGTTATTTGTTTGAAAGATATAAAGTTGTATATTTGGTTTACAGGACACCACATATACAGTATATGGTATTCGGAGGGAGGGCTCCACCATCACTTAAAGTAAAAGTAAACTTCCTTTACTGCCTTTTACATATAGGTAGGTCTATAATAAAGCTTACCTATAGGTACAGTAAATATCTCCTAAACATGTACAGTTTAGGAGATATTCAGATTACATGGAACCAGTGACATCACTGGCGCATGCGCTCTCAATGAACGGCCACCAGTGCTGTTCCTTTAGAAACCTATGCCATGAACGGTGGCTCCCGTGTTCATGCACGGGAGTGACTTCATCATGGCTCCGGCCAGTCACAGAGCCCGCAAACCTGGAAGCAAGATGAGTAAATTAGATCATCTGCTGTACGTTTACCATAATCTACTAGTAGGCAATACATACTAGGACATTATACTTTTTCCTTGCAGGGTAAAAAAAAAGTCCAGCAGTATACAACTGCTTTAAATTTTGCAGTTACAGTTAAATTGAAACACTAAGGTGAAGAAGGAAGCACACTATTGTATATTTTATTGTAATATTTACAAAGTGTTTATACTGGTTATGGCAAGAGGGGAAAAAGGGAGGGGGCAGAGAAGATGGAAGGGGGAAGAGAGAGAGAGAACTGGAGAGGGGGGGAGAGAGAGAGAGAGAGAGAGAGGGGGGTGGCAGGGGGGGAGAGGGAGAAAGGAGGCATACAGAATACATCAGAAAGTACAAAGAGAGGAGCTCTTGCAGTAAATGTCTCTTCCTGTGCACATTCTCCAGATTACCTGAATGCCTTCTGCTTCTCTTCCTCATTTCTCCCCCTTCTCTGCCCACTCCCCTGTCTCCACGGCAGCTCAGCTCTTTCTCCAGGCTCCAGCATAGCTCCAGTACTCTTTTCTCAATCGAAGGGGGCGGGTTACAGCAGCGCCCATTGGCTCAGTAAGCAGCAGGAGGTGGAGCTGTTAACTCTTTCTTGTCCTGTGGCTTGCTAGCAGCTTTCCTATAATATGAGGCTGCTGGTTCTTTCTGCTGCTTTTAATCTAAAGTGAATGACAGGAGAGGAAGGAGAAAGCTGCAGGGCGCTCCTATACACACAGAGCCACTGGGAGTAAAGAGCTGCAGTTTCTGGACTGTGAAGCTGGAGAGGCACAGCGCACTTCCTGACTCCTTTCCTCTCTCTGGCACGGCAGCCTATTTTGCAAATATCCTAGGGGGACACCACTGCCTAAAAACCTCTCTCCCCTTGTGCACTGCAGTTAGTGCCTGTGCCTCACATGCTTCTTGTGCACTTGAGAAGATGCAGGGAGGTGGGTGGAGCTAAGCAGTGGGCGCGAGGAGGAGGAAGTTAAATCTCCTCGCTCGCTGTGAATGCTGGTCTCTGCCTCTCTCCTCCTCGTGACGTCACTGGTTGCTAGACGCGAGGCGGGCCGTAGCTAGCAACCAGTTTGGGCAGTGAGTCAGGGGACAGTGGTGAACAACCTAAAGCAATCTCCACCAGCCAGGACCTCACCCCAGGCTTACAGTGAGCATTACCAGGGCCATATTAAGAAGAGATATATGTAAGTGCCTTGCTGCTCAGCCACTCAGGAGCCCCCCCCCCCTTCATATAGCGCCCATGGCACTTGCCATATCTGCCATACCCTGGATACGCCACTGTGGTCAGCTCCATCTAGTGGCCCAAATGCCATATTTTTCTGATTTGCACTGTTATGAATAAAGGACATTCAATCTAAATAGAAAATAGCCTAATAACATTTAATTTTGCCAGCATTTACACAAAATGATGGTACGTGCAGTTTCACAGGATGAATAGCTCTGCAAATATTTTAGAAATGTATCCCTAAGTGTAGTCATTCTGATATGGGAAAGTTAGCATAACACTAATCCCATTGTAGATGATGAGAATACGGTATTTATGATTTATTATCTCTCACACAATAATGCTACTGTATTAAATTATTTTCTTGTTTATTAATTGGATATTATACTGGGTTATATTTTTGAACAACGTATAGCCATTTATAATTTAAAGCTTCCAGATTTCTAGAGCAGCTCTGGGCAGTTAGAGAAATAATTTACCCTGGCCACTAAATTTAATTTATTTTAAATTTATTATAAACTAAAACTTTTTTATTTTATTTATTTTTATTTTTAGATAGAGTAGAGAAGGTTTTGCAACCATGCCAGGCATTTATTACTCTCCAAATCCTGGATTTCTCTCAAATTTCTCCCAAATTTCTGAATTACTCTCCAAATCTCTTGCTTCCTGTTGCTTTTAACAGACAGAAAGTGAAGGAAAATCTCCCCAATGGGACACGAGTGACAGGATTGAAACCTTCTCTACTCTAAAAGTGAAAACAAGTTTGGCTTTAAGTATAGTTAACCTTAGCTTTCCCTTTAATTTTGCAAGCATATTCCTCAGGCTTTTCAAAGGACGTGTGGAATGCTTACATGACATCACTAGTTCTAAGTAAAATGATAGAGTTTTTGTCAGAAATACCAGTTTATTATAATCATATTGTAAAGATCACCTTGCCTTTGACCACTGCAAAAAAAGGTAAACCCTTTTCAGCTGACCGTGGGCTAAAGTCCATTTTTGGCTGATGTCGCTTAGCTGATCCAGGCTGCTGGGAAACTGAGCCAGCCGCTCCTACTTCGTCCTCAGCCTGGAGCTCCAGTGAGCGCTGGAGGGGTAGACCAGAGAGCTGGTGACTGACAGTGAAGACAAGAACTGAGTGTTCAGCAGTCTTTGATCGCTCAGTTCTTGGTCTAGAGGAGGTGGTGAACAGCTGCAGCCATCTAGGTGAGTATGTATGTATGTTTGTTTTTGGATTTCTGAACTTTTTTAAACTCTTTTAAAGCTGAATATGCTCATATGAAGAAAAGCAAATTTGAATGCAGTTATGTGTGCAAAAAAAATCATAATATATTTTTAACTCCCTACTGAACACTTGTGCTTAGAGTTAGAATCCTGACAGCACTAGAGAGCAAAATTAGTAACGTGCTCAGTGTCCAATAAGCAAGCCAGGGGTGTGTTTTGTTATATATGGTTCTTGACCAATATTTACTGTTGCTGCAAAAGTGGTCAGAGACTTGATTGTGCTGTCAGGTAGTGGTGCTCGGATCACAAAACTGGCTACAGAAAATGTAATATTCTTTAGCAGGTAAGATGGTTCAAATATACCTTTTTCAGATATGCATTTAGCTGCTTTTCTGAAGTTGAGCTTTAAGTAGGACTGTCACATGCCTGAACACTTTGAACTAAGGGGATAATCCACAAAGATCCGGCGTAACGTAAATTTTCCCATTTAAGTTACACTGCCTTAAAATTTCTACCTAAGTGCCTGATCCACAAAGCACTTACCTAGAAATTTTTGGCAGTGTAACTTAAATTCCGCCGGCGCAAGGCGTTCCTCTTTTCATGGGGGCGATTCCCATTTAAATTAGTCGCCGGCCATACTGCGCATGCTCGTGACGTCATTTTCCCGACGTGCATAGCGCAAAATTACGTTACGCCGAGCTTTGTGGATCGCGACGGGTCAATAAAGTTGCGTCGGAAAAAAAAAAGATACGGCAAAAAAAAAAAATTCAAAACCAAAAAAAAATCGCGTCGCTGGACAGACGGGTCTGCTTTTACATGGTGTAAACAGTTTACACTTTGTAAAAGCAGCCCTAATTTTGCGTTTACAAACTAAAACTTACGGAGAAAAAACGAAGCTGAAAAGCTTAGTGGATCTCCGTAAGTGCTAATTTGCATACCCGAGGCGGCATTTCGACACGAAATGCCCCCAGCGGCGGATGCGGTACTGCATCCTAAGACCCGGCAGTGTAAGTCCCTTACACATGCCGGATCTTCTGCCTAACTATGGAAAACTGATTCTGTTAATCAGTTCCATAGTTAGAAACAGGGATACGACGGCGTAACAGCAGTTACGCCGGCGTATCCCTTTTGAGGATCTGGCCCTAAGCTTCCAGTGGATATAGCAGTTGAATGTAGATGCAAATTGCATAGCCATCTACAAAGTAAAACTCTTCCCACCCTTTCCTCCTGAATCTTATCTCTAGGCAAAGTAAAACCCCTCTTGTCTCTTCCTCCTGAACCCCTCTCACTCATTCACCAAAGTTTTCTTTAAAGCTTTAAAACCTATTATTCAGTCATCTAAATCTGTTGTCATGTAGACAAAAACTCACCCAAGCTCTACTGCATGATTGTAGAATGATAAGCTGAATAACGGTGCTCAGGCTTGTCGTGTCCTATAAACATTAAAATAGCAAGAAACGCCGGCAACTCTATTGTTTCTTCTTAAATCTTTATTGAGCACTAACAGCAGTGTGACATCTAAAATGCTAACATGTTTCAGCTGAAGCCTTCCTCATAGCATACAGGTTTTTAATAAAATCAAGTTTATATAGAAAAGATATCCATTCCTCCAAAAAAGGGGGTGGTACAATCCAATTTAAAATCAATTAACAATCAGAATCATGTGAGGTTGGCAGAACCAGAGACGAAGGGGAGGGAAAACGGAAACACAGACTACAAACTCTAGGGAAAAAATCTGCTGTCATGTTGGCACCTCTTCTAGGAGTAGAGCCTAGTGTTCCAGCACTTCAGTTGTGTCTGCCATTGGCCAGTCCCCATGTTGTGATGTCATTATGCCACACGCTCTTCTGGAGCCTGAAAGGTCCCCATCACAGGCAGCAATGTTTCTATCCAGAAAAGGAAATGTTTCAATCTACAGTCTAAAAGATAGAAGACTCAGGAACTGGCACATCAAGTGACCCTTTGATGTAGGTAAGTAAACAGTGCAGAGCTATTATCTTAATGTTACAGGCAGTGTAATCAGTTAATTTTTCTCAATGAATGAGATCGCAGGACTGTCGCAGTAGGACCCGAGACCCAAAGCTGTTTACCCCCACAGTGCTGGAAGTTAAGAAGCAGGAAGAAGACAGGGCAGCCCTGCAGTGAAGATTTCTTCAGAATCCAGCAGCCCACACATCATGGGTCATACTTCATTACAGATACACTTTGAGAACTTCCCAGTGCCAGAGAAGAGGTGAAAAGTGCCACATGATCAAAAATAGGCTAAAAAGCACAGTCTAATGATCCGTGACCATCCCGGAGGGGCCGTTTTACTCAGAGGGTTTGCTTCCTGGTTTGACTCCTTTACCACTATGGCACATATCCAGTGACAAGTGTGGGTGCACGTGAGGTACTTCAGCTTGGATATTGAAATTGAGTGCATATAGCCACACTTATTAGGGGGTCACACATCCTCTGGTAAGCGCAGTTGCATTAATTTGATTTGGTGACAGCTACTCTATCCTACCTGCATCACTCTCACGGCTGGAGGGACTTTTTTTCACCCTGAGTGCTCGTTTATATGCAATAGCAACAATTGCTCTTGTAATAAAAAGATATTCCCGTGCTGGCCAAGTCTCAAAGGTGGGGTACTGCAGCAAGCACTGAAGGTAATATCAAGACCCAGGTAAGTATAAATGTAGAAGTAGTGCTGCGCTGTGCATAAATAGGTGATAAATTGCAAATGTGCTCACATGACAGGTACACTTGAAAGGCAATAAATGAATGGTCAAAATAGCAACAATAAAATATAAATAATCAGCTGCGACAGTATAAACAATGGACTGATAAAGTGTCCAAATACTGTCAAAAGTGTACTACAAAATAGATGCTAGAATAAACTCATAAAATCTTTAAAATGGCATCATCATGTGACATGTGCAACCATAAATAAATATATTCACCCTAAAATTCCATAAAATGAAATAAAAATGAATTAAAAAAAACAAATAAAAAAGAAAAGCCGTGCAGATAATGTCCATAAGGTGCAAGCTGGATGGATGGCTGTGTGTGCACAGTGATCAGGGTGAAGGTGCTGGTGCTAGTAGTCAATCTCTGGTATGGAGTGCTACCTACAGTAGGTGTTTGTGATATTGTGTTTTTAGCACGACAGCATCGCGCTGATTCTCGGCGACATGGTGCCGAGATCTCGCCGACATCTCGCACTCACTGGAATAGTGACAGCACATCCCAGCAAGCGCGTCATAGAAGCGACGGGAGATCCGACTTGGATTCCCGCCAATTCTACACGTGTGCAGCGTTTGTTATGAATCCTGAGGGGGAAGTCCCCGCCGGATTTTAAATAAAAATCCGGCATGGGTTCCCCCCTCAGGAGCATACCGGGCCCTTAGGTCTGTTATGGGTTGTAAGGAGAGCCCCCCCTACGCCGAAAAAAACGGCGTAGGGGGTCCCCCTACAATCCATACCAGACTCGTATCCAAAGCACGCTACCCGGCCGGCCAGGAAGGGAGTGGGGACGAGCGAGCGCCCCCCCCCCTCCTGAGCCGTACCAGGCTGCATGCCCTCAACATGGGGGGGTTGGGTGCTCTGGGGCATGGGGGCCCACTGCGGCCCCCCCACCTCAGAGCACCCTGTCCCCATGTTGATGAGGACAGGGCCCCTTCCCGACAACCCTGGCCGTTGGTTGTCGGGGTATGCGGGCGGGAGGCTTATCGGAATCTGGGAGCCCCCTTTAATAAGGGGGCCCCCAGATACCGGCCCCCCACCCTAAGTGAATGGATATGGGGTACATCGTACCCCTAACCATTCACCTGGAGGAAAAGTGGTAAAAACACAAATAAAAAACACAGGGTATTAAAATATTTTATTAGTCTGCTCCGGAGGCTCCCCCTGTCTTCTTTAGCTCTTTTACCAGGGGGAGCTTCTTCTTCCGATTTCCGGGGGTCTTCTCCTGCTCTCCGGGGTCTTCACCGCTCTTCTGTGACGTCTTCTCCGCTCCGGGGGGGTCTTCTTCTATGTTCGCCGCTCTCCGCTGTTGACTCGGCGCACCCCGGTTCTTCCTCCCGATGTCCGGTGCCTTCTCCTTCTTCCGCTGTTCTGTGACGTCTTCTCCTCTTCTTCCGCTGTTGTGTGACGACTTCTACTTCTCCCATCAGGCCGCTGTGCTGTGACTTCTTCTCTTCTCCCGATGTTGACACGCCGGCTCTTCTCGCTGAAATGGCAGGTGCGCTGCTTTCATCGGACCTATATAGGCCTCACAGTCCCATCATGCTCTGTACCTACCCATGTGATACCTACCCACGTGGGTAGGTATCACATGGGTAGGTACAGAGCATGATGGGACTGTGAGGCCTATATAGGTCCGATGCAAGGTGCGCACCTGCCATTTCAGCGAGAAGAGCCGGCGTATCAACATCTGGAGAAGTGAAGAAGATGACGTGACAGCCCGGAAGAAGAAGAACACGTCACAGCACGGAAGAAGAAGATAGACGTTCAGCGCTGAAGGAGAAGGCACCGGACAGCTGGAGGAAGAACCGGGGTGCGCCGAGTCAACAGCGGAGAGCGGCAAACATAGAAGGAGACCCCCGGAGAGTTGAGAAGACCCCCCGGATAGCGGAGAAGACCCGTCGGGATAGCGGAAGAAGAAGCCCCCCCGCCGAAGACGCCAGAGGAAACCCGCCGGGGGTGGGGGCTTTTTTAAAAGCGACCCCCCCCGGCGGTGGAAGAGAACCAGACGGCGGCCCCCACCCACCCGAAGACGTCAAAGAAGAAGCCCCCCCTGGTAAACAGAGCTAATAAAGAAGACAGGGGGGGCCTCCGGAGCAGAAAAATAAATTATTTTAAAAACCCTTGTGTGGTGTGTTTATTAACATTGACATTTTTCCTCCAGGTGAATGGTTAGGGGTACGATGTACCCCATATCCATTCACTTAGGGTGGGGGGCCGGTATCTGGGGGCCCCCTTATTAAAGGGGGCTCCCAGATTCCGATAAGCCTCCCGCCCGCATACCCCGACAACCAACGGCCAGGGTTGTCGGGAAGGGGCCCTGTCCTCATCAACATGGGGACAGGGTGCTCTGAGGTGGGGGGGGCCGCAGTGCGCCCCCCTGCCCCAGAGCACCCAACCCCCCCATGTTGAGGGCATGCAGCCTGGTACGGCTCAGGAGGGGGGGGGGGGGGCGCTCGCTCGTCCCCACTCCCTTCCTGGCCGGCCGGGTAGCGTGCTTTGGATACGGGTCTGGTATGGATTGTAGGGGGACCCCCTACGCCGTTTTTTTCGGCGTAGGGGGCTCTCCTTACAACCCATAACAGACCTAAGGGCCCGGTATGCTCCTGAGGGGGGAACCCATGCCGGATTTTTATTTAAAATCCGGCGGGGACTTCCCCCTCAGGATTCATAACAAACGCCGCACACGTGTAGAATTGGCGGGAATCCAAGTCGGATCTCCCGTCGCTTCTATGACGGCTCTGTCTCCAGCTCGGCGCTGGCTCCCGCGATGGGGCTCGTAGGTGCTCAATCTCGCCGAGAAAGAGAGCGAGATTGACACAATATCGGGTTCACCTACTGTATAGGTGGTTGCTAGTTCTCCGCGCAACTTAGGATATAGGTGTCCCCTTACCTTACTGCTGTAAGGTAACAGCGTATGAGTGGTTCTTTCAATCTTCTGGTGGCTCCTGACGTCTCAGGCTCCGCTGGTATGTATCTTTACTTTGGCATCAAAGTCCCCTTTAAGTGCCCCTGGTGTATCTGTGTCAGATAGCCTCACATTGGGGCATGGGGGAATGTAAAGAGGGATGCTCGATAGTGCATTTAAACCATTTATTGGAATCAGTAGCAATAATAAAAACAGGTACTCACAATCAGGCCCGGACTGGGACAAAAAATAGGCCCGGGCATTTTAGCCTGAGCAGCCCGGGGGGAGGGGGGGTGCCGCAGCGGCGCTTCGCGATGGCGATTATTGATGGGATGTGGGGTTCCAGCACCTTGTACCTCTGGACCCCTTTACATTGCACAGCACCCTGCATCTCTGGACCCCTTTACATTACACAGCACCTTGCACCTCTGGACCCCTTTACATTACATAGCCCGGCACCTCTGGACCCTTTTACATTACACAGCACCCTGCACCTCTGGACCCCTTTACATTAAACCGCACTCTGGACCCCTTTACATTACACAGCACCCTGCACCTCTGGACCCCTTTACATTACACAGCACCCTGCACCTCTGGACCCCTTTACATTACATAGCACCACACCTCTGGACCCCTTTACATTACACAGACACCCCCCTAACAGTTCTGGACCCCCTGCATGTTACACTGAGGGGGGGACGTGACATGGGGCCCGCGGGCTACAGCGGGCCGTCGCGGCCCAACGGGCATATGCCCGGTATGCCCTGTGGCCAGTCCGGGCCTGCTCACAATGTGAAGTATCAGACAGGCATATCAAAAGAGTCGCAAACTCGTCCAATATCACTTCCGATGCCCTGCGTTGCCGCACATGTTTGTTACAGTCACAAAACTTCATCAGGGGATCGTCCCCTGATAAAGTTACGTGACTGTAACGAACACGTGCAGGAATGCAGGGCACCGGAAGTGATATTGGACGAGTTTGCGACTCGTTTTTGATATGCCTGTCTGATACTACACATTGTGAGTACCTGTTTTTATTATTGCTGCTGATTGTTACTATTTTGACCATTCATTTATTGCCTTTCAAGTGTACCTGTCACGTGAGCACATTTGCACTTTATCACCTATTTATGCACAGCGCAGCACTACTTCTACATTTATAACAATTGCTCTTGGACACTTATATGGAATCCCACATATGAACTTTGTGCAAATACTGTATATACATTTTGTTTGATGTTAGCACTGCACTGTTTTTTGTATACCTTGTGCACAGTGGACATTGTGCACAGCTGCTGTTTAAATGTAATTATTACCTTTTCATTATTGTTCACCATTTGCAAAGATATATCATTTTTTCTTATATCCTTATTAGAATTAATACATGGAGCTGGAGCATGCTTTGAAAAGCCTCCTTCTGCCTTCTAATTATGACAATTGCTTAATGAGGATGTCTATCACATTGTACCAGGGCGGGGTGGGTGGACAGGAGGGGCAGCTTCCCAGGGCATGGTGAAACAAAGGGGCAAGAAATAGATGCAGGGTGGTACACCCATTCTATGACAAATGCTATAAATTAAGTTGCAATTCAGTGAGTAAAATAAGTATTTGGGGCCTGATCCACAAAAGGGATACGCCGGCGTATCTACTGATACGCCGTCGTATCCCTGTTTCTATCTATGGAACTGATCCACAGAATCAGTTTCCAATAGATAGGCAGAAGATCCAACATGTGTAAGGGACTTACACTGTCGGATCTTAGGATGCAGTACCGCAGCCGCCGCTGGGGGCATTTCTCGTCGAAATCCAGCGTCGGGTATGCAAATTAGAACTTACGGAGATCCACGAAGCTTTTACGCTTCGTTTTTTCTCCGTAAGTATTAGTTTGCCGTCGCAAAATTAGGGCTGCTTTTACAAGGCCTAAACTGTTTACACCTTGTAAAAGTAGACCCTTCTATCCCGCGTCGCTGTCTTTTTATTTTTTTCGCCGCAACTCGATTCTCAAAACCCGGCGCAACGTAAAACCGCTCAAAGCACGTCGGGAAAATGACGTCGGGAGCATGCGCAGTACGTCCGGCACAGGAGCGCGCCTAATTTAAATGGGACTCGCCCCATTAAATTAGGAACGCCTTGCGCCGGACGGATTTAAGTTACAACGCTCAAAATTTCTAGGTAAGTGCTTTGTGGATCGGGCACTTAGGTAGCGATTTTGCGGCGGTGTAACTTAAACAGGAAAAATTAAGTTAGGCAGGGTTTTTGTGGATCAGGCCCTTGATCCCCAAGAAAAACATGACTTAGTGGACAAACCCTTGTTGGCAGGCACAGAAGTAAGAAGTTTCTTGTAGTTGGTTACCAGGTTTGCATAAACATCTGAGGAGGGATTTTGGTCCCCTAATCTTTACAGATCTTCTCTAAATCCTTAAAGTGGAGGTTCCATCAAAAAAACTATTTTGCTTTAAACTGTAGCTTACGACTAAAAAAGAAAAAAAAAAGAAAACATTTTTTTTTACTCATCTGGAAATGCCTGTTGCTATGCGGTCCCACGAAATCTGCCTTTGTAACCACCTAGGATTCTGACATCATCTCCCTCTAATGGTCCTGGGAAA
Organism: Rana temporaria; assembly: GCF_905171775.1. Lineage (NCBI taxonomy): Eukaryota > Metazoa > Chordata > Amphibia > Anura > Ranidae > Rana > Rana temporaria. The sequence goes on along the minus strand of NC_053489.1, from coordinate 91,400,311 downwards.
TGTGTGTCATCATTTCCCAGGATGCAGTGCGCTGTCCAATTATCACTCCCCATCCAAGACTTCCAGGAAGTAAGGGCCAGATCCACAAAAGGGATACGCAGGCGTATCTACTGATACGCCGTCGTATCCCTGTTTCTATCTATGCGGCTGATTCATAGAATCAGTTACGCATAGATATTCCTAAGATCCGGCAGGTGTAATACCTTTACACTGTCGGATCTTAGGATGCAGTACCTCGGCCGCCGCGGGGGGCATTTCTTGTCGAAATTCCGCGTCGGGTATGCAAATTAGCACTTACGGAGATCCACAAAGCTTTTTCCCTTCGTTTTTTTCCCGTAAGTGTTAGTTTGCCGTCGCAAAATTAGGGCTACTTTTACAAAGTGTAAACTTAGTACACCATGTAAAAGTAGACCCTTCTTTCCCGCGTCGCTGTCAAATTTTTTATTTTTATTTTTAATTTCCCGCCGCAACTCTTTTTTTTTCTTTTACGCCCGTCGCGATTCTCAAAACTCGGTGCAACGTAACTTCGCGCAAAGCACGTCGGGAAAATCGCGTCGGGAGCATGCGCAGTACGTCTGGTGCGGGAGCGCGCCTAATTTAAATGGAACTCTCCCCATTAGATTGGGCACGCCTTGCGCCGGACGGATTTAAGTTACACCGCTGCAAATTTCTAGGTAAGTGCTTTGTGGATCGGGCACTTAGGTAGAGATTTTGCGGCGGTGTAACTTAAATCTGAATATTTAAGTTGCGCCCGCTGTACGTGGATCTGGCCCTAAGTGCCTGTTGGCTTCACAATGCCCACAAGCAAAATGACAACGGTGTAGATATAGTTTTATAAACTATCTTTTTTGAATATCTATGCGGATCGGCGGCGGATTGTAAAATAGTAAGTGACTAGATTTATATTATAAAAACGCAGGATGAAAGGACATACATTTAAAAAATGCTAATTGTGGTTGGAACTCCGCCTTAAGGCTTCTTTGTTGTCTCTTGCCAACAGGAAGTTTCAGCTCCCTCTATACATTTTCTGTTGGATTAAGGTCTGGAAACTGATTAGGCCACTCCATGACCTTAATGTGCGTCTTCTTGAGCCACTAATGTGTTGCCTTGGCAGTATGTTTTGGGTCATTGTCATGCTGGAAGACCCATCCACAACCCATCTTTATTGTTCTGGCTGAGGGAAGAAGGTTCTCATCCAAGATTTTACAATGCATGGCCCCATCCATTGTCCCCTCAATGCTGCAAAGTCAGTCTGTACCTTTAGCAGAGAAACAGCCCCAAAGCATCATGTTTCCACCTCCGTTCTTGACTATAGGGATGTTATTCTTAGGCCCTGTACACACGGTCGGACCAAACCGATGAGACTGGCCCGTCGGACCGTTTTCATCGGTTCACCTCTGAAGTAGCCGTACGGCCTGATATGTGTACACACCGTCAGTCCAAAATCTGATCGGGTCAGAACGCAGTGACGTCAAACACGACGTGCTGAATAAAACAAAGTTCAATGCTTCCAAGCATGCGTCGACTTGATTCTGAGCATGTGCGGGTTTTGAACCGATGCTTTTCTGTACTAACCATCGGTTTGGTCCGATGGGGCAGCGGTCCATCGGTTCGGTTTTGAAGCATGTTTAGAAATTTTGGACCGAAGGAAACCAGACCGATTTAGCCTATACACACGGTCCGTTTGGTCCGATGAAAATTAACTTCGGTTCATTCTCATCGGACCAAACTGACTGTGTATACGGGGCCTTAGGGTCACAGTCAGCATTTTTCTTCCTCCAAACACAATGAAAATGATAGACCCCTCATTTCTTTGTAAGTGGACAAACATACAAAATCTGCAGGGGATCAAATAATTATTTCCCCCACTGTACGCATATACAGCTGCCTATATTTTTGATGCATTGCTTATGTTGAAAAGTAATTTTCAGTGAAAGTAACCTTTGCATGTTATTTTTTTTATTTATTTTTTATCATATGATTCATTATGCACAGTAGAACCAGCCATATCTAGAGCAATTAAACAACAGCCTGCTCAGGTAACATGCATACAAGAAGAGAATAGTCCTAAAGGAACGTAATAGTCCTTTAACACTGTACAGTACTTAAAACTTCAGAAAATAAGCCAATGTGTTACTCATTTGTAGTGTAGCATTGGATAATGTGGGAGGAGATTGCCCCTTTAGGGTCCATGCAATTTCACATGAAACCAAAAAGCGTTTTGTATGATCAAATAAAAAAAACATACTAATAGTCCTTTCACACGGGTGTTCTGTCTGTCCGTTTTTTATCCATCCGTTGACTGATAAAAACGGACAGCAATTCATTCCTATGGGCAAACAGATGTAAATGGGTGATCATCTTTTTACAACTAGCTGCATCCTCGTATGTTCAGGTAAATTTTCTTCAACAGAAAATGGGCCAGATCCTCGTAGCGCGGCGCATTGTTGCGGCAGGCGTAGCGTATCTCTGATGCACTACACCGCCGTAACTTTCAGCGTATTTTCCTTATCCTCAAAGCAGTTGCGCCGTAAGTTACGGCGGCGTAGTGTAATTTTGGCGGCGTAAGGGCGCGCAATTCAAATCGATGTAATGGGGGCGTGTTTTATGTAAATACGTCGTGACCCGACTTAAATGACGTTTTTTTTTTACGGCATGCGCCGTCCGTAAGGGTATCCCAGTGCGCATGCTCAAAATTAAACCGGAACAAGCCAATGCTTATGACGGTTACGTCATTCTACGCAAATCCCTATTCGCGAACGACTTACGCAAACAAAGTAAAAAATTAAAAATTCGACGCGGGAACGATGGCCATACTTAACATAGGATACGCCTCATATAGCAGGGGTAACTATACGCCAGAAAAAGCCGAACGCAAATGACGTAAAAAAATGCGCCGGCCGGACATACGTTCGTGGATCACCGTATCTAGCTAATTTGCATACTCAAAACGTAATTCGACGGAAACCCCACCTAGCGGCCAGCGGAAAAATGCATCTAAGATCCAACGGCGTACTAAGATGTACGCCTGTCGGATCGAGCCCAGATGCAGTCGTATCTTGTTTTGTAGATACAAAACAAAGATACGACGCAGGAACTTTGAAATTACGCGGCGTATCAATAGATACGCCGGCGTAATTCTGCTGTGGATCTGGCCCAAAGTGTCTATTTTTGTTCTATTAAAAAAACCGAAAGCCGGTCTAAACAGATGTAAATGAACAAATGGCCCATTTATGCATTAGTTGTTAGGAACTGGCACCTGCCTGTGACCTAACAACCAGTGACGCATACCAGCTGTCAGCAGCAGGGATGAGTTATTGGTTGGTAAGGTGTCAGCACCTGCCGCCTTCCTAACAACAATGAGTCATTCATCCTGTTAAGACCTGGTATGGATTGGGGGGGGTTGGTACAGTGTCTTGAAAAAGTATTTATACCCCTTATATTTTTCAACATAACTATGTATTTTATTGGGATTTTATGTGATCGACCAACACAAAGTGGCGCAAAAGTGGAAGGAAAATGGTAAATGGTTTTCAATCTTTTTTACAAATAAATATCTGAAAAGTGTGGCGTGCATTTGTATTCAGCCCCCTTTACTCTAATATCCCCAACTAAAATCTAGTGGAACACATTGCCTTTAGAAGTTACTTAGGGCCAGATTCACAGTGGAGATACGACGGCGTATCTACTGATACGCCGTCGTATCTCTGTTTCTATCTATGCGACTGATTCATAGAATCAGTTACGCATAGATAGCCATAAGATCCGACAGGTGTAATTGTTTTACACTGTCGGATCTTAAGATGCAATACCGCGGCCGCCACTGGGCGGAGTTCGAGACGTAAACCAGCGTCGGGTATGCAAATTAGGAGTTACGGCGATTCCCGACGGTTTTTCGCGTTCGCTACGTCGCCGCTAGTCTAGTTTCCCGTCGCAAAGTTAGTCGTTTTTTTTGGTGCCTTAACTTTACACAGCAATCGTATTGCTGTATAAAGTATGGCCGTCGTTCCCGTGTCGAAATTTAAAAAATAACGTCGTTTGCGTAAGCCGTCCGGGAATACGGAATTGACATCACAGTGCACAATGCACGGCGGGAGTTCGGAAACGGAGCATGCGCGGTAGGTCCGGCGCGGGAGCGCGCCTAATTTAAATGGCACACGCCCATTTAAATTGGCCCGCCTTGCGCCGGAGGCCGCCGGCGTAGGTTTTCATCGCAAGTGCTTGGTGAATCAGGCACTTGCGATGAAAAATTGCGGCGGTGTAACGTATCTACGATACATTGCGCCGCCGCTGCCCTACGTGAATCTGGCCCTTAATTAGTAGATAGAGTCCACCTGTGTGTAATTTAATCTCAGTATAAATACAGCTGTTCTGTGTTTGTTAGAGAACCTTAGTCAACAAACAGCATCATGAAGGCCAAAGAACACACCAGACAGGTCAGGGATAAAGTTGTGGAGAAGTTTAAAGCAGGGTTAGGTTATAAACAAATATCCCAAGCTTTGAACATCTCACAGAGCGCTGTTTAATCCATCTTCTGAAAATGTAGAGAGTATTGCACAATTGAAAACCTACCAAGACATGTCCGTCCACCTAAGCTGACAGGCTGTGCAAGGAGAGCATACTTTGGTCAGATGAGACCAGGTCTAATGCCGCGTACACACGATCATTTTTCGGCATGTAAAAAACGACGTTTTAAAAAAATGTCATTTAGAACGATGGTGTGTGGGCTTCACATGATTTTTCAGGTTCTGAAAAACGACAAAAAAAAATTCGAACATGCTGCATTTTTTAACAACATTTTAAACAATGTCGTCTTTCGGGTTGTAAAAAATGATCGTGTGTGTGGGCTAAAATGATGTGAAAAACCCGCACATGCTCAGAAGCAAGTTATGAGACGGGAGCGCTCGTTCTGGTAAAACTAGCGTTCGGAATGGAGTAAGCACATTCATCACGCTGTAACAGACAGAAAAGCGCGAATCGTCTTTTACTAACACGGAATCAGCTAAAGCAGCCCAAAGGGTGGCGCCATCCGAATGGAACTTCCCCTTTATAGTGCCGTCGTACGTGTTGTATGTCACTGCGCTTTGATAGAGCCTTTTTTTTTAACGATCGTGTGTGGGCAACGTTGTTTTAATGATGAAGTTGGAAAAAACGTTGTTTTTTTCTAGAGGCTGAAATTCGTTGTTTTTTACATGCTGAAAAATGATCGTGTGTACGCGGCATAAAAGCAAAATGCTATATGTGGCAGAAAACTAACACTGCACATCAACCTGAACACACCATCCCCACTGTGAAGCATGGTGATGGCAGCATCATGTTTGGGGGGATTAATTTTTTCAGCAGGGACAGGAAACCTGGTCGGAGTTGATAGGAAGATGGATGGGGACAAATACAGGGCAATCTTAGAAGAAAACCTGTTAGAGACTTGAGACTGGGGCAGAGGTTCATCTTCCAGCAGGACAACGACCCTAAACATACAGCCAGAGCTACAATGCAATGGTTTAGATCAAAGCATATTCATGTGTTAGAATGGCCCAGTCAAAGTCCAGACCTAAATCCAATTGATAATCTGTGGCAAGACTTGAAAATTGCTGTTCAGATGCTCTCCATCCAATCTGACTTGAGCTATTTTGGAAAAGAATGGGCAAAAATGTCACTCTCTAGATGTGCAAAGCTCTACATCCCAAAAATGACTTGCAGCTATAATTGCAGCAAAAGGTGGTTTTACAAAGTATTGACTCAGGGAGGCTGAATACAAATGCATGTCACACTTTTTCACATATTTATTTGTAAGATTTCACATAAAATCCCAATAAAATACATTTACATTTTTGGTTGTAACATGACTAAATGTGGAAAATTTCAAGGGGTGTGAATACTTTTTTAAGGCACTGTACTTCATGCCATTTTTTATTTTATTTTTTCAACCTCAGCTCTTTTGTGTACTTCTGCTGTCAGCGGGGCATTCCCCGCTGACAGCATGGATGACTCATCATTTTTATGAAGCCAGTAGGTGCTGGCTCCTTAACCAGCCCCAAAATGCTGCTAAAGGACCGGGCCAGATTTTGCCATTCGGCACTGTGTCGCTTTAACAGACAATTGCGCGGTCGTGCGACGTGGCTCCCAAACAAAATTGGCGTCCTTTTTTCCCCACAAATAGAGCTTTCTTTTGGTGGTATTTTATCACCTCTGCGGTTTTTATTTTTTGAGCTATAAACAAAAATAGAGCGACAATTTTGAAAAAAAATGCAATATTTTTAACTTTTTGCTATAATAAATATCCCCCAAAAATTTAGGCCGATACGTATTCTTCTACCTATTTTTGGTAAAAAAAATCGCAATAAGCGTTTATAGGTTGGTTTGCACAAAATTTATAGCGTTTACAAAATAGGGGATAGTTTTATTGCATTTTTTTTTTTTTTACTACTTATGGCGGCGATCAGCTTTTTCTTTTCGTGACTGCGACATTATGGCGGACACTTTGGACAATTTTGACACATTTTTGGGACCATTGTCATTTTCACAGCAAAAAATGCATTGTTTATTGTGAAAATGACAGTTGCAGTTTGGGAGTTAACCACCGCGACCCACGGCTGGACAATAGCACAGCACGTACCTGTACGTGCATGTGCCCAGCCGTGCTACTCTGCCGACGTATATGTGCAGGAGGCGGTCCTCAAGTGGTTAACAACCAAAGACTTTAAGGGCCAGTTCACACCACATGCAGTCCAGTGCGTTTTATTTCTTTATCAAAACGCATGGAAATTAGATTATATGGTTTTCAATGGCATAGTTCACACCAGTGCTTGCAGTTCCAGTTCCAGAAAAATAAGTAGAACAAGATGCATTTTACCTGCACTGGACTGTACTGGAACGCTGTAAAATGCACTGGAAAGCACGTGTCCTTATTTAAAGTTAAGAAAAAAGAGGGGGGAAAAGAACTAGACTGCATCAAAAACACACTGGAATGCATCAAAAACATGCATTTAGAAAAGCCTCTGGAACGCATCCGGACTGCGTTACTTGTTTAGGATGCCAGTGGGAGCTGGATCCTAACAACCAATGCAAAAACAGACCATTTGTCTGTTTAAGTCTACTTCCTGAACAGATACAGATGTAAACGGATGATCATTCATCAACGGATGGATGAAAAAACAGACCTATGTAATGCCCATGTGAAGGGACCCACGCTGTATAAACATGAACAGCCAATCTCTTATATGACAGGTTCTCTTTCATTTCCATGCAGCCAGATCCTTATCCAGTTATCTTAATTGGTGCTGAGATCCATGTTGCATTGCCTGTGAAATTTAAGCCACCTATGACCTCCCTAAAGCTGGCCACACAACTTATGTTGGCCTTAAAGCGGAGTTCCACCCTATTTTTCAACCTCTTTGCATTTTAATTAACACTGCCCCCTTAAATAGAATTGGCATGTTTTTTTTTTTTTGTTTGACAAACTCACGGTTTTATTCCTGTGAGTTTGTCTTCCCGTTGCGGCGGAATGGCTTCTCCGCCGCATCCAGGGCTGCTATGCCTCCTGGGAGATGTGTGTCATCAATCCCAGGAGGCTGGGCTGAACGAGCGCCGCCGTACAGTAGTTGAATCTCGGGGGGGCGGGAAGGAGGGAGGACAGTGCCGCCCATAGAGGTGGTGTCCTCTTCCTCCTCTCCAACTCCCCCCCTGCTAGTGTCTTGGACCCGAGCCAAGTGCACGGAGTGTCTGATATCTGCTTCCTGAGCCAAATTAGATAAGAAGCGTTTGTACAAACTAACGAACTAAAGTAAATAATCTACACTCAGACTTGTGTCTCAGGGTGAAGACCGTTACTTCTGCTTTTTTATTGCAAGCCGTGTGTTTTTATATGGATTACAAGTGCATTCAAGAGCGCATGACCGAACACACAATCATGCTCATTAATATTCATTAATATTCAACATTCTCATTAATATGTAATATTATTCTTGTGACGTCCTGGCGTCTGGCATCTGTCTGGTTCTGTGGTTCTTAGGGACTTTCCCGCTGTCCTAAAATAGTTGTTTTTTGCAGACTGAGTTCCTGTTCTGATAAACCATGTGATGCATCTCTGAAATACAACATTACAACACCGCCCTCCCCGCCTCCACCACCCGCCCGCCGTCTGTCTCCGGTGCACGGAGATACAGATCATCAGGATGACAGAGCGCATCTCTGATAGATCTGTATCTGAGAACACCGCTCGTAGTACTGCCCCGCCTCCCTGTACATAGAAACAGCGCGCTCTGCACTGTGTGTTACAATTCTAGTGCAGGGAGGCGGGGCTGTACTACGAGCGGGTGTTCTCACATGCAGATCCATCAGAGATGCGCTCCTCTGTCATCCTGATCATCTGTAACTCTCCCCACTCTGCACTGGTGTCACAGAGTTAGTGGGAGAGCGAGCTTGCCATCCACTGTGCCCGTAACTGTGCCCAACGCTGCCCTCACTGTGCCCGTAACTGTGCCCAACGCTGCCCTCACTGTGCCCAACACTGTGACCTCACTGTGCCCGTAACTGTGCCCTGTGCCGTAACTGTGCCCAACGCTGCCCTCACTGTGCCCAACACTGTGCCCGTAACTGTGCCCAACACTGTGCCCAATGCTGCCTCACTGTGCCCTGTGCCATAACTGTGCCCAACGCTGCCCTCACTGTGCCCAACACTGTGCCCATAACTGTGCCCAATGCTGCCTCACTGTGCCCGTAACTGTGCCCTCATTGTGCCCAACACTGTGCCCGTAACTGTGCCCTCACTGTGCCCAACACTGTGCCCAACGCTGCCTCACTGTGCCCGTAACTGTGCCCAACGCTGTCGTAACTGTGCCCTCACTGTGCCCAACGCTGCCTCACTGTGCCCTCACTGTACCCGTAACTGTGCCCTCACTGTGCCGATGCGGGGTGCTATGCCGGGGGCCGATGCGGGGTACATGGGCCGATGCGGGGTGCTGGGCCAGGGCCGATGCGGGGTACAGGTGCCGATGCGGGGTGCCGGGGCCGATGCGGGGTGCTGTGCTGGGGCCGATGCGGGGTACCGAGGCCGATTCGGGGTACAGGGGCCGATGCGGGGTGCTTGGGCCAATGCGGGGTGCCGGAGCCGATGCGGGAGGCCGATGTGGGGTACCGGGGCCGATGCGGGGTGCCGAGGCTGATGTGGGGTGCTGAGGCCGATGCGGGATGCCGAGGCCGATGCGGGGTGCCGAGGTCGATGCGGGGTGCCAGGGCCGATGCGGGGTGCCGAGGCCGATGCGGGGTGCCGAGGTCGATGCGGGAGGCCGATGCGGGGTGCCGGGGCCGATGCGGGGTGCTGTGCCGGAGACGATGCGGTGGGCAATGTTATGGTGGCAATGTGCTGTGCTGGGGGAAGAAGGAAGCAGGAGGAACTCGGCACAGGGATGGTGGGAACTCCTCATAATGGGGCACAGCGGGTGTACAGACCTGGGAACTCAGCACAGGGATGGTGGGAACACCTCATAATGGGGCACAGCGGCGGGTACAGACCTGGGAACTCAGCACAGGGATGGTGGGAACCCCTCATAATGGGCACAGCGGGTGTACAGACCCGGGAACTCAGCACAGGGATGGTGAGAACTCCTCATAATGGGGCACAGCGGGTGTACAGACCTAGGAACTCAGCACAGGGATGGTGGGAACACCTCATAATGGGGCACAGCGGCGGGTACAGACCTGGGAACTCAGCACAGGGATGGTGGGAACCCCTCATAATGGGCACAGCGGGTGTACAGACCCGGGAACTCAGCACAGGGATGGTGAGAACTCCTCATAATGGCGCACAGCGGGTGTACAGACCTGGGAACTCAGCACAGGGATGGTGGGAACACCTCATAATGGGGCACAGCGGCGGGTACAGACCTGGGAACTCAGCACAGGGATGGTGGGAACCCCTCATAATGGGGCACAGCGGGTGTACAGACCCGGGAACTCAGCACAGGGATGGTGGGAACTCCTCATAATGGGGCACAGCGGGGGGTACAGACCCGGGAACTCAGCACAGGGATGGTGGGAACCCCTCATAATTGGGCACAGCGGGTGTGTACAGACCCGGGAACTCAGCACAGGGATGGTGGTAACCCCTCATAATGGGGCACAGCAGGTGTACAGACCCGGGAACTCAGCACAGGGATGGTGGGAAACCCTCATAATGGGCACAGCGGGAGTACAGACCCGGGAACTCAGCACAGGGATGGTGGGAACCCCTCATAATGGGCACAGCGGGGGTACAGACCCGGGAACTCAGCACAGGGATGGTGGGAACTCCTCATAATGGGGCACAGCGGGTGTATAGACCTGGGAACTCAGCACAGGGATGGTGGGAACCCCTCATAATGGGCACAGCGGGTGTACAGACCCGGGAACTCAGCACAGGGATGGTGGGAACTCCTCATAATGGGGCACAGCGGGTGTACAGACCCGGGAACTCAGCACAGGGATGGTGGGAACCCCTCATAATGGGCACAGCAGGTGTACAGACCCGGGAACTCAGCACAGGGATGGTGGGAACTCCTCATAATGGGGCACAGCGGGGGGTACAGACCCGGGAACTTAGCACAGGGATGGTGGGAACCCCTCATAATGGGGCACAGCGGGTGTACAGACCCGGGAACTCAGCACAGGGATGGTGGGAACTCCTCATAATGGGCACAGCGGGGGTACAGACCCGGGAACTCAGCACAGGGATGGTGGGAACCCCTCATAATGGGGCACAGCGGGTGTACAGACCCGGGAACTCAGCACAGGGATGGTGGGAACCCCTCATACTGGGCACAGCAGGTGTAAAGACCCGGGAACTCAGCACAGGGATGGTGGGAACCCCTCATAATGGGCACAGCGGGTGTACAGACCCGGGAACTCGGCACAGGGATGGTGTGAACTCCTCATAATGGGCACAGCGGGTGTACAGACCCGGGAACTCGGCACAGGGATGGTGGGAACCCCTCATAATGGGGCACAGCGGGTGTACAGACCCAGGAACTCAACACAGGGATGGTGGGAAACTGCCATTCCACTCCTTGTCAGTGAGGGTGTGGTTGCTAGTTCCTTAGCTCCTGTGCTCCAGAGACCAGGGGCTAGAGTGGCTTCTCTGCCCCAGGAGGGATGCTGGATCCTGGGGAAGAGCCGGGCGGGGCCCCCCTGGATAGGCCTGTGGAAGATTCTGGGCCTACCCAAAGGAAAGATGAGTCCCTGTCAGCCTTCAGACAGAGGACTGTCAGCAAGCTGAAGCGGATTGAGAAGGAGGAGGAGAAATTGATGGTTTTGATGGCCGAGTTCAGAAAGAAAAAACAGATCTGTGCTAAAGTATACAGTAAGAAAAGACCGGCTCTAAGGCCTGAGCTGAAGGACCTGGAGCAAGCTGTGAGGAAACAGAAGGATTTGCTGTATTCTCTGAAGGAGAAGAGCGGAATATTTAAAAAAATATATAAGAATGAGGAGCGATTTAATCGCATGAGAAGTGGAGCCGCTTCATGCATGGAGGATGGGGAAGCCAGCGAGGAGATGCAGGTGCAGGCACCTCTGACATTCGCTGAGCCCTCTGCCCCCTTCACACCCCAGCAATGTGGCACATCTCAGGAGGGTGAAGGTCCTGCCATGCTGGATTTCATAACCAAGTTGGAATCCCCTCCAGGTGCGGCTTCCCCGGATGGTGATGTCAAGATGGACGCCGTTTCCAATCCTGTGGAGAGAGCAAGATCCACCATGGAGTCTGCAGCAGCTGAGGGAAGCTCTGATCCCAGCCATAAAGTCGCACAGGTGACAACCCAGCAAGCAGGTACAGTGTGTGTGCAGGATGGTGGTGGGAACTTTATTATTGACAATAAGCTTGCTGAGAGTTGTAGTGCTGCAGGCAGTCAGCCCATAGACAATGTACAGCGTACACCTGATAAAAACTGCCAGTCTGCGGAGAGGTCCATGGACAATACAGAGACTTTGCCTGGACCAGGCACAGCGGCTGTACCTGCGAATGATGGAGGAGATGCTGGGTGCAGTGGTGCCACAACTCTGCAGAAGTCTGCATTGGACAGGACTGGAGCTGTGTGTACAGAGCGGGGGGAGGGGGTGGGTCCTGCCTCTGCTAATACAATCCCAGCTGAATCAGACGCTTTGCCGGCAGGTGTGACTGTGTCTAAGGACAGGACTGCAAATGCTGGGGGTGGAAGGAAATCCTATGCTGGTGTTGCTGCTGCAGGATCTGGGAAGGGGGAACAAGCAGGGAAGGAGCATGGGAATGGTTTGTCTTCCTCCATGTTTAAAAGGAGGAATGTTGTGCAGCTGAGGTGGGAAGGCGGTGGAATCCCCCCACATAGGAGGGCGGTGGTAGATAAGATTCTACAGATGGGGTTCACGCCCGCAGATATCTTCGCCCTGATCAGTCCGGCAGGTTCCTATGAGTATGATTTGTCCTTTCTCCGCCCGGAGTCTTTGGACATTTTTTGGGAGAAATATGAACACGTGTGTAGGGGCCTGCCGGACTGGAAGGGGCTCATGCCCAAGCTTGTCTCCCGCCAGCCACTCATTAAAGTGGTCACGATTCTGGTCCGCAATGAGTCCATACCACCGGGGGATCTATGTATATGGCTGAGGAGGTATGGAGACGTCCTAGGCCCCCTAAAGAAGATTCTGGATGATCGGGGAATATGGACGGGGGGATGGTCTGCTCAGTTGAAACTAAAAGTCATTGACCATGTCGTCCAGCATCTGCCATCCTCAGCTTTCCTGGGGAGGGACAGGCTGACCATCTTCTATCCGGGCCAGCCAAAGCTCTGCAATAAATGTGGAGACAAGAGTCACCTTGCGTCCTCCTGTCCAGTGATGAAGTGCTCTCTGTGCCAGGGTATAGGACATCTGGCTAAGGATTGTAACCTCATAAGGTGCAATCTGTGCAATGCGGTGGGGCATCCTTATAGCCAGTGTCCTGAGGCAATGCACAATAAGCCTGAGCTCATGAGGGAGTTCTTCCGCCTGGACATGGAGGATGCTCGGAGCTCAACAGCTGGAGGGCCTGTGAGTCCATCTGAGTCTGTGCCAATTCTCAATGTGTCCGTGGTGCCCCAGACTGTGCCAATTCCCAATGTGTCCGTGGTGCCCCAGTCTGTGCCAATTCCCAATGTGTCAGTGTCTTCCCAGTCTGTAAGTAAGGTGTCAGTTGCAGAGAATGTGTCCAATCCTTCTGTGTCTTCTAAAATTGCAGAGGCAGCAAGAGGTGCTGGTGCATCAGGTGCGGTGCCAGTCCCCCTCCCTCGATGCTGCAGGGTTCCTGTTAAGGATGGTGGGGTGCAGAGGAGTGGGGAGGATGGTGAAGAGGCTGGCCTGGGGGTAGAAAAGGGAAGGGAGTATGGGGGGGGAGGGGGGTGAAGGGTGTGGGGAGGCTGCTGACTCCGGGTTGTCCAAGGATGATATGGAGTGGTTGGAGGATAAAAGGAGGAGAGGCAAAAGGAAGGGGAAAAAAGGAGGTACAGTTACCTTAAGTCCTGAGGTTTTGCCTTTGGCGAATAAATTTACGGTACTGTCTGAGGATGACTATGAATGGGACTCGTTCAGTTCTGCATCCTCTATGGATGAAGAGTGCCAGGGTGCAACGAAGCGCGCTGGTTCTCCAGGGAGAGGGAGTAGCCAGGCTGAGAAACAGCCTCAGCCACCTTAATGGCAGTTCCCACTCACTTTATATAAAAGGTGACATGCATGGTGATGCTCTTTAGTCTGGCTCTCCCGTAGGGATTATGTTGTGCGCAATTTGGTTTGCACCGTTTATTATGTTCTTGTGTTTGTTTCTGTTTTGTATAGTCATATTCAATTGTTTTGTAAATATGTTTTATTTATTATGGTTTTATTGGATATAAGTTGTTGTTTGTAAGATTTTTTCAATAAACAAAATTAACCCCTCATAATGGGCACAGCGGGTGTACAGACCCGGGAACTCGGCACAGGGATGGTGGGAACCCCTCATAATGGGCACAGCGGGTGTACAGACACGGGAGCTCAGCACAGGGATGGTGGGAACCCCTCATAATGGGCACATGGGGTGTACAGACCCGGGAACTCAGCACAGGGATGGTGGGAACTCCTCATAATGGGGCACAGCGGGGGGTACAGACCCGGGAACTTAGCACAGGGATGGTGGGAACCCCTCATAATGGGGCACAGCGGGTGTAGAGACCTGGGAACTTAGCACAGGGATGGTGGGAACTCCTCATAATGGGCACAGCGGGTGTACAGACCCGGGAACTCAGCACAGGGATGGTGAGAATCCCTCATGAAGGGTTCCCACCATCCCTGTTCTGTGCTGACTTCCTGTGGCTGTACTCCTGCTGTGCCCATTATGAGCGTACGAATCCGAATTGAGTTTTGGGCACAAAATACGAAATAACGGCTAATGCGAAACGGAACTAAACAAAATGAATTTATTGACAGTGCACATGACTGGTATATGTATACACACTACATATATAACAAGAGATATATATCATCTTGTTATGTAGATATATCTGCACAGGAACAAATTATTTCGTATATTTACTGGTTCCTGGAAGGAGGAGGGGAGGAGAGGTTTGCATAGATAAGGGGCGGTAACTTCCTCTGACACTCCCGTTGCTATTGAAACCTGATCTGAAACCATTACACTGCTTGTACAGCACTGAGCATGTGCGAGGCTGAAATCCAGGAAGTCATACGGTCTGGCTTCATGATGCCCACACTTAAGATGGCCCCAGTCAATTTCTGTTTTATAAAGTGTCTAAATGCTGTAACAACCTAACAAAACGGACCTTGGTTTACAGACTAACTGTAGTAGAATACATTAAGCTTGTGTATTACAGGGGTATTTATATTTAAAAAGTTTATATTTTTAAAATTGTGGCCGGAACTCCGCTTTAATTGCTTCAAATCCATCAGCAGTGTAAATAAAGGAATGGTGGTTGCCATCTATTGTATTCAGCAGGCATGGCTCCAGTGGCTGCTGAATACTACTTGCATCTGATTGGATACAAGTGCTGTTCAGCTGAGAATTTTCAAGCCAACTGCTTTTGGAAAAAAGTTGAAGGGAGGGCATCATGCCAACAGGGCCATCCACAGCTCAATTTTGTTAGATTCAGCAGGAATTGACTGAAATTTGAGCACTGTATGGACAGCTTAACAGTCCGATTGGAAAAAATGAATAGACTGTTAAATAATGTCTTTGGCCCCTACCAGCCTGCTCCAATTTACGCACCTACTCTCAAGAATTAAAGTATAAATACTTAATTTCATTAAATACAGTATTTATTAGTACTTTAATTGATTTTAAACAGTAAGAAAACATGCCATAAATCAAACACTAATCAACTAAAAAGGGCACAGAAAGAGTGGGGGGAGGGGGTGCAGGAGGGCAGAGTGCAGGGAGTGTCGGGGGGGGGGGGCACAATAAAGGTTCTGGGATGCTGCCCGGGGACAGCTTAGTAAAAAGCACGACTGTCCCGGCAACTCCAAGACAGTTGGCAAGTATGATGTAATGCAAGATTAAGATCCCAAAAGTACAACTATGCAGGGCAACAGGAAAGGTGTGCTTTAATATACTGTATATATTTTTTCCCAGCCATAAATAATCATCTCCACTTTCTTCAGCCACCAGGAGTGAAGAAAATACCTAGGATTTCAGTATATGGAGAAACATGTGACTTACTCTCCAGTGACAACATGGGTGCTTGGTGATTGGCCTAGTGCTGTTACATGGAGCAGTCTTCCGTCTCATGTAGGCAGTGACTAGAACTAGCTTGCACAGGGCTTTCTTTTCTTGCTCCTGGAAGCTGACCAACAGGGGAGTTAAGAAAAAATGACTGGTGCTGCTGGGTTGTGGGGGCATTAAAGAGAACTCGTGGCTTTACTCTACTTGGACAATTTGAAGTGAACTCTGCAACATTCTCTTGAGGACCAGCCTGCTCTGTTCAACCACTGGTAGCAAAGAGAGGACACCCGGTGAAAATTACAAGTCATTATTTGGAGCTCACACGGGGCTAAGGGTTCTCTCCCCACCACTGAGCAATCTATTTTCAAGCATCATTACTACCACATGGAAGGAAGGCAAGCAAGTTGCATTTTTTTCATACCAGGAAGTATGGGTTATTCGCTTCTGATGGCTGAACAGAATAGGGGGAAACCAAAAGAAAGGTGTGTATGCTCAGCTGGTGGGGGTGCCAACAGAGCCTGTTGTTTTGCTCTGAATCACTTTAAAGTGACCCAATGAGGATAGAAATATTTAAGCTGCCGTTGCTGTCTTGCTTTTGAATGATGCAGATTTCAGGGCAGTCATCTAGACCCGGGATTCGTTAATTAATGAGTCACTGACCTGGGATAAGCATGGAGGGACAGGAGTTCAAACTTTACTTCCTCTATTCTTACTTCCTTTAGTCAATCACTAGACAGTGAAGTAGGAATTTAGCTGACCGCCATGAAGCTTTGACCTTTAACCTTCTTTAACAAATTTATTATGAATAGAGATGCCTCTTTTGACTTATTGTAATGACAGAATGTACCAGTGTCTTCTGATGACCGGAAACTCTTCCTATGTACATATGTACAGTTGTGCTCATAAGTTTACATACCCTGGCAGAATTTATGATTTTTTAGCCATTTTTTCAGAGAATATAAATAACACAACACAAAAACATTTCTTTCACTCATGGTTAGTGTTTGGCTGAAGCCATTTGTTATCAATCCACTGTGTTTACTCTTTTTAAATCATAATGACAACAGAAACTACCCAAATTACCCTGATCAAAAGTTTACATACCCTGGTGATTTGGGCCTGATAACATGCAAACAAGTTGACACAAAGGGTTTTGAATAGCTATTAAAGGTTACCATCCTTACCTGTGATCTGTTTGCTTGTAATTATTGTGTGTGTATAAAAAGTCAATTAGGTAGATTCAGGTACATTGGATTAACTTTAGGGCGGCGTAGCCTAGCCTGTTTAGGCTACACCGCTGTAAATTAGCTAGGCTAGTAGTGATTCTCAATCTACTTACCTACTAATCTACGGCGGCGTAGCCTAAAGTGAGCGGGCGTAAGGGCGCCTAATTCAAATTGGTTGGAGGGGGGCGTGTTGTATGGAAATGAGGCTTGACCTCACATTTTTTGATGTTTTTAGCTACTGCGCATGCGCCGGGCGCCTACATTTCCCAGTGCGCATTGCGGCTAAGTACGCCGTACGGGCCTATTGATTTCGACGTGGACGTAAACGACGTAACTCCCGATTCGCGGACGACTTACGCAAACTAGGTAAAAAATTCGAACCTCGCGGCGGGATCGGCGGCCATACTTTAACATTGTTATTCCACTTCATAGGTGGAATAACTTTAGGCCGCCTAAGGCCTTACGGAAACTACGTAATTCGACTGCGGCGGGCGCGCGTACATTCGTGAATCGGCGTACAAGCTCATTTACATAATGTACGCCGGCCGCAATGGAAGCGCCACCTAGTGGCCATCAGAAACATTGCAATCTAAGATAGGACGGCGCAAGCCGTCGTATCTTAGATATGTTTAAGTGTATCTCTGTTAGAGAATACACTTAAACATAGGTGGGTGCAGATTCAGAGTTAGGTCGGCTTATCTGTAGATAAACCGGCCTAACTCTTTCTGAATCTACCTAAATGAGTTTCTGGACTCCTGACAGACCCTTACATCTTTCAGCCAGTGCTGCACTGAGGTTTGTGGATTCTGAGTCATGGGGAAAGCAAAAGAATTGTCAAAGGATCTGCAGGAAAAGGTAGTTGAACTGTATAAAACAGGAAAGGGATATAAAAAGATATCCAAGGATTTGAGAATGCCAATCAGCAGTGTTTAAACTCTAATTAAGAAGTGGAAAATGAGGGGTTCTGTTGAATCCAAACTATGCTTAGGTTGACCAACTAAAATTTCAGCCACAACTGCCAGGAAAACTGTTCGGGATGCAAAGAAAAACCCACAAATAACTTCAGGTGAAATACAGGACCCCCTAAAAACATGTGGTATGGCTGTTTCAAGATGCACAATAAGGAGGCACTTGAAGAAAGATGTGCTGCATGGTCGAGTCACCAGAAGAAAGCCATTACTACTCAAATTCCACAAAGTATCCCGCTTACAATACGCCAAACAGCACAAGCACAGAGACAAGCCTCAAACCTTCTGGCACAAAGTCATTTGGAGTGTAGAGACCAAAATTTTGCTTTTTGGCCACAACCATAAACGCTACATTTGGAGAGGAGTCAACAAGGCCTATGATGAAAGGTACACCATTCCTACTGTGAAACATGGAGGTCTATCGCTGATATTTGGGGATGTGTGAGCTGCAAAGACACAGGAAATTTGGCCAAAATGTATGGCAAGATAAATTCAGTATGTTATCAAAAAATACTGGAGGAATATTTGCATTCATCAGCCAGGAAGCTGTGCAAGGGACGTCCTTGGACACTCCAACATGAGTCATTTGGCTAGTTTCTGCTGTCATTATGGTTTAAAAAGAGTAAACACAGTTGATTGATAATAAATGCTTTCAGCCAAACACCCATGAGTGAAAGAAAAGTTTTTGTGTTATTATCATTCATATTCTCTGAAAAATGGCCAGAAATCGTAAATTCTGCCAGGGTATGTAAACTTATGAGCACAACTGTAAGTTCCCAGGTCACAGTACAAGTGCTCTGCCCAGACTGGTGGTAACTCAGTCTGTGTCTATATTATAATTACTGTTATTTCATCTCTTACGAGTAGAACCTGCACAACGTTATCAATTTTCTTTGTCTTTTACAGACCTAAAAATATGCCGGGGCTAAAAGCATATACCAGAATAATTACAGTTTTCATGTGTAGATCTTTCCTGCTCAGTAAACAGATGGCTCCTCCATGAGTAAATGACAGTGATTAAGGTTTATTAATTCTGACACATTAAAGGGGAATTCCAGTTAATACCATGTTGTTTTCAAACAAATAAATGTGCCAAATTAGCACTGTGTAATATTTATATTGTTAACTACATGTAGGTGTAAGATATTACAGTATACCTTTCATAGCTCACAAAGAGCACCTCCACCCTAAACCCGCTAATCCATGTCTTTATGGACCTTGCTTTGTACATTGGTCAAAATCATTTGGTGGAGGGAGAATTATGATGTGGGGTTGTTTTTCTGGGGTTGGGCTTGGCCCCTTAGTTCCAGTGAATGGAACTCTTAAGGCTTTAGCATACCAAAACATTTTGGACAATTTCATGCTCTCAACTTTGTGGGAACAGTTTGGGGATGGCCGCTTCCTGTTCCAACATGACCGCGTACCAGTGCACAAAGCAAGGTCCATAAAGACAAGGATGAGCAAGTTTGGGGAGGAGAAACTTGACTGGACTGCAAAGAGTCCTGACCTCAACCCGATAGAACACCTTTGGGATGAATTAGAATGGAGACTGCGAGCCAGGCCTTCTCGTCCAACATCAGTGCCTGCCCTCACAAATGTGCTTCTGGAAGAATGGTCAAAAATTCCCATAGACACACTCCTAAACCTTGTGGACAGCCTAAATTTTTAAAATTTTACATCGTTTGCGTAAGTCGCTTGCGAATAGGGCTTTGCATAAATTACGTTCACGTTGAAAGCATTGACTATTTGCAACGTGATTAGGAGCATGCGCACTGGGATACGTTCATGGCCGGCACATGCGCAGTTTGTGAGAAACGTCATTTACGCGGGGTCATGTTTTATTTCCATAAAACACGCCCACCCCCTGACAATTTGAATTGTCCCCCTACCTAAATCAAGCCCTATGTGTGGTGGAAAACTAACACTGCATATCACCCTGAACACACCATACCCACTGTGAAACAAAGTGGTGGAAGCATTATGTTGTGGGGATGCTTTTCTTCAGCAGGGACAGAGAAGCTGGCCAGAGTTAATGGTAAGATGGATGGAGCCAAATACAGGGCAACCGTAGAAAAAAATCTGTTATGCCGAGTACACACGATCGGAAATTCCGACAAGAAAACCGGCTCAAACTTGTGTTGCATACACACAGTCACACAAAATTTCGACCGTCAAGAACGCAGTGACGTACAACACTACGATGAGCCGAGAAAAATTAAGTTCAATGATTCCGAGCATGCGTCGAATTGATTCCGAGCATGCGTGTTTTTTGTGCGTCAAAACTGGTGCGTCAAAAATGATCAGAATTTCCGACGGAACCAGCTCTCAATTTTTTGTTGTCGGAAATTCCGACCAAAAAAGTCTGATGGAGCCGACACAAGGTCGGAATTTCCAACCAAAAGCTTACCTTGAACTTTTCTTGTCAGAATTTCCGATCATGTGTACGTGCCATTAGAGTCTGCAAAAGACTTAAGACTGGGGTGGAGGTTCACCTTCCAGCAGGACAACGACCCTAAACATACAGCCAGAGTTACAATGGAATGGTTTAGATCAAAGCATATTCATGTGTTAGAATGGCCCAGTCAAAGTCCAGACCTAAATCCAATTGAGAATCTGTGGCAAGACTTGAATTTTGCTGTTCGCAGATGCGCTCTATTGTCACAAACTACGGTGAACAAGAGTGAACCACAACTGCGGTTAAGGAAAGAGTTCAATGCACGTCTGTATGCCAAGTGATTATCAGTATTGGACCCCAGGCGTCACTCTAATCAGAGAATAAGAGTTTGAGGGTTCTCTACATTATATCACTCACATACAGGAATGCATTGAGCTACTAAGGGTGGAGGTATTACAACATACCTTCAACCCCTAGCCTAAAAAGGTTACGGTGAGCGAAGCACAACTGCATCAAGGAAAAGGTTTTAATGAACTTCAGTATGCCAAGTGATTATCAGTACTGGACCCCAGGTGTCACTCTAATCAGAGAATAAGAGTTTGGGGGTTGTTCCTACATCATATCACTCACATACAGGAATGCATTGAGCTACTAAGGTAGGAGGTATAACACACCTTCTATCCTTAGCCAAAAAAAGGTATAACGAACATGTTCAGTATTTTAGGGCAGAAACCCGTATACAAGTAACAACGAATGTCAAGCACGTAGCATTTAAAAATACTGTATGCAATTAACAATTTACTTAAGAGAGGTAACTTTAGCTTAATAGATCTGAGAGTGTATGTCGCCTAAGATATTCCACAGCGGTCACCTGAAGGCACACTAAGTCATCCAAAGCAACAGGATAGTATTAAATAAGCCAGATTTAAATACAGTACTTTGTAAAGGCTGTATGTGAAGCGCATAATTCTAGAGCAGTATTTGTAACGTAGTGATGGTACTTATCTGTTTGCAGAGGATGAGTGTTGTCCAGTAAGCAGAGTATCGTAGTAGCAATGGAATTCTGTAGTGCAGGGTCTCCTGGAGGAAGATATCTTAGGGTGTCCCCAGCAATGGCAGCGTGGATTCCGGTAGGGGATTAGCTTGTTTGTTGCAGCGATCCAGCGTGGGATGCTTTCCAGCCCAAGGACACCCAGCACCAGTAGTTTTGTTGCATGGTCCAGCTATGGCTGACAATAATAGAACGCTGTTTGAATGTGAGATGGATGCATTTATAGGCAGCAGACAGGTGCATGGGGAAACAGCGGTGATCATATGGCGCACTTCCGCGTTCCAGGCTGGAACGCATGCGGCGCTGGGCTATGACGTCATCGTGCGGTCGCCGCATGCTTTCCAGCGTGGAACGCAATACGGCGACAGAAGCGCAGATTATATCTATCCAATTTGACAGAGCTTGAGCTATTTTGCAAAAAGAATGGGAAAAATCCCCCCCCCCCCCCCCAGATGTGCAAAGCTGGTAGAAACATCCCCAAAAAGACTTGCAGCTGTAATTGCAACGAAAAGTGGTTCTACAAAGTATTGGGGGGCTGAATACAAATGCACACCACACTTTTCAGATATTTATTTGTAAAAACTTATAAAAAACATTTATCATTTTCCTTCCACTTCACAATTATTTCCCACTTTGTGTTGGTCTATCATATAAATTCCCAATAAAATACATTTACGTTTTTGGTTGTAACATGACAAAATGTGGAGAATTTCAAGGGGTATAAATACTTTTTCAAGGTACTGTATCTTTCCTTACAGTCAGCAACTATCCTTGCTCGATGCTTTCCCAGTTATCCACATAGACTGTTTCTTTCTATTAAACTATACCCATATATCCCTGCCTGTGTCAGGGCTGCGCCATCTCATTTCCCACTGGCACTGCCGCTCCTCTTAGTGAAAGGAGTGGGCATAGACGAGCTAGCCTTTTCTAAGCAGACTGTTGATTGATCCTTTTTAGAAATACAGTAGACTTGGCTCATTATCTCTGTGACAAATGTGCCAGCACTGGTGAAGCATCAATCATTGTGGACTGCATGCAGGGGATCATGTTAGCCATGTCCTCCGCTTTCCACTATGCAGATGTCTGTGACCAATTACTCATTATCTGCTTACTCTCGGTTTGGAAAAGCCTTCTTTCCACTTGTTAATGGCAGCTTTGAGATTCGGCCACAGTGATACATGGTTGCTTTCTTCCTGTGCTTCCCACTCGCTCCCTTCACTGCTGGCATTGGATAATAAGCGCTTTTCACATGTCTTTTTGACATGCCTGTTAATTCTGTGTTAAATTGGCTCACGATGCCGGTTTAGGTTTATGAGTCATTAGACGCTCGTGTGAAATCACTGTGTGTGCAAAAGGCAATATATCATTGCAATGTGTTTTATTTTCCAGATCAATATTTCAAATCTAAGAACAGAGGATGAGGAAAAAGAGGACATCCCAGAGAAGGAAAGCTACACTTGTGCTGTGTGCTTAGATGTGTATTTCAACCCTTACATGTGCTATCCGTGCCGCCATGTCTTTTGCGAGCCGTGTTTACGCACACTGGCAAGAGACAGTCCATCAAGAACACCCTGTCCACTTTGCAGGACAATCATTGCAATAGTGCACTTTCAGACAGGTAAAGCAATTTAAAGGGGATCCACCACTTTTGAAATGTCTTATTTATGGATCCGCTTGATGGGGCTAAGAAGGTTTTGTGCATGACTTATTTGAGGAACATATTTTTTTCTTTAAAAGCTATTGGCCTAATTCTTAACAGATTTCCATTCTATAAAGCCCATCCAAAGCCAAATCTTGCTTTTGATAGAGCAGGTAGGGTTAACATTTTTATTGTTGCCTTTGCCCCTTCAGGGAAGATTTCCCCTCACTTCCTGTCAGGACACAAAGTAATGGGAAGACTCTACAATAAGGACTCAAATTCAAAGCCATTTTTTGTAGGATAGGGAAGCGATATAACTGCTGAAATATATTTATTGGTGTGTCTTTCTTTTCTGGCTATAAATGCTCTCTCTTCCCTTTCATTACAAAAAGTCCCCTAGGGTGGGACTTTTGAAGCACTACCACAACAAGTAAAGGATATATGTAAATTTAACAAATACTTTTTATTCAAAAAACATATAAATATGACATACGAATATGGATACAATTAAAACTGTCAATGAATGATACATTTTGCTGAACCAGACGCGTTTCGGAAAAATCTTTTCCTTCATCAATGTTTTTACAGAAAAAGTTTTGCATTCTGTTCATTGACAATGTATCTCTCATTGACGGTTTTAATTGTATCCATATTTGTATGTCATATTTATATGTTTTATGAATAAAAATGATTTGTTATATTTACATATATCCTTTACTTGTTGTGGTAGTGCTTCAAAAGTCCCACCCTAGGGGTTCCCCCCCCTTTTGTATTGACAATTCATTGGGATGTGGCACACCTATATTAGTTTTCTCTATCAGATCCCTTTCCCTACCCTTTCATGTCCTAGTGTTACAGGGACAAGACGTGAGAATTTTTTTTCCAAAGGAGTCACCAACAAAAAAAAAAATCCTGATAATTCCAGATATTCCCATGTTGACATAGAGTATGAAAATATATGGTTGTACAACCCGGCAAACAGATCGATTTGACGTGTTGTATTACTACATATACTCTATATTCTACATACTACTCCATGAGAGCATCCTGTGGCAGTACGAAGTTTGGGAAATCTGAAATTCTGGCCAGCATCTCATACATCAACACTGCACCACCTAACATACCTATGTGAGTGTGTTTTGTCCCTGCCTGCTGTCAACAAGAGCAACAGCTCATACATCTGTGTGAATATATAGCATCTGTCTTTCAAAGTTTTCATTTATTTAGGTCATGGATAGAACTAGTAGTAGTTACTGGCATTCAACTGGACTTGTTTAGTAATATTGAAGAAGTTTCATTGCTTATCCAAGTGGCTTTTTGAGTGTCGGAAATATACCCCAGCATTTATACTCACATGGGCAGCTCAGTCACCTCAATTCACCATGTTGTCATAAAATGTGTCCAGGGAGATGATGTTCTGAAGCCATGCTAATATAAATGCTGGGTATGTTCCCAACATTGCATTCAACTGAGTAAGCCACTTGAGTGAGTGGTGAATCGTCTTCAACAATACGTAACAAGTCTGGTTAAAGTGGTTGGAAAGGCACAAGGTTTTTTACCTTCATGCATTCAATGCATGAAGGTACAAAATCATCTGTGTGCAGCAGCCCCCCTAATACGTACCTGAGCCCCCTCTTGATCCAACAATGTCCACAAGAGCCTTGCCTCTCCGGGGACTCTCACTCCTGATTGGCTTTTGGCAGGAACCATTGGCGTCTGCTGCTGTTAATCACAGCCAGCGAGCCAATCAAAAGACAGAGGGGGTGGGGCTGAGCCTTCGGCTCTGTGTGTGAAAGGACCCACAGAGCCGTGGCTTGGGAGCTTACCTGCTTGTCTGCCCCCAGAGCAAATGGCACCTGGTAGAAGGGAAGGGCCAGGTGCGCCGGTGTGGAACCTGAGAAGAGGTGGATCTGGGTTGCTCTGTACAAAACCATTGCACAGAGCAGGTAAGCATAACATGCTTGTTATTTTAGAAAAAAAAACACAATACTTTAATATTACTTTAATTATGACTATTGCATGTGAATAAATAACATGTTTTGAAATTCTAAGCTTAGGTGTGTCAAACTCAGCTCAGAGACGTTAAACTCAATTTCATTGTGGGCCGCATCAGCATTATTATTGTCCTCAAAAGGCCAGTTGGATCTTTAAGAATAGATGTCCAGCGCATCCCCTCCCCTTACATTAGATTTTCCCTTCGGAAAAAAAATCGATGGTTTTCCCGATGGAATCCCTCTCAAGCCTGCCTTGCATACACACGGTCACACAAAAGTCCGGTGAACTTTTGACTGCCAAGAACACGGTAACGTAAAAGACTACGTCGAGGCGACAAAATTAAGTTCTATGCTTCTGAGCATGCGTCCAATTGTTTCTGAGCATTCGAAAAGCTCTCATTGCAGTTTTTACGATGCGAAAACCGGACGTGTGTATGGGGCATCAAGGTATAATTGGGCTTTAAGAATACTGTTGGGAAACCTTACTGTTTGCAGAGCTGTAAAAACTTTTTTTTTGCTACGGTTTGTAAATTTGATGGAGGGTCTTGGTGTAAGGTAACTTGTCTCACAAGTTAAATATCACTCTTGCTATTTTAATTTGAAATTCTGAATCATCATACTGTGCAAATATATAATGTATGTGTTCAATGTGGGTTGATTTTATTGTGGTATTGGTTGTGAGCGTGACTTGCTTTTCTATTTGTCAAATTACAGACCTCAGCAAATCTTCTGCGGCTCTTTTTCCAAATGAATATCTGAAAAGGAAGCAGAGTTTCCAGAGAGCAAGTTGTGCAAAATGGCCATTACCTAGCTGCAATCGACTCTTCAGAGTGTTCGGAGGTAAGAGTGTAATGCGTCCATTCAGATGGACTTTTTTATGGGTTAGTGCACTCAGCACAGAGAATTTGGCACTTCATACAATAAGCAAAAGCCAAATCATTGTTTTAATTCATAGTTAAAGAACCACCATGCGCAAACCATCAGCTTTTCATAAACCAATTTATGTAAAAGGGCTTTGATCATCTGTTGGAATGGAAAACCTTAATTACCATAAAAGATTAACTAAATATATTCTTCCTTGAGAAGAGATGGGATTTTATTACCTTGTAAAAAATTGACAAATGGTCCATATACTTCACTTGGTAAAAAAGGTGTTCACTTTAGCCACTTCAGCTCTGGAATATTTTACCCCCTTAATGACCAGAGCATTTTTTGCGATACAGCACTGCGTCGCTTTAATATTTAATATTTTTGACTTTTTGCTATAATAAATATACCCAAAAAATACATAAAAAAAAACAAATTTCCTCAGTTTAGGCCGATATGTATTCTTCAACATATTTTTGTTTAAAAAAATTGCAATAAGTGTATATTGATTGATTTGCGG